>NC_134518.1:7289621-7657601 GCF_027942865.1 Odontesthes bonariensis | reverse complement strand
TGCTTCCCTGTCCTCTGCTCTCCCCACCTTCACACAATACGTGAAGTGCCACACCAGGGACAATAAAACTTTGTACTTGTTGGCCCAATCCCAATTCACCCCTTGGCCCTACCCCTCACCCCTTCCCCTCCGTTTTGCGCGTTCACGTGAAGGGGTAGGGTTGTCCCAATACTCTTCCAAAGCCGTTCCCCTTAGCCCTACCCCTCCGTTGTAGCCCTTGAAACGGAGGGCTTCGGCCAGGCAGACTCCGTTTGAAGGGGTATGATATATTTCCCAGAATACAACGCGACTACCGGGAGATCGCGAGTCTTTTAAAAATGGAAGAAACAAGAGCACCACACAAATGTAAGCTCCTCTATTTTTTTGCCATAATTTAACTGTTTTAACCGTTTTAGATTGTGATAACTTGTGTGTTGTGTGAGTTTAACATGGTGGTAATGTGTAGTTATTTTCTGTTATAAACGCACATGGGAAAAGTCGATATTACTATGGAGTAATCGGTCAATGCATGTGCTGCGACAGTCGCAATAAAAGTAGTCGTTTTTGAAATTGTAACTCGAGTACAAAAAATGTAGTTGGTTAACCATAGAGAAGTTAATTTTGAGCCTCATTTCGCTACCTATTATCACAAGTATTCAACGTGACTGTGATTCACAGGGACTCAAGCTGAAACAAAGGTCCTTATTGAGTTTCGCGCCGAAAATGAAAGCTGCTTTCTGAGGTCGAAAGCGTCGGCCAAACAACAGTGGGAGTGAGTAATTTATTTTAAGTAATAGGTCGCTCACAATGGTTTGTTTTAGTGCATTTAAGGCGTTAACTGACGTTCTCCCTCGTATTTACAACACAGGAAGCTGATAAAGGAGGTGGGGTTGCAGGGTAAGGTCTCCTCCCAACAGGTCTCCAAAAAATGGGAGAATCTGAAAAAAAAATACAAGGTAAACAGGAAGTAATGTCCTTTAAGTAGATGAATACTGTGTGCTCTTGAAATATCGTCAGTGAGCACTGAAATGCATTTATAATTGCCATTGAGTTTTAATTGTTTTGCTTCCTGCAGGAGCTGAGAACTCCCTCCACTGGGGGTGGAACTGAGGATGGCCAGGAGACCGCCACGACGTGGCAGTATTATGAGGATATGCACGCAGTGCTGGGAGCAAGACCAGCGATGGACCCTCCGCTCTTGGTGGAAGCATGTGCAGAGGAGGATGTATGTTTGTATGCTTTGGTAAACATACAACCATGTATTATTTATGTATCTATTGGTCTTTAAAAATGAATGTGCATGGTATGTTTTTTTTAAAATACATACATGTATTGTACACACAGCCACCACTACCTAATTCTATAACACCTTTTTTGTCAATGGGTGAAAGTGCATGCTATAATGTCATGTTGTGTCTTGTTCCCCCAGAACGATGCTAAGCCCAGCACCTCCGCCATGCCTGCTGCGGTCACCTCACCGTTGTGTCGTCGTTCTCCACCATCCCCATCACCATCACCATCCCCAAAAAGGAGCAGGAAGTCCAATCCTGTACTGGACTTCCTGCTTCAGGAGAGCGTTAAGGAGCAGCAGCGCCACGACCAAACAGAGCAGAAGACCGAGCGCTTCTTAGCTCTGTTTGAGCGCATGGTTGAGAAACTTTAAGGTGAGTTGATGCCCCCTGCACCTATTGTATACACAGCCACCACTACCGCATTCTGAAACACCTTTTTTTATTTTTTTACAATGGATGAAAGTGCATGCTATAATGTCATGTTGTGTCTTGTCCCCCCAGAACATCACTGAGCCCAACACCGTCGATGTGCCATGCACCTTCTCCGTTCCTGCTTCGGTCACCCCACCATCATCTCGTTCTCCCCGCCATCTTCCATGTTTGCACTGTTGCCCGTTTATATTTTTATTTTATTCTTGTTTTCATTCCATATTTGCACAACCAGACACTTTAAGCTTTTATTTGCACTATACCTAATAAAATAATTTAAAGACAAAAGGTTTGTGAGCATGATTATCACATCAACATCATATGAACGACTGGAACGGATATTGGTATGAAGAGATTTATTACAAAAGGGATAAAAAAAAAAATTGGGGTACATTCTCAAACAAAAAATTAACATCTTGACAGTTCAGCATTTAAGTCACAAAAAAATTATACATCGCACAGCTCTACAGTGAGACCTGGGCTGCTAATCTGTCCTGTGTTCCAGGCCCAGCATAAAAAATATATATATATAAAAAAAGGCAGTAATAAAAAAGCCACCAAAACTGAAATGCATTGCAGATCAATACTGTGACACCAGGGCTGCCAATCTGTCCCGCATTGCATTTCCACTCGCCTCATTAACTGCTAGGGCCTCTCGGGGAGGTTGGGGATCCATGTTGTCCTCTGCCACATCCTCATCTGGCTCAAGCAGGTCCCCATTGTCCAGACGCACATTGTGGAGAAATGCACAGGATGCAATAACCTGAGGTGCAAATACTGGCCTCACTTCCAGTGCCTTGAAAAGGGTACACCGCCACCTGGTCTTCATTACCCCAAAGGCTCGCTCAATTATACTACGACCCTTGGCATGGTAGTAGTTGTAGCGGCCCTGTATTGGTCCATTGACTGGTTCCTTGTACGGAGGCATGAGGCTGATGGGTGTGTCTAAACATGGGTAGCCACCATCCCCAAGGAGAACGTAGCCTGGTGGAGGGTACCGCCTCGCCTTGTAGCAGGTGCTGTTTTTCATGACCCTCGTGTCATGAACGGAACCCGGGTAACCAACAAAGATGTCCAGGAATCTTCCAGTGGAATCACAAATTGCCTGCATGTTGATCAAATAAAAGCCTTTGTAGTTAAGGTAGTCAATTCAGTGCAGTGTTGGTGGCTTGATTCTAATGTGGCTACCGTCTATTGCACCCACAACATTTCTGAATGCAGGGCTCCCAGATAGCTGAACAAATCCTTGGCCAACTGCATCCAGCTCTCCAGCCTGCGGGAATACAATGGCACGCCGTAGATTTTGGCATATGTAATTCGCCACTTTGTGGACGACGCGGTGCACCGTGGATTTGGGAACGTTAACCCTCTAACCGCCAAAGTCGCAGAATTGCGACATGACGTCAGCATAAACAAAACAGTCTGTAGATCAAATAAACGGGCTTTAAGGTGTTCAGTCTTCCTACCACTAGTTGGCAAACATGTTACCCTTTCAAACAAGACCAAGCTCACGTCATTTTGTAGTCATTTTGTAGTTCACATTGTCTTTATAAGACAGTGCAAAAAAGCCGCGCTGGCTCAGACACAGACGCAGTGATTCAGAGCAGACGTGCGAGTCGAATTTTTATTGTCAGCGAACTATTACTGAGTTTTTACACCATGGCTTGTAAGAAGTTGAACCGTGTGGAAGTATTGAGCATGCTATTTGCCGATTCCGACTCCGAAGGAGAGTTTTTACCTCTTGAGGATGAGGATCGGACGAGCACTCATGCTTCCCACGGTGAAACTTCCCCAGGCAATGGTGCCGGCATGCGAAGCGAGGCTGTTCTCCAAGAACACACTCCAACTCATTCTGTGCCGTTATCCAACCTCAATGGAGTGGGTGGTAGTGGGGAACGCGGTCGCAGTGTCCGTAGAGGTGTTGGTCGAGGAATCAGGGGTGGGAGAAGTGGGTCTGCTGTCGCTAGCATGCCATGCGCGCTCTCCACCCAGCCCCCGGTGGTGCGGCTAGCCGCGGCGCACCTGTCCGCCAGCGCAATGATCCTGACATCGGATCACAAAATGTTCAAGCACAAACACACACTCCTTCTGTCCCTTTATCTGGCTTTTACAGGGTGGGTGGCAGTGGCGAGCGTGGCCGTAGTGTCCGTAGGAGAGGTGTTGGTCGTGGCAGCAGGGGCGTGAGAGCCCATAGCATTAGCCGTCCAGTGGGTGGCACCGCGGCGAGTAGCCGCTGCACTCCTCGTGTGCGTGGGAGGGGGAGACGACATGTTGGCAGAGATGTCACCGATGATAGTGGCTGGGTGCATTTGCCGAGAGAGGAAGAATATGAGGACTGGATAAAGTCATTTAGTGAGCCTGTTGGTTTTTTGGGTGAGGATGACTTGGCAAATGCTTCCCCCTTAGGTTTTCTCTCCCTCTTTCTCACTGACGACTTTTGGAACCTCCTTACAACGGAGACAAATCGTTATGCGCGCCAGTATCTGTCCTCTCATGTGTTGTCACCTGTTTTAGTGTGTTTCTGCTATATGATGACATTTTACCACTTGTTTTATTATTGTATTCCTCATTCCTGATCATTATGAATAAGGTTGAACAGGTTAAAAAAAATAAAAAAAAATCAGTTCAATGTCTTCCACTTCTTGCATGTTTTCCTACCCTATGGTAATGATGACAGTATTTTACCACTTTCTCCTGTTTTATTGTTGGTTTCCTCCTTATGAATGATGGTAAAAGACAGAAAAATGAAAATAAGTTCAAACATCAAGTCAATATCCACCATTTCCTGAAAAAATATAGGCAACTTTTCGAATGTGTTTTCCTACTATATGGTAATGATGATATAGTAATATTTTACTACATTATTCTGATTTATTGTTGCTTTCCTGTTCCCTGATCATTATAGATGATGATAAAAAGACAAAAAGAAAAAAAAAGTTTTAAAAAAACAAGTTCATAATCACTCAATTCCAATATTTCCTGAACATAATGAGATTCAAAATGGCTGCCACCTGATGACGTCATAATATGCAAATTAGATCAATAATTTCATGCCCCACATAAACTATGGATCATGGGCAACATTTGTCTAATGTACAGTAGGCATCTATCTTTAACCCCCTTTCAGCCACCAGCTTTTGAAATATTAATGTCAAAATCCAGTATTTTCAAAAAACAATCTTGGCGCCTAAAGGGTTAAACACACGAGCCACCACAATGTAAGAGAGTCCATGTGCCAACCAGTATATATAGATCAGGACCTCCAGTTGCCCGCCCCAACCATGGTCCTGCTCTCTCTGTAATAGTCTTTGGACAGCTTGTACGGCTCTTCTGCTGAGGCGAAAGTCCTGCTTTAAGTCCGCTTCAACATTGAACCATAACCTTAGAACAGGCATGTTTTGGTCCAATCTGCAATAATTTGAAGGATGACCCGTCTGCTGGAAAGAAAAACATGGAAAGATCAGGCTTTCATCCTCCCAAACCAACACATTGACAGCACACACAATGCAGTGCATTTATTTATGTCATCAAATCTGAACCTGGTACAAAGAAAGCCGCTTCAAAAACGCATTGTTTATCCCAAACGGAACGAGGCGAGTAACAAAAGGCTAAACGTTAGCTTATGCTTTCAGCTAGGTTAGCCAGGTTAGAATACTACTCCAATCAGCAAATCAGCAAATCCAACGAGACAAGCAAATTGTTTCTATATTACACGATATCACAAATGTACAGTTAGAAGCACTTTCATATACACACACACATTATCATATGCACACGCCGGCTCTGGAAGCTACCAGCTGCTCACTCACACGCGTTATTTGTATTAATTTATAATTCTACATACCGTAACAAGATCCAGCAATGCTCCCAGATGTCGAAGACGCCTTCGCCTGATGGCACTCCGTCGATTCGACGCAGATATTTCTAAAAATATCCGAATAGCCCAGGAGAGCGCAAACACCACTACAGCAGGCATGTTTGTTTTCGTCTGGCTAGAGCTGTCGCTTTTGGTTACGTAACAACTGACGGCGCGGACTTATGACGTACGTGAGTGTGAAGGGGTGTCCCAATACCTAGGGGTATGTTTTAAAGCCCTTCGCCTACGGCTTCGTTCGAAGGGGCGAGGGGTAGGGGTGAGGGGTAGACGAAGGGGTAGGGAAATAGAATTGGGATTGGGCCATTGTATGCAAAAGGATGCATACACCTCATCCCCCCACCCCCCTCTTGGTCGCTCAGATCACAACCTTGTCCACCTGGTCACAGACTCCACTCCTGTGGTGAATCAACAACCACCTGAGAAGAGGCCTGTGAAGTTGTGGTCTGGGGAGAATAGTGCTAGGATCAGAGACTGCTTTGGAAGAACTCTGCAGCCCCCATAGCAGTGACATAGACACAGCCGCGGCTATTCAGAGACAACAGGGGAAGCCAGGCAGCCTTTCCCATTCTCTGGTGAAATTGCTACATCTTCAATGTTAAATTGACGATAAAACAGTTCTTCACAAAACACAAGATATGCCCAATACTGCATTTACTTTCATAACTACAACATGTTGCCCTGTAGCTTAATGAAGTGATTTGTTCTGAAATCGCCGCCGTTCACTGAGGAAATCATGTTATGAAGCCACCACTAACAGCCGGGCTTCCGAGCCGAGGACGCCCGGCTTCAGGAGGGGGCGGGAGAGTCAAGTTTTTTTCTACAATTCTAGGTCATCATTGGCTAAATCAACAAAAACTCATCACTTCCGGAAGCCCGGCGTCTCTGGGGGTAGATTAGACGTGGGCGTGTCAATATGAGGGGCTGTGTCGTGATGATTGTTTGTCCATCATGAGAGATGTTGTGGGAGCCGGATTTTTAACCGGGGAGAAGCACGCTGGAACTTCAGTCCCAAAGCAGGTACGAAAGAGACTGGTTGTCTGTGAAAGTGCTGTCGGATTTTCACTCATTTCCCATGGTTTCCATTTCCATCCTCACACACATACACTTTTGTAAATATTACACTATAAATAAGAAACACATCCTTGTTGTTTAGAAGTTGTGTCAATCATATTCCTGTTGTGCATTTGTTTGTCGTGTTAGCTAGTAGTTTTGTCACAATGGCGGCTATGCTCGCAGCTAAACAGTTAGCAACACCAAATGTAGTTGACATGCTTTTAGCCAAGCGTAATATGGGCTTCCCCTGTTTTAAAAGTCAGCAGCCGCCACTGCATAGACAGTATGACCCACTGCATTACAGATTATATTAATTTCTGTGTGGAGAACACTGTGCCCTCCAAGTTGGTACAGTGTTTTCCCAACAACAAACCCTGGGTGACCTCCGAGATAAAGGCACTGCTCAATGAGAAGAAGAGGGTCTTTAGATCGGGGGACAAAGAAGAGCTGCACAGAGTCCAGAAGGAACTCCTGCTGAGGATCAGGAAGGGGAAGGACAGCTACAGGAAGAAACTGGAGAAGGGACTGGAGCGGAACAACGCCAGAAACATCTGGAGAGGTCTGCAGAACATCTCAGGCCACGGAAATCAGGTTGGAAGAAACCCAACCTGTGGTGACAAGGACTGGGCAGATTAATTAAATCTGTTTTTCAACAGATTTGATTCTTCCTCCTCTCCTCCCCTTACCCACCCTGCTCCCACTTCACACCCTTCCTGGCCAGCTTCCCCTCCCCTCCACACCTCAGCTTGCCATTTTTAACACCTGACCCTCACCAGTCCACCAGCCCACTCTCACTCCCCCTCCTGAGATACAGAGCTGCGGCCGGCGTTGCAGCGCAACACAGCGAGGAGCCATTGACTGCCTGTGCTCACAGGTGATGTGCACACTGAAGTTCCGAGCAACCGGGGCATTTCAAAGGGCCAACTGATTGGGACTGTGCCAGTCTACCCTGACCCGAGCCATGCCAGCCGTGTGGGACAGAATTATCCGCATCTCAGCCACGTATATCAAATCCCCACAATGCAGTTGAAAAGGCCAACATTAAAGCTCGAATTGAAGCGAGAGCCGGTTTTGTAATTGGAGCTATCGACTGCACACACATTGCTATAACAGCGCAATCACATGATGAATCTGTATGTTAACAGGAAACATTTTCATTCGATCGATGTACAGATCATGTGTGATGCGTAAATGCAATTAACCAACATTGTGGCGAGGGGCCGTGGTTCAACGGACGATTCATACATTCTGAGTAACAGCATCGTTGGGAACAGACCACGTTGGGTGGCACTGTGCATGATGGTCGGCTTCTTGGTGAGTAACTTTATTCGTGTAATTGTCCTAATATTATTCCCCGTGACGCGCATTGAGTATGTGCGCCCCCAATTTTTATCCTGTCTTCACAGCATCATAGTCGGTGGTTAAAGTTAGTTTCTTACTGTTTTTTGTTGATTAAACTTCAGCTTAAGATCTTTCTAACAAGCCCCTGGTCGTCCCTGTGGGCAAATGTTAATAACCCTGTGCGTAAAGTGTGAAACATCTTAATCAGCCTCACCTTTTCCCCGGCACACTTCTTCACGTTACTGTATGAACACGTTGTGAGTTACACAAAAACATCAGTATTTACCTTGGGGGTAATCAGAGTCACCCACATGTGCTCCCACCACCCCAGAGAGAGCAGTGTCACCCATAGTTGCGCCGACTCTCTGTTCAAACAGAGTCGGTTACCCCCCCACCCGTCTGTTTTGGCCACACTGTGGCAGTGGGCAGCCAGTCTCCTCTTCACATCGACCTTAATGTCGGACCACTTCTTCTTCACCTCTGCTTGTGTGCACTTCTCAGACCCCACAGCATTAACAGCCTCGCATAGGCTCTCCCACCCACTCCTCTTGCGTTTGCTGCTTATGCCGGAGGACAGCGTGCCAAAGAACAAATTTTTGCGGGCCTCCACTTCAGAAAGTAGCACCGACAACTCGCTTTCCGTGAAGTTCTTCTTTTTCCCCGTCTTATTCATTCTTTTTTCTTTATTTTCTGATCGTACACAGAGGGGAATCGCAGGTGCAGGGCTCATTTGAATATGATTTGCGTATTTAAGTAGGGGCGTGGACAGGGAGGAGTCGGGTGCTCCGACATGTGCGCTCAATTCCACGTTGATTGGGATGTACAAACGAAATGTGCATGGATTGATGCGTGCGGTCTCATATCGGACAACGATGAGACTCACTACAGAGAGGAGATCCAGCACCTGGCAGGATGATGTTCAGACAACAACCTTGTCCTGAACAAAAGCAAGAGGTCATTGTGGACTTCAGGAGATCCAGGAAGACAGAACACACCCCTCTCCTCATTCATGGGGCGGAGGTGGAGCGGGTGGAATACATCAATGTGGGCATCCACATCACATCTGACCTCACTTGGTCCATGCACATATCCCACCGGGTGAAGAAGGCCCAACAAAGGCTCTTCTTCCTGAGGAAGCTGAAGAGGACTGGACTCTCCCCTCAGCTTCTGACGGTGGGCAGCCAGTCTCCGCTTCACATCCACCTTAATGTGGGACCACTTCTTCTTCACATCCACCTAAATGTCGGACCACTTCTTCTTCACCTCTGCTTGTGTGGCTTCTCAGACCCCACAGCATTGACACCCACTCCTCTTACGTTTGCTGCTTATGCTGGAGGACAGCGTGCCAAAGAACACATTTTTGCGCGCCTCCACTTCAGAAAGTAGCACTGACATCTCGCTTTCGTGAAGTTCTTATTTTTTCCCGTCTTATTCATTCTTTTTTCTTTATTTTCTAATGTACAGAGAAGGGAATCGCAGGTGCAGGGCTCATTTAAAGCAATACTATGTAACATTTCTACCTTAAAATAACAGCTTGAAAAAAATTGTGCGGCTAGAATGAGTTTTAATATTACGATTGGCCTGTCTCCTATGCCCTTCGGGGGTCTGAGTTGGAAAAACTGCGCTATGTAACTTTGCTGGAGCGGCCCGGGAGCGGCCTGGGAGCTGAGCGGAAGTACTTCGACTTGCTTTCTGGCACACCTACCGCAAAAACAAATAGACCCCTCTCACGCTCCCAGGTACATTTGATTACTCTTACCTTCTCGGTCGACATAGCTTGCACCTTCTGACTCCTTGCCGGTTCGTCAACAAACGTGAAACGTGAAAGCGAAAGGGTGTTGTATTTACGACAGTGTAACCGTACATTACCTTCAAGCCTGTAGGGGAAGCTCCATAATGGGCTTTTTGAGAAGTTACATTGTATTGCTTTAAATATGATTTGCATATTTAAGTAGGGGCGTGGACAGGGAGGAGTCGGGTGCTCCGACATGTGTGCTCAATTCCACGTTGATTGGGATGTACAAAGGAAATGTGCTTGGATTGATGCGTGCGCACAGATTCATACATCCGACGTTGGAGGGCATTTGGGTTTGAGCGTACGCCATGTTTCAGTAGGAAATCCACGCAAGTCTTTGTACATGAGGCCCCTGCTCTGTGGTGTGGTCATGCACTTGTTCAACCTGAGTCTGAGCCTAGGGAAAGTTCCAGAACTGTGGAAGGCCTCCTGCGTGGTCCCTGTTCCTAAGGTACCATGCCCCAAGGAGCTAAACCACTTCAGGCCTGTTGCCTTGACTTCACACCTGATGAAGACCATGGAGAGGATCCTCCTGGGTCCTGGGTCACCTACGACCACTGGTGGGCACACATATGGACCCCCTGCAGTTCGCGTACCGGCCTGGTGTTGGGGTGGACGACGCAGTAATCTTTTTACTGCACAGATCACTGCTTCACCTGGAGGACAACGGGAGCACTGGTAGGATCATGGTTTTTGATTTCTCCAGTGCTTTCAACACTATCCAGCCATCACTGCTCAGGGTGAAAATGGAAAATGCGGGAGTTGACCAACAGCTGGCTGCATGGACTACAGACTACCTCACCAACAGACCACAGTATGTGAGGCTACATAACTGTGTGTCTGACCTGGTGCTCTGCAACACAGGTGCCCCTCAGGGTACGGTGCTCTCTCAATTCCTCTTCACCCTGTATACATCGGACTTCACAAACAACACCACACACTGCCACATCCAGAAGTTTTCCGATGACACAGCCATTGTTGGATGTGTTTCTGAGGATAACGAACTGGAATACAGGACGGTCATCAAGGACTTTGTCAACTGGTGTGAGCTGAACCATCTTCAGCTTAATACCAGCAAAACAAAGGAGATGGTCGTCAACTTCAGGAGGAAAACACCCCACTTCACACCGGTGAACATCAAGGGATTGGACATTGAGATGGTGTAGAACTACAAACTGGGTGTTAACCTCAACAATAAACTGGACTGGACTGATCACACACAAGCCCTCTACAAGAAGGGCCAGATTCGCCTCCACCTGCTGAGGAGACTGAGGTCCTTCGGTGTGTGCAGGCCTCTCCTCAGGACTTTCTATGACTCTGTGGTAGCTTCAGCACTTTTCTACGCTGTGGTCTGCTGGAGAGGGGGCAGTACGGACAGAGACAGAGGGAGACTGAACAAACTGATCAGGAGAGCGAGCTTTGTCCTGGACTATTCCCTGGACTCCATAGAGGATATGAGTGAGAGGAGGATGTTAGCTAAGCTGACATCCATCATGGACAAATCCTCTCACCCCCTCCATGACACTGTGAAATCCCTGCACAGCTCCTTCAGCAGCAGACTTTTACATCCACGGTGCAAGAAGGAGAGGTTCCGCAGGTCTTTCATCCCGGCAGCTGTCAGACTTTTCAACACATGCAGCCACTGATCATGTTGTTGCCTTTACATGATAATCCACCACTCATATAGACATTTTTCTTTATCTGTATTTATTTATATTTTTATTAATTTCAACTTCACAATGTGCAATATTATTTATACTAGGTCACTTTACTTTTTGGTCACTTTACTTTTTAGTACTTGCTTTTTCTCTTTTTTTTAAATTTCTCTTTTTTTAAATTTCTTGTTCATGTCTGTTGTTGCTGCTTTGTTGCTGCTGTGACAAGTGAATTTCCCCATTGTGGGATGAATAAAGTACAATCTAAACTAATCTAATCTAATAAAAGGACAATTTAATGTTGAATCTGTCACAGCCAAGCAAAAGTAAAAAAAAAAAACTATTAGGGAATAGAGAGACAATAATTATAAGCGGAGCTTTAGAAATGAACATGTTGCAGCAGAGAGAGAGAGGAATGACAACAAAGTGGAGAAGAGAAAACACAATCTCAATGAATACAAGAGCCAACTTGAGTCTAATACCTACTCTATCACCCAGCCACGCTTCTCTGACAAATCACTTAATATGGAAATAGTGCCGCATTCATTCCAATAACAAATCACACTGTCACATATACAGACACCGGGGATGCACTATGCACACACAGTGACACACAGATGGTAACACACTCACAAACAGCTGGTTTGTTCATCTGGTGTTCTTATTAAGTTTGGTGGTATATAATAGTTCACTCCACAGAGGACAGATGCCACAGTTCTACCTGCAGTACCTAGGTTGTGTGTGTTTGTATCAATTTATGATATTTTTTAGTCTTATATGAACTGTAAGTTAAGTACGCTAACCGACCTATTATCTGAATCTATAGTCACTCAAGAAATTAATTAGACCCTTTTTCCACACTTGAATTGGATTTTGAAAAATTAATGTTGCAGATGAATTCCATGAATCTACAGACAAGTAATTTAGATAGATAGATAGATGGATAGATAGATGGATACATTGATATTTTATTGATCCCGTATGGGAAATTGTTTTGTCACAGCAGCAAGTAATAGGGTAGTTACAATGCAAATGTAACTACTATGTGTGTAGTTAATTAATCGAAATTAACGCGCTAAAGTCCCAGCCCTAATATATATATATTTCCATCTATCTATGCGATGGATAGATAGATATTTTATGTATCCCGCAAGGTAAATTGTTTTGTCATAGTAGAAGCAATAGGGTAGTTACAATGCAAAAGACAAAAAGAAAAAGAAATAGTACATAAAAGAATTAAGAATAAGAATAAATAATATAAGTGTATTTACAGATGGTCCCAAGATTAGTTAAGTAAGTAACATCAATTATATGAAGATGGCTTCTTCTTCTATTATACAGATGTGGAGTGAAGTGATGAGTTCACCTATTGCACAGAAGTGAGCTGTTGTACACTGAGATGGCAAATGGTCGGAATGTTTTTTGTTGAAGCGTGAATGTTTTTCTGAAGCCTTCATTGTGATATTGGAACTAGGGCTGAACGCTACATAGACATAAAGACATTATATATATCTTTATATGTCTATGGAGACACACACACAGCGGGGGAATTAAACAGAGAAACATGAGTGCTGAAGATAGGGCCGGTGCTGAATCGACGGATTTAGGCCCAATCCCAATTCACCCCTTGGCCCTACCCCTTACCCCTTCCCCTCTGTTTTGCGCGTTCACGTGTAGGCGTAGGGGTGTCCCAAATCCCTTCCCCTTAGCCCTACCCCTACGTTGTAGCCCTTGAAACGGAGGGCTTCGGCCTGGCAGACTCCGTTTGAAGGGGTATGATATATTTCCCAGAGTACAATGCGACTACCGGGAGAACTCGAGTGTTTTTAAAAATGGCGGAAGCAAAGAAAGCACCACACAAATATAAGTAGCTCTATTTTTTTGCCATAATTTAACTGTTTTAACCGTTTTAGGTTGTGATAACTGGTGTATTGTGTGAGTTTAACATGGTGGCAATGTGTAGTTGTTTTCTGCTATAAACGCACATGGGAAAAGTCGCTATTTTACATGGAGTAATCGGTCAATGCATGTGAAGGTGCTGCGAAAGTCGTAAAACAACGTTTTTGAAATTGTAACTCGAGTGTTTACAAGCAATGTAGTTGGTTAACCATAGAGAAGTTCCTTTTGAGCGTCATTTGAGCGTAATTTCGCTACCTATTATCACAAGTATTCATATACGTGACTGATTCACAGGGACTCAAGCACAAACAAAGAGCCTGATCAGGTTTAGCACCGAAAACGAAGATCGGTTTCTGAAGTCATCCCCATCCCCAAAAAGAAGTAGGAAGTCCAATCCCATAATGGATTACCTGATACAGGAGAGCCTGAAGGAGCAGAAGCGCCACGAGGAGATGGAGCAGAAAACGGAGCGCTTTTTAGCTCTGTTTGAGCGCATGATAGACTAACTTTAAGGTGAGTTGATGTGCCATGCACCTATTGTACACACAGCCACCACTACCGCATTCTGAAACACCTTTTTTAAATTTTTTACAATGGATGAAAGTGCATGCTATAATGTCATGTCGTGTCTTGTTCCCCCAGAACATCACTGAGCCCATGCAGCACCTCCGATGTGCCATGCACCTTCGCTTTTCCTGCTCCGGTCATCTCGTTCTCGATGATTGCACTGTTGCCCGTTTATGTTCATCTTGTTTATATTCATATTGTTTATTGTCCATATTTGCACCACACACTTTAAGCTGTTATTTCTGAAAATCAGCTGCCTTACCAGTCTGTAATGTGAGCCTAATAAAATAAATAAAAACAAACGAGCATGATTATCACATCAACATCATATGAACGACTGGAACGGATATTGGTATGAAGAGATTTATTATACAAGGGATAACAAAAAAATTGGGGTACATGTTGTGGTCCAATCTGCAATAATTTGTAGGATGACCCGTCTGCTGGAAAGAAAAACATGGAAAGATCAGGCTTTCATCCTCCCAAACCAACACATTGATAGCACACACAATGCAGTGCATTTATTTATGTCATCAAATCTGAACCTGGTACAAAGACAACTGCTTCAAAAACGCATGATGCTGCATGTTTATCCCAAACGGAATGAGGCGAGTAACAAAGGCTAAACGTTAGCTTATGCTTTCAGCTAGGTTAGCCAGGTTAGGATACTACTCCAATCAGCAAATCCAACGAGACAAGCAAATTGTTTCTATATTACACGATATCACAAATGTACAGTTAGAAGCACTTTCAAACACACACACACATTATCATATTCACACGCCGGCTCTGGAAGCTACCAGCTGCTCGCTGACACGCGTTATTTGCATTAATTTATCATTCTACATAATCCAGCAATGCTCTCAGATGTCGAAGACGCCTTCGCCTGATGGCACTCCGTCGATTCGACGCAGATATTTCTAAAAATATCCGAATAGCCCAGGAGAGCGCGAACACCACTGCAGCAGGCATGTTAGTTTACTTCTGGCTAAAGCTGTCGCTTTTGGTTACGTAACAACTGACGGCGCGGACTTATGACGTTCGTGAGTGCGAAGGGCTGTCCCAATTCGAAGGGGTAGGGCTAAGGGGTAGAAAATAGAATTGGGATTGGGCCTTAGTGGCAAAAAATAAGTCATTCTCCATTTTCGAGGTATTTTCGATTCAGAAAAGAGGATGTGAACCAGAGCGAAGTGTTGTGCAGGTTGTGCTTGGCAAAAATTGCGACGAGGTAAGGCAGCACAACAAACCAGTTGTACCGGAGGCCGGATACCCATCTCCCTGCCGCCGACCCGTGAGGATCCGCAGATGGGGCGCACACTGGAGAATCTCCGACCCGTTAACCGGGCCTCCCAACAGACGGATCGGCATTTCGTTCGCATGGCTCTCATCAACACCATATCCATCGCAAATAAGACTTTTATCCTAAATGACTTTTTTACTTCACATTCCTTGGATTTCCTCCTGTTGACTGAAACCTGGCTTAAACCAGGTGAAAACAGTGCATTCTCTGAGCTCCTCCCACCCAGCTGTTCTTTCTTCAGGTCTCCGAGAGTGTCGGGGCGAGGAGGGGGACTTGTTGTAGTGTTCAATGGCAATTTTAAATGTCGGCTTCTTCCCACAGGTAAATACTCCTTGTTTGAACTGCAATTGTTTCCGGTGGAGTTCTGTGTTGTGTGCAGTTGTCTATCGCCCTCCGAAATATAATAAGGGCTTTATTCAGAAGTTCTGAGTTTCTGGCTGACATTCTCCCAAAATATGACAAGCTCCTGATCTGTGGGGATTTTAATGTTCATGTTTGTTACCCATCTGACCAATTCGCCACTGACTTCAAAAGCCTGTTGGCAACTTTTAATTTGACTCAATCCGTGGATAAACCAACGCACCATCTTGGGCACATATTGGGCACATATTGGACCTTGTTATTTCTTTCGAACTCTCAGTTTCCCTTTTGGAGATTTCTGAGACGGCAATCTCAGATCATCTCCCGAACATTTTTTAAATGATGGCCCCCACCCAACCAGTCAGCAAACCCCTTGCTCCATCCTGTCAATGGCGTATCATCACTTCCTCCACGGCCGATGAATTTACTGCTGCTTTCAATGACTCACAGTTTTTTCCCTTGAACGGCTTTGCATCCTCTCTCTGTCCTGATTATTTTCTTTCCTCCTTCCATTCCACCTGTGCTGGGATTCTCTATTGCCCCTTTTAGGCAAAAATCTGCCAAGCCAAGAACGGACCCCTGGTTGAACGACACCACCCGCGCCATCATGCAACGTTGCAGGCAGGCCGAACGCAGATTGAAGAAGGACAAACTGCATGTGTCTCTGGAAATGTTAAGGGACTGTCTCGCTGTTTATCAGAGAGCCGTACATGAAGCAAAATATCCCTGTTCTCTCTCTAATATTATTTCTAGCCGCAGTCATTGTCCCAAGGTGTTATTTGATACATTTAATGCTGTGGTTAACCCATGCACTTCTTCTGTGACTGATTGTCTTCATTATTTTGTTGACAAAGTGGATTCTGTCAGAAAAGATACCAGTAATGTTATTATGAGTAGGAATAAGGATCTACCTGTTGCCCCACTTCATTCTGCTGTGTTTGATCAGTTTGAGCTGGTTTCCCTCTCTTCTCACTGTGACGTAGTGAAATCTCTGAAACCTACAAATTGCCCATTGGATATTGTCCCTTGTCACTGTTCCTGATGTCTCTGTTGGCTTGTATTGTCTTAAAGGCCGGGAGATACCCACTTGAGTCTGGATCATGCTCCAGCAGCCATGTCTCAATGAAAAACATTATACTGCATTCCCCATATTTTCTCTTTTTCCTCCTGTGCAAGCTAAGCTAGTCCATTTTGTTACCATACAATCTCATCAAAATTGAAGGAAGACCTGGGACCTCATGTATTAAGACTTGCGTGGATTTCCTACTGAAACATGGTGTACGGTCAAATCCAAATGCCCTCCTACGCACAAAAATATCTGGACATATGAATCTGTATGTACGCATGAATCCAAGCACATTTCCTTTGTACATCCCAATCAACGTGGAATTGAGCGCACGTCGGAGTACACGACTCCTCCCTCTCCCCGTCCCTACTTAAATATGCAAATCATATTCAAATGAGTCCTGCACCTGCGATTCCCCTCTCTGCACGATCAGAAAATAAAGAAAAACGAACGAGTAAAGCCTGATTTATACCTCTTTTAACTGCCCTTGCGCTTGCGTTAATGGCTCGAGACGTTTATGCTTCATTTTGCTTTGTCGGCGGTTGCGTGTGCTGCGTGGCGATTCACCGCCAGGACAGTAGGTGGAGCAGCGGGTTTTTTTCAATGACAAGCCTACTACGATGAAAGGAAATTCACCGCCAGGACCTCTTCGACAAGTCTCTCTTCGAGTGGATTCATGCTTGTTCTTCTTCTTCTTCGCTTTCTACCTTGGCGTTTGAAAACAGCGGTCTTTTATTAGGGGATGAAACGGGAAGATTAACACGCCGCCGGATGTGATGTAGATAGTGGCTTGCGCTTGCGTCTTGCGTGAAGTTTAGAAAATTGAGGTGACACACGCAAGCACGCACTTGCAACCACGCAAGGGCTTGCGTTGCGTCTTGCGTCACCGACCATAAATCAGCCTTAAGACGGAAAAAAAGAAGAACTTCACGGAAAGCGAAAATGCCCGCAAAAATGTGCTCTTTGGCACGTTATACTCCGGCATAAGCAGCAAACGTAAGAGTTGGTGGTTGAGCGTGTGCGAGGCTGTCAAAGGTGAAGAAGAAGTGGTTCGACATTAAGATGGATGTGCAGCGGAGACTGGCTGCCCACCGCTGAAGTGTGGCTAAGAGAGGCGGGGGAACAGGAGAATTCAATTTCAATTCAATTCATTTTATTTATATAGCTCCAAATACAACAAATGTTATCTCAAGGCACTTAGATAATATAGTCCAATTCAAGCCAATTGGACTTCAATTCATTGAAATTGTAATTGATTTAAAAATAATCCAATTCATTCATATATAGCCAATTCAAAAACTATTTCCTAGCTAAGGAAACCAACAGTTTGCACCGAAACTTGTCTTCAGTCCAATCTCCCATCCTGAGCATGCCTGAGGCGACTGTGGAAAGGAATGACACCCTTTTAACAGGAAGAAACCTCTGGCAGAACCAGACTCAGGAAGGGTGGCCATCCGCCTTGACCAGCTGGGGTTTGAGAGGACAGAAAAGAGGGGAAAAAACATACCGTAACACCATTCAAAGGATACCTGTTGGAACAGGGAAACACGAGTTAATGACCACAATGTCACATGTACATAATATTATTTGAGAAATTAAACGGGGGGAAAAAGAGAGTAAAGTTAGGAATGGTGTGACAGATGAGGTCCCCCAGCAGTCTAGGCCTATAGCAGCTTAACTATGGGATGTTTCAGGATCACCTGAACAATCCCTAACTATAAGCTTTATCAAAAAGGAAAGTTTAAAGCCTAGTCTTACAAGTGGAAAGGTTGTCTGCTTCCCGGACATTTACTGGCAGCTTATTCCACAAGAGAGGGGCCTGATAACTGAAGGCTCTCCCTCCCTTTCTACTTTTAGAAATTCTGGGAACCACAAGTAGAACGATCTGTTAAGAAAATATCTTATATTGAGATCTTTAAGATATGATGGAGCTTGGTCATTAAGAACTTTGTATGTGAGAAGAAGAATCTTAAATTCTATTCTGAATTTAACAGGGAGCCAATGAAGAGAAGCTAAAACTGGAGAAAGATGATCTCTCCTGTTAGTTCTCATCAGAACTCTGGCTGCAGCATTTTGGATCAGCTGAAGGCTTTTCTTTATTGTCCGTACAGCGCGTTCCGCCTCCCCATTCGCTTGAGGGTAGCGGGGGCTGCTTGTGTTATGTATGAAATTGTTCTCTTTTGCGAATTCCCAGAACACCGCTGATGAAAACTGCGGCCCGTTGTCTGATATGACAAACTCTGCAGTCCCATGCCTGGCGAAGACCTCTTTAATAGCTTTAACCGTCACCTCAGCCGAAGTGCTTTTGAGCTCTGCTATCTCAATGTATCTTGAGAAATAGTCTATAATCAACAGATAATCTCTCTTGGACCACTCAAATAGATCCATACCCACTTTCTGCCAAGGGCGGTCTGGAAGTGGAGTGGACAGCAGTGGTTCTTTGAGCTGTGTTCTGTGTTTTTGACACTGTTCACACCTTTCCAACATTTGACCTATCTGAGTGGAAATGCCAGGCCACCAGACTGATTCTCTTGCTCTGGCTCTGCATTTTGAGATCCCCTGATGTCCTTCATGCAGTCGCTGTAGCACATCTGTTCTTAAGGAGGGCGGAATGACAAGTCTCTCTCCTTTCATAAGCAGGTCGTGAGTGGTGTGGAGATCAGTTCTGTCCCGCCAGTATGGACTGATTTGTGGGTTAGCCTCACAGCTCTGTGGCCACCCTTTGAGGCAGTGCTCTATTACTTTTGTGCACACATCATCTTCCTTCTGTGCCTTTTTGATCTCCTCCAACCTCTTCTCTGTAGCTGGGAGAGAAGACATAATACAGTCCACAAAAAACTCTACCTCCTTCTCCAGCTGTAGATCACCTGCTGTAGGTGGACCCTCCAGGGGAGCTCTGGAGAGGGCATCTGCTGTGATGAGTTGCTTCCCTGGAACATGTACAATTGTGTAGGAGAATCGCAGCAGCCGCAGACGAAACCTCAGGATCCGTGGCGGGAGGTCGTCTAACCCTCTTGTGCTCAGCAGCGGAACCAATGGCTTATGATCCGTCTGCAGTGTGAAGTGCAGCCCTAAAAGGTACGATGTTAGTCTCTCACATGCCCATGTGGCCGCCAAAGCCTCCTTTTCTATTTGCGCGTAGCGCTTCTCGGTGTCTGTTAATCCTCTAGAAATGTATGACACTGGTCGCCAAGAGCCGTCAGTCTGTTGCTGGGTGAGTATGGCACCCAGGCCGTATGGCGACGCATCAGCTGCAACCTTTGTCTCAGCAGTGTTGGAATACTGGGCTAGCACCTCTGGAGAGCTCAATATCTCCTTCAACCTTCGAAAAGCTGTTTCCTGGGGCTCTGCCCATATCCATTTGTTTCTCTCCTTCTGCAGCTCTTTTAGTGGCATGGTTGGTGTAGCCAGCTGAGGCAGGAATTTGGCGAGGTAATTTGCCATACCCATAAGACGCCGCACGTCCTCCACGCACGTGGGCTGTGGGAGCTGCTGGATAGCCTTGACTTTATTCTGGTCAGGCTCGATGCCTTTTGCAGATACCTTGTGGCCCACAAATGTGACTTCATCTCTTGCAAATTCACATTTCTCATTCAGAGTGAGACCTTCCTGCCGTAACTTCTGAAGCACACGGTGCGATCTTTGGTCATGCTCTTGCCTGTCCCTGCCATACACAAGAATGTCATTCGCATGACAGAGCAGTCCATCACAACCCTCCAACATCTGTGAGATTCTCCTTTGGAAATGATCGGGAGCGGATGCAATACCAAAAGGGAGTCTGTTGAATTGGTATCTCCCGAAAGGAGTGATAAAGGTTGTGAGGGGTCGTGATTCTGGCGTGAGAGGAATCTGCCAAAATCCAAATCTAGCGTCAAGTTTAGTGAAAACTTTGGCATCTTTCATCATTGCCAGTGTTTGGTCCACAGCTGGGAGAATATGATGTTCTCTTTTCACAACCATATTAAGGGGTGTGAGGTCCACACAGATCCTAGGTGGTTTCTTCCCTGGTTTCGGAACTACAACCATTCCTGAACACCATTCTGTCGGTTCTGTGACCTTAGAGATAACTCCCATGTCCTCCATTCTGTTCAGCTCTGCCCGCACTGTGTCTCTGAGGGGGAAGGGGATCCTTCTGGGTGCAGAGAGAGCAACTGGTGTGGCTCCTTGGTCAAGCTCAATGTGGTAAGGTTCCTTTAATTTTCCTAGCCCTTGGAACACATCTGGATAGGCTGCTCTGAAGTCTATCTCTGTTTCCAAGACAGCATCTACTCTCTGTACCAGCTTTAAAGCTATTAGAGCTGGTCTACTTAGAAGTGCCTGTTCTAGTCCTGACACTATGTAGATATCTTGAGAGGTGGTGTGCCCCCTCGCTGCCATGTTTGCTTTGAAGCAACCTATTACCTTAAGTGGGTATCTACCCGGACCAAGCAGTCTCTTTTTTGCCTTCTGCAGCTTCCCGTCTCTGTCAGCCTTGTACAATCTCTCTGGTATTGATGTTACATCTGCCCCACAGTCCAGTTTAAACTCTACATTCTCCCCATTTAGTTGGATTCTTTCCATCCATGGTTCTGATGTTTCAGTTTCTATGTCTCCTAGAAAATAATAATCATCAGTGTCTGTGTCTTGAATTTCTGTGACTTCACGCAGACCTACGGCATTCCCTGTGCGACAAACTGCAGCAAAATGTCCTTTTTTCTTGCACTTACGACATTCTGCTTCTCTTGCTGGGCAGTCTTTCCATGCATGTTTTTGTTTACGGCCACATCGGCCACAGTCTCTCTGCGTCTGATTATTTGCCTTTTGTTGCCATTTCTGTTTCCACTCTTTTGTCTTTGTGTTGATGGCGTCCATATTTGCTTTGATATCCCCCCCTGTGTCACTGTGGAGTATGGCCTGCTGTTTCTTCACTGTTGCACTTTGTCTGACTTTTTGAATGGTTTTAGCCAGTGTTAGGTCAGAATCCATTTGTAGCTGTTCAGACAATCTTTTGTCTCTTATTCCAACAACGATTCTGTCCCTGATGAGCTCCTCTTTAAGCACTCCAAAACCACAATTTTCAGCAAGTTTGTGCACTCCACAGTCTCTCCGTCATGCTGACGTCTGCTGTTGAACTATACTCTTTCAAAAATTACATTGTGTTTTCCGATGTAGTGCTGCTCAAATGCTGCTTTGACAGCCTCATATTTCTTTTTATCTGCATCAGACAATGGTAAAATTGCTAGCACATCATCAGCTGTATCTCCCATTGCATACAGGAGTGAATTCACCTGGTATTCTTCTGGCTTTTCATCAAGCTCCGTTGCAATGCGAAATCTCTCAAATCTGCGAATCCACCGCGGCCACTCTGCTGGGCTTGAAAAGTCAAAAGAGTCTGGGGTTGTTATTTGTATCGCTGTCACCATCTGTGTTTATTCCAGCGTCCTTTCACGTTCGGAATCTGGTTACTCCTGTCCACCGTCCCTCTCGACACACTCACCGGTGTGCAGGCGCTATTTAGTTAGCACTCTAGGCTACTCCGAATAGCCTACCGCTCGGGGCTGTGCAGTCATCTTTGTAGCGGCCGGTTCCGGTATAAACTGCACGAAACTTCGTCTTCGCCAGCTAATTCTCTTCTTGAAACCACCGCGGAGACTTGCAGTTCGCCACTTCTGACACCATGTATAGTATTCACGCAGGACACCGGTGTATCTTTCAACAGTCCGTTTACCATATATCCTGTAGCGCACATTACACACACATAACATCCTGAGAGCAAGGCATGCTGGGACCTGTAGTCCCACTACTACTACAAACATTAAAGCTCAATTTGAAGCGAGAGCCGGTTTTCCTAATGTAATCGGAACTATCGACTGCACACACATTGCTATAAAAGCGCCAGCTGTGATTGTGGCGGGAGACTTCAATCATGTGGAACTCAAAGCAGTGCTTCCAAAATTCAAGAAGTTCATTCACTTCTACCAGAGACAATAACATATTAGATCAAGTTTACTGCAACATCCCAGGAGCATACAAGGCTGCAGCAACTCCTCACCTGGGCATGTCGGATCACATCTCTGTGGAGCGGACACCAGCATATAAACCTCTGATCTGCAGGACAAAACCATCCACCAAAACAGTTCAGGTATATGGACTGAGGAGGCTTCTTCAGCACTACAGGACTGTTTTGAAATGACTGACTGGGAAGTTTTTAAAAACAGCTCAGACCTGGAGGCCTACACATCATCTGTCCTGGACTATCTGCAGTTCTGCACTGATGCTGTTCTACCCACAAAGACCATCAAGGTGTTTCCAAATCAGAAACCATGGTGTGACAGCACGGTGCGGTCTGTGCTCAAAGCTCGGGATGCAGCCTACAGGTCAGGTGACAGGATGGCCTACAGCAGGGCCCGGACAGAACTGAGGAAGGGCATCCAACAGGCCAAACGCAGGTACAGACAGCGCATCGAGGAGTACTTTGCCGACAACAACCGACGGGAAATGTGGAGAGGCATCAGAACCATAACAGACTACAGGAACAGCAACCATAAGATCAGCCACGACCCCACCCTGCCTGACACCCTAAACAATTTCTTTGCACGCTTCGCCACACCTGGCAGCAGAGAAGACCAGTATCTATCACCACTTGAAGAGCAATCCCAGGCTCTTGTCCTGCAGCAACACCAGATGAGCTCCACCCTGAGGGGGATCAACACAAGAAAAGCTGCAGGACCAGATAAGGTGTCAGGTCGGGTTCTTAAGCTGTGTGCTCATCAGCTGGCTGGAGTTTTCATGGACATTTTCAACCTGTCCCTGCAGCTCGCTTCAGTTCCTGCTTGCCTCAAGTCACATCCATCACACCCACATCATTGTGCCTGTGCCAAAAAAATCTGCTATCACCAGCCTCAACGATTACCGCCCTGTTGCTCTGACACCGGTGATAATGAAGTGCTTTGAGAGGATTGTACTAAGTCACATCAAGGACATCATTCCTGCTACTCTGGACAGACATCAGTTCGCCTACAGGGAGAACCGATCCACAGAGGACACAGTCTCACTAGCACTACACACGGCCCTGACTCACCTCGAGCATCCCAACACCTACGTCAGGATGTTATTTGTGGACTTCAGTTCAGCTTTCAATACTGTGATTCCAGACAAGCTGACGCTGAAACTTCACAACCTGGGACTTTCTGGCCCCCTGTGCTTCTGGATCAAAGACTTTCTCACCAACAGGCCTCAAGTGGTGAGAATTGGGGACTGCACATCGTCCACACTGATCCTGAGCACAGGCACACCGCAGGGATGTGTGCTCAGCCCGGCACTTTTCACTCTGTTCACACACGACTGTTCTGCTAATCACTCAACAAACATGGTTGTGAAGTTTGCAGATGACACCACCGTAGTGGGTCTCATATCGGACAACGATGAGACTCACTACAGAGAGGAGATCCAGCACCTGGCAGGATGATGTTCAGACAACAACCTTGTCCTGAACAAAAGCAAGAGGTCATTGTGGACTTCAGGAGATCCAGGAAGACAGAACACACCCCTCTCCTCATTCATGGGGCGGAGGTGGAGCGGGTGGAATACATCAATGTGGGCATCCACATCACATCTGACCTCACTTGGTCCATGCACATATCCCACCGGGTGAAGAAGGCCCAACAAAGGCTCTTCTTCCTGAGGAAGCTGAAGAGGACTGGACTCTCCCCTCAGCTTCTGACAAATTTTTACAGAGCCACAACAGAGAGCATCCTCTGTCTTAGTGCAACAGTGTGGTATGGGAGCTACACTGCACAAGACAGGAAGGACTTGGCCCGTGTGGTCAAGACAGCACAGGGGATTGTGGGGAGTCCTCTCTCACACCTGGACTCAATATACGACGGCCGGGTCCAAAGGAGGGCCAGTCGTATAGCCACAGACCCCACCCACCCAGGACATGAACTATTTGTGCCTCTTCCATCCAGAGGTACAGGTGTATCAAAACCCACACCAACAGACTGAGACACAGCTTCTTCCCCAGAGCTGTAAAATCCATCACCCCATACCCCCACACATCTACCCCTCCACCCCCACCCATAAACTGATTATTATAAACCTCTGCAGACAGAGACTCGCACTGCACTGCACTGCACTTTTATTTGACTTATTTGACTCACTTGCAATATGTACAATACAGTCATACAATAACCAGATTGCACTGTAACGTTTTACTTTTTACTTTAACTTTTACTATTTTTATTCTCTTGTATATTATTTAGATATCATTTTTATATTTTTTGTATATCCAAAGCCAAGAGCTCCTGAAGTAAGTTTCATTATGCCTGCATAGTGACAATAAAGATTCTTGATTCTTGATTCTTGATCACATGATGAATTTGTGTTAACAGGAAACATTTTCATTCCATCAATGTACAGATCATGTGTGATGCGTAAATGCAATTAACCAACACTGTGGCGAGGTGGCCTGGTTCAACGCATGATACATACATTCTGAGTTACAGCATTGTTGGGAACAGACTACAGGGTGGCACTGTGCGTGATGGTTGGTTTCTTGGTGAGTATAACTTTATTGTGTCATTGTCCTAATCAGGGGCGCCGACTTGTGTTTATGCCGGTGGGTGCTCGTGGTTCCCAACTGGGGGTCGCGACCCACAGAAAGACCCGTTTGCATAAAACCTTGCTTTCCAATAATATAACCGTTTCATGAGTTGGTCACTTTATTTGTATGTGTAATAAATGTATCCTATTTATTTTCCCTGCGGATGTCACATCAATATTTTATAATGAAATAGCCTATATTTGAATTGAAATTGATAATGGAATTAGGCCTACATTACAGTTGGCAAACGCTTTTCTACAAAGCGACTTAAAAACCGATGACATAATCACAACATGCACTGAATTGAACTGAAAATATATTTATACAAACTGAAACTAGTACTGAAACTTATACTCACGACTCGGAGACCGCATCCACTCAGATTCTTATACTTCTTTATTGGTCATACACAGTACGCCTTCTTAAAATACACAGGGGTGCGTGCCGATGTAACCACGCAGCTACGGTAGCAGCCTCATAAGCCCATATCTTACATATTCCTTTTAAAAAAACAACAAAAAAGAAACCCCAAAGCAAAACAGTACATTCACCAATCATTAAGGTGCATTAGGCTATTTAGGCTCTTTGCAGGTAAATAAATAAGAAAAAAAAACATAAAGTGCTACTTCACAGCAGTAAAAAATGAAACATTCAGTTAATTAGCCTATTCAAGTGAACGTAAAATTCAGGCATTCAAGTAAACCGTCAAGTGAACTATATCTTTTAAGTGCATTCTGGTATATTTTTAAATCATTCATTCATTCATTCATTCATAGGTAAACAAGTAAGTATTCGTTCCCTCTTTTCTGTTTTTTTTCTCTCTTTTTTTCCCACAACAGGGCAGCTATCCACCTAGGCCTACATCCTTTTATGTTCCACTGGTTTAGTTCTTCTTCTCGTGTGTGTGTGCGTGCGTGCGAAAATGTGCATCAGGGTAGCGATCCGCCTACACCCTTTGTGTTCCACTGGTCTCTTCTCTTCTTCCTGCGCGCGCGCGCGCGTGTGTGTGTGTGTGTGTGTGTGTGTGTGTGTGTGTCAGGGCAGCGATCCGCCTACACCCTTTGTGTTCGACTGGCCCAATGTCTCTTCTCTTCTTCGTGTGTGTTTGTGCGTGCGTGAAAAAGCGCATCAGGGCAGCGATGTCACAGGTCCAAAACCTGTCTCGGCTCGACTCACTCAGTTCTTGATGAGAAATGTGTTGGCCCTCGACGCAGTGCGTTTTATGAACTGATTCGCAATTGCTTCCAGGTCTAAGTTTCTCGATAACGTCTTGTGACAGTTCAGTAGCGCAACATGGTTCAGCCTTGCTTGACCCATCATGGACCGCAGGTAAGTCTTCAAACGCCGAAGACCAGAAAATGACCGTTCTGAAGTGCACGATGTTACTGGCACAGTCAGGGCAAGTTTCACAAGTTTTGTGACCTCCGGCAACATGATTCTCAAACTCTCACCTGTGTCCCATTTGAGAAAGTCCACAACATCCTGAAACGTTGCCAAGCATACTCCTCTCTGCTTCGCTATGTCCATGCACATGTCACGGTGCAGGGTGAGTCGGCTTGCATCCAAGTCATCCTGGTAAAACTGCATGATGTTGTTGCAGTCGCCTTTACCCGTGACAAATTCCTCAACATCTTGCATGTGTTTGAATGCTGAAGGACTAAATCTGCAATCTAGGGATGCTGATGCTGTTTCGATAACTTGGACATACTGTTGTCGGTATAGCTCGTCAGGTGTCTGGAAGCTGCGCGCCGGCGCAATTGCGTTTTCCAACCGGTGGGGAATTTTTCTTGGTCGGGGCAAAACCGGGCTTTCCAAAGTCATATCATCTGCTGCTGCTGTAGTGTTTTCCCAAAATTCACCGAATCCTTCCCGAATAGCCTTCAGATCGCCTCTCAGTGTGTCAATCATTTCTCTTGCGCTCTGTGTGTGTAGCTGGCGCTTTTGGAGAGCGGCGTTGACCGCCTCCACGCGAGAGAAGAAAGTGAGCATGAGCCGCAAAGAAATAAAAGTTCCAAACTTCTGCAAGTGCACGAGCAGGCCACTGGCTTTACCCCCTGCATCACCTTTTTCATTTGCGCTCAAGTCCTCTAGAAAGTCCATCAAAGCATTGTAGTTTGCAGCAATGGATTGTAAAGAGGCCGCCTTCACAGTCCAGCGAGTGGGGCAGAGAGGTCTCAGCGATGGTGCGTCTGTACCCTGAAACTCCTTGAACCAAGCGAGTCGTTTTGGTGAATTTCTGATCAGTGTGATCAACTCGCGGATGAAGGACATGAAGTTTCTACATGCAGATATGCTTTGGGCGACGTCATGTACCATTAAATTCAGCAAATGTGCGGTGCAATGCACTGCGCCCGGGGCTCCTGCTCCAGCACGCGTGCTTGCAAACCAGCTTTAATTCCAGCCATTACAATGTTGCCTACGTGTGAAAATATACGATAATGGTTGATGGTGTCACTTCAATGCTCGGATTTTTCCGTGGGTGCTCATTAATCTCCGTGGGTGCCCGGGCTCCGAAGCACCCACGCAGACGGCGCCTATGGTCCTAAGACACGTCTGAAGAGTGCAGACGTGTCTCTGCTTCCTCCTGCTGCTTATCGCTTTATTTGCTTTTAAATCATTTTACTTCTTTCCACAAGTCTTGGATATAATTTTATTCTTTTTCTTTTAAGTGAACCAAGACTTTTTAAAATCATTTTTATTCTTTTTACATCTTATCTGACGAGCCAGCGACTACAATCCTTTCAACATGCCCTGTGAAAGCTGTCGGATATGTCAACAAGAAATTTGGGCGCTACAAGTAAGGATTTTTGCCTTAGAAACTGAAATGGGACTTCATGAAACGCTCCCAATGGAATCCAGTGGTAAGAAGTCCACATTTACTTCCAAAGGAAAGGGTGAAAAAACTGCTACCTCCAACTTAAAGCTAAATGATACTGTGTCTTTTCCAAGACTCTGTAAAGGCATGTATGATGGACTTGGTGCAAAGCCGAAGAATCGTCAAACTGTTGGTATCAACAGAGAATATGTAACATCACCCGGAATAAAGTTAACAAACAGATTTTTACCACTGTCAGAGCCAAATGTGACTGAGTGTAACAGACAGAGAGACGGTACAAAGAAGCAGATGGACAGAGAAACTGTGCCGAGTGTCAAGGTCAAAGATACTCTTGTGCTTGGAGACGGAGCCATATCTAATATAAACATAAACAGAATGGTTACATGCAGCTATCCAAGTGCCACTGTCTCTGACATCACAAGATTACTACCAGAGGTACTGGCAAAACACCAAGGGGTGAAACAGCTGATTGTGCACGTGGGTGCAGTGGACATCAGAGAGAATCAGTCTGAAATCTTAAAAAAAGACTTTGAGAAACTGTTTGAGAGTCTTGATAAAGTGACAATACCAACATTCATAAGTGGACCTCTCCCAAACATCGACAGGAGGATCAACAAATTCAGCCGGCTGCTTCAGTTGAACACATGGCTGTCCAAAGTCTGTGAGTCCAGAGGACCTCATTTCATCGAGAACTTTAATCTTTTCTGGCAAAGAGATGATCTCTTTCAAAGAAAAGGCCCACACCTGAACAGAGGTGGAGTGAGACGAATGATGGATAATCTTCTCCACGCTCTGAGGCATCAGAAGGGGCCAGGGCCAGGACCAGGACCAGGACCAGGACCAGGACCGGGTCCTGTGCTGCCGCAGAGAGAGAAGACGAGCCAGAGAAGAGCTCCTGCCTCGCCACCCAAGGACCCAGCAAAGGATTCAGCCACAGCAGCCACAGCAGCACCTCCAGCATCCCGAACACAGGATTCAGCAGCTCCACCATCGCCTTCACCACGGCCCTCACCACAGGCCTGGGACCCACCTGCTGCATCTACACCCTCCAGAGATGTTTCACCATCGTTCTCTTCTCCACCGTCACCCAGGAGATTTCCTGATCACCTTGAAAGCTTGGTGAAATCGGGGATTAAAATGGTTCCTCTCACGCCAAACATGGCAAGATCAAGAATTCTATCCTCAAAGAAGCATCGAGCCCCTCTCCCTCCCCAGCCTACTCCATCGACCAAAGCCCCCCCAGCTTGGCCCCCACCACCGGTGCCCACACCTGTCATTTCCAACAGCGTCAGTGCTGTTGTCTAGGACACTAAGGGCCTCTGTGTTGGTAAACACCATCTCAACCAGAGGTCCAAGGATGGAGTGAAGAGAGGGACAATCAGACTGTCCAATCAGAGAAATCTTATCCATATCCCTTGCAAGAACACAGCATCCAGTTCAACTATAACTAATCTCAAACACGCAGTACTCAATGTCAGATCTTTAAGTAATAAATCATTCTTAATTAATAGTTTTATTTCCTCTCACAATCTTGATTTTATGTTTTTAACTGAGACGTGGCTCGACAAAAACACAGCAAATGCAGTCCTGATTGAGTCTAGTCCACCTCACTTCAATTTTGTGTCTGAAACACGAGAAAACCAGAGGGGTGGGGGTGTTTGTGCCATGTTCAGGGACAATATACCCACCCACAAGTTGTCATTTGGGTTTTTTTCATCATTTGAGTATGTGTCATTCAAAATGGAGATAAAACAATCTTCCATACTTTATATCACCATTTATAAACCACCACAGAATTGTTTTATTGATGATTTTACTGAACTACTTTCAATTGTGTGCACTGCTTTTGACTGTTTAGTCATAACAGGGGACTTGAATGTGCATGTGGACGTAGCGCATAACAAGGAAGCTAAAGAGCTCACTGCTGTCCTTGAAATGTTTGGTCTAACTCAGCATGTGACTGAGCCCACCCACAACAGAGGGCACACTCTAGATGTGCTCATTTCAAGGGGTGTTGTTATTTCAAACGTGAATGTCGTTGATGTTGCTTTATCTGATCATTTCTGTGTTTTCTTCGACCTATCTACTTTACCCAAAACACCAGCTGGGTCTGCAGTTGTTCGGGGAAGACTCATAAATGACAGAACAGGGACACAGTTTATGGAAATGATTAGGTTTGAGAACACCCTGTGTTCTGATGTTGATGATCTGTTGAACTCTTACACATCAAGTCTCTTAAATGTTTTGGATACCATTGCTCCTGTCAAGGTTAGAATTGTTAAAATTGGCTTTGTTCTTAGACATTATGAATGAAATAGGGCTCAGTACTTTTCCATATGACCTAAAGTGATCCAGGAGTAGAAAGACAAAACAATTAGGAAAGCCTGGGAAAGCAAGGGCAGATTCACACACACACATTGTTTTGGGCTGATCCAGAGAATATGACGAAGCATGTTGAACCTACTCATGTCCAATCATACTCGGTCGAATGTGAGTCCAACCTATGACACTATAAATAAACATGATAACCGGAAATCATGGCCAGTCTGACAGACTAAAAGGTTAAAAGTTGGCAAAGGGCGCCATGGAGGAAAGAAGAGTCAGTCAGGGCACAGAAAAGGGAGTGCCGGAGAGCCGAACGGAAATGGCGCAAGTCAAAGCTCCAGGTTCATTATGAGACTTACAAAGAAAAGCTATGTGTGTTCAACCAGACTTTGCGTAGAACAAGGGAGAGTTATTTTTCTGAAATCATCAAAAACTGCAGTAACAACTCTCGTGTCCTGTTTGCTACAGTAAACAGATTAACAAACCCTCCAGAACTCATTTCTACATCCAAGTGTAATGAGTTTGCAATATTCTTTAATGACAAAGTTCAAGGCATTAAAAATGCAATAATTTCCACAACACAAATAACTACTCTGCAGCCAGCTAGACACCTAGAGCTGGAACATTTCACACCTGTTACTGACAAAACAGTCGAAGAGACCATCTGCAGTCTGAGTTCATCAACGTGCTGCCTTGATGAGTTGCCCACTAGATTCCTAAAGTCTGTGCTGAGCAGTTTGTTACCACAACTTGCTCATCTAGTCAACATCTCACTCCAGACTGGAACATTTCCAAAGGCCTTAAAAACTGCTGTCATTAAGCCTCTTCTAAAGAAGAGCAATCTTGATGCCACAGTCCTGAACAACTACCGGCCCATATCAAACCTGCCATTCTTAGGCAAAGTCCTAGAAAAAGTTGTATACCAACAGCTTAGTGACTTTCTCCTGTCTAACAATGCTTTTGATACTTTCCAATCAGGCTTTAGGCCCCACCACAGCACTGAGACAGCTCTGATCAAGGTGACAAATGACATCCGCCTGAACACAGATGCAAGTAGAGTCACAGTCTTAGTTCTGCTGGACCTGAGTGCTGCCTTTGACACAGTTGACCATGCGATCTTATTACAGAGGTTAGAAGACTGGGTGGGAATCTCTGGTCGTGCTTTAAACTGGTTCAAGTCCTATCTGGAGGACAGGAAATATTTTGTTGAAATTGGTAACTGTGTCTCAGACCAAATGGCTATGACCTGTGGGGTTCCCCAGGGGTCAATCCTGGGACCCGTATTGTTCAATCTGTATATGCTGCCACTAGGCCAGCTAATACGCAGCTATAATGTGTCCTACCACAATTATGCAGATGACACTCAGATCTACGTGTCACTGACGGCAGGAGAACACGGGCCTGTAGATACACTGTGTCGCTGCATCGAACAGATCAGTGTGTGGATGCAAAACAATTTCCTCCAGCTAAACTCAGACAAAACTGAAATCATTGTCTGTGGCCCACAGAAACAAAGAGAAAGTGTTATCAGTCACCTTGAGACTCTCTCTCTAAAACCTAACTATCAAGTTAGAAATCTCGGGGTAATATTGGACTCAGACCTGAACTTTAACAGCCACATCAAATCTGTAACATCAGCAGCTTTTTACCATCTAAAAAACATTGCCAGAATCAAAGGAATAGTGTCTAAACCAGACTTAGAGAGACTGATCCATGCGTTTGTCTCCAGCAGGTTAGACTACTGTAACGGCCTGCTCACTGGGCTCTCTAAACGGGCTATAAGACAGCTGCAGTACATCCAGAACGCTGCTGCTCGAGTCCTGACTAGAACCAGGAAATACGACCATATTAGTCCAGTGCTCAGGTCTCTGCACTGGCTTCCTGTCGCTCAGAGAATAGACTTTAAAACAGCTCTGCTTGTGTACAAGTCTCTTCACGGTCAAGCGCCAAAGTACATCTCTGACATGTTAGAGCCATATGAACCAACTCGGGCTCTGAGAACCTCAGGGAGGGGTCTCCTGCTGGTGCCCAGAGTCAGGACTAAACAAGGTGAGGCTGCGTTTCAGTTTTATGCCCCTAAAATCTGGAACAGTCTTCCAGAAGATGTGAGACAGGCCTCAACTCTGACAATGTTTAAATCCAGGCTGAAAACAGTTCTGTTTAGCTGTACATATGACACCTGAAAGTATTTAATCTGCACTCTTCACTTTTTAATTACTTAATGATTATTTTAATGGGTTTTAAATTTCTTTCTTTTTTAATTTCTTTCTTTTATTTTTTTTATTCCTTTTTAATGGTTTTATTGCCTTCTTGTGATTTTATGTAGCTGTAAAGCACTTTGAATTGCCCTGTGTATGAATTGTGCTCTATAAATAAAATTGCCTTGCCTTGCCTTGCCTAATATTATTCCCCGTGACGTGCATTGAGTATGTGCGAACCCAATTTCTACCCCGTCTTCACAGCATCATAGTCGGTGGTAAAAGTTAGTTTCTTGCTGTTTTTTGCTCACATCCACCTTAATGTGGGACCACTTCTTCTTCACATCCACCTAAATGTCGGACCACTTCTTCTTCACCTCTGCTTGTGTGGCTTCTCAGACCCCACAGCATTGACACCCACTCCTCTTACGTTTGCTGCTTATGCTGGAGGACAGTGTGCCAAAGAACACATTTTTGCGCGCCTCCACTTCAGAAAGTAGCACTGACATCTCGCTTTCGTGAAGTTCTTATTTTTTCCCGTCTTATTCATTCTTTTTTCTTTATTTTCTAATGTACAGAGAAGGGAATCGCAGGTGCAGGGCTCATTTAAAGCAATACTATGTAACATTTCTACCTTAAAATAACAGCTTGAAAAAAATTGTGCGGCTAGAATGAGTTTTAATATTACGACTGGCCTGTCTCCTATGCCCTTCGGGGGTCTGAGTTGGAAAAACTGCGCTATGTAACTTTGCTGGAGCGGCCCGGGAGCGGCCCGGGAGCTGAGCGGAAGTACTTCGACTTGCTTTCTGGCACACCTACCGCAAAAACAAATAGACCCCTCTCACGCTCCCAGGTACATTTGATTACTCTTACCTTCTCGGTCGACATAGCTTGCACCTTCTGACTCCTTGCCGGTTCGTCAACAAACGTGAAACGTGAAAGCGAAAGGGTGTTGTATTTACGACAGTGTAACCGTACATTACCTTCAAGCCTGTAGGGGAAGCTCCATAATGGGCTTTTTGAGAAGTTACATTGTATTGCTTTAAATATTCAATTCAATTCATTTTTATTTATATAGCGCCAAATACAACAAATGTCATCTCAAGGCACTTAGATAGTAAGTCCAATTCAAGCCAATTGGAATTCAATTAATTAATAATAATCATAATTCATAAAATAATCCAATTCGTTCATATAGAGCCAATTCAAAAACAATTTCCTAGCTAAGAAAACCAACAGATTGCACTGAAAACTTTTTGTTTTTCGGTCCAATCTCCCGGCCTGAGCGTGCCTGAGGCGACTGTGGAGAAAAACGACTCCCTTTTAACAGGAAGAAACCTCTGGCAGAACCAGACTCAGGAAGGGTGGCCATCTGCCTCGACCAGCTGGGGTTTGAGAAGACAGAAAGGGGGGGAGGGCGGCGGCGGCGGCGGCGGCGGCGGCGGCGGCGGCGGCGGCGGCGGCGGCGGCGGCACTGTAACACCATTCAAAGGATATCTGTTGGAACAGGGAAACACGAGTTAATGACCACAATAATATCACATATACATGAAGAGAGTAAAGTGAGGAAAGGTGTGACAGATGAGGCCCCCCAGCAGTCTAGGCCTATAGCAGCTTAACTATGGGATGTTTCAGGATTACCTGAGCCATCCCTATTCAAGGTAAACACAAGAAACTTGTGCTAACGAAAAAATAAATAATAAAGTAAAGGACCAGACTCAGTGAGTAATTCCCTATACTCCCTATATAGATCTGCTCCTCACATCACAACAACCATCTTTTTACAGCCACAAGCTACCTCAGCCTCTCACCAACTGCACACCAGTCACAGCGGGGTGGGGATGCAAACCCTGGTTCGGGTAGGGGGAGAAATAAAAGAGGTAAGATAAGCGGGAATGGGATTCAAACCCTGGTTCGGGTAGGGGGTAATGAAAGCATAGAGGGTGCCAGAGGTGGAGGCAGGACAAGACACACTAGCAGACACACTATCAGATTCAACAGACCTAACTATAAGCTTTATAAAAAAGGAAAGTTTTAAGCTTGGTCTTAAAAGTGGAAAGGGTGTCTGCTTCCCGGACATTTACTGGCAGCTTATTCCACAATAGAGGGGCCTGATAACTGAAGGCTCTGCCTCCCATTCTACTTTTAGAAACTCTGGGAACCTGAAGTAAACCTGCAGTTTGGGAACGAAGTGCTCCGTTAGGAAAATATCTTACAATGAGATCTTTAAGATATGATGGAGCTCGGTCATTAAGAGCTTTATATGTAAGGAGAAGAATCTTAAATTCTATTCTGAATTTAACAGGGAGCCAATGAAGAGAAGCTAAAACTGGAGAAATATGATCTCTCCTGTTAGTTCTCATCAAAACTCTGGCTGCAGCATTTTGGATCAACTGAAGGCTTTTCAGAGAATATGTGGGACAGCCCAATAATAAAGAATTACAGTAGTCCAATCTTGAAGTAACAAATGCATGAATTAGTTTTTCTGCATCACTCTGAGACAAGATGTTCCTGATTTTAACAATATTACGAAGGTGAAAGAAGGCAGTCCTAGAAACCTGTTTTATATGCGAGTCAAATGACAAGTTCTGGTCAAAAATAACTCCAAGGTTCCTCACTGTAGAACTAGAAGCCATGGAAACACCATCTAGAGTAACTATATAGCTAGACAATTTCTCCCTGAAACGCTCAGGTCCAAAGATAACGACTTCAGTTTTGTCTGAATTTAGAAGCAGACAGTTCTGAGTCATCCAGGTCTTTATGTCTTTAAGACATGCTTGTAGTCTGACCAACCTATTGGGTTCATCTGGTTTTATAGATAAGTACAGCTGAGTATCATCAGCATAGCAATGGAAATGTATGCCATGCTGTCTAATAATGTTACCTAATGGAAGCATGTATGCAGTGAAAAGAATCGGTCCAAGCACAGAACCCTGGGGAACTCCATGACTTACTCTGGTGTGTGAGGAAGATTCTTCATTTACAAGAACAAACTGAAATCTATCAGATAAATATGACTTAAACCAGCCTAATGCAGTTCCTTTAATCCCAATAACATGTTCAAGTCTGTGTAATAAGATACTGTGATCGACCGTATCAAATGCAGCACTGAGATCCAACAGGACAAGCACAGACACAAGTCCGCTATCAGAGGCTAAGAGGAGATCATTGGTAACTTTCAGCAGTGCAGTTTCTGTGCTATGATGCACTCTGAATCCTGACTGAAACTCTTCAAACAGATTATTTCTGTGTAAGTGATCACAAAGCTGAGCTGCAACTATTTTTTCAAGAACTTTAGACATAAAAGGGAGATTGGATATAGGTCTATAATGAGCCAACACTTCTGAATCAAGAGTAGGTTTTTTAAGTAAAGGTTTAATTACAGCAACCTTAAAAGTCTGAGGTACATATCCTGTCAACAAAGACAGATTGATCAAATCCAATATGGAAGTGTCAATTAATGGGAAAACCTCCTTGAACAGTCTGGTTGGGATTGGGTCTAAAACACAAGTTTATGGTTTAGAAGAGACTATTGCTGTTGTTAGCTCAGAGAGATCAACTGGGCAGAAGCCGTCTAAATACAAATCAGGTTCTAAAGATACTTCTAAAGCTGCTGTACTTGATGATATATCACTGATAATAGTGGGAAGGACTCCATCAATCTTCTCTCTGATAGAAACAATTTTATTAATAAAGAAGCTCATGAAATCATCACTGCTGAGAGTTAAAGGAATAACTGGCTTAGCAGAGCTCGGACTCTTAGTCAGACTGGCTACAGTGCTGAAAAGAAACCTGGGATTATTATTATTCTCTTCTATCAATGATGAATAATAAGCAGTTCTAGCTTTACGAAGGGCTTTCTTATACATTGTTAAACTATCTTTCCAGACTAACTGAGACTCTTCTAAATTAGAGGAACGCCACTGTCTCTCCAGCTTTCTTGCAGTCTGCTTTAAAGCACGCAGCTGTGAATTATACCAAGGAGCCAACCTCTTCTGACTGATTACCTTCCTTTTCAGAGGGGCAACATTGTCCAGTGCTGTACGCATTGAAACTACAGTGCTGTCAACAAGAGAGTCAAGTGCTGCTGGAGTAAAGTTTAGGTAGTCGTCCTCTGTCATATCTGCACATGGCAGTGAAGAAAAGGATGATGGAATTAATTCTTTAAATCTGGTTACAGCATCCTCTGATAGACACCTTCTATACGTAAATTTCTTCTCAGAAACTGTATAGTCAAGTAATGTAAACTCAAAGGTTATCAGAAAATGGTCAGATAAGACAGGGTTATGAGGGAACACTGTTAACTGTTCACTCTCAATGCCATAAGTCAGCACAAGATCAAGGGTGTGATTAAGGCAGTGAGTTGGTCCGTGAACACTCTGAGAAAATCCAATAGAGTCCAATATAGAATTAAAGTTCATATTCAGGCTGTCATTTTCAACATCTACATGAATATTAAAGTCACCCACTACAATGACTTTATCTGTACTCAGCACTAACTGGGATAAAAACTCTGAGAATTCAGACAGAAACTCAGAATAAGGGCCAGGTGGACGATACACAACAACAAACACAAGAGGTTTCTGGGATTTCCACTTTGCGTGGGAAAAACTGAGAATCAGAGATTCAAAAGAGCTCAAACTAATCTTGGGTCTGGGACCGATGAGTAACCCTGATCTGAAAATAGCTGCCACTCCTCCTCCTCTGCCTGTGGTTCGAGGAACGTGAACATTTAAACAGTCAGAGGGAGTTGCTTCATTAATGCTAACATGATCCTCCTGCTGCAGCCAGGTTTCTGTAAGACAAAATATATCAATGATGATGATCACAAATCAACTCATTCACTAACAGAGACTTCGAAAGGAGAGATCTGATATTCAGCAAACCACATTTAATAGTTTGATGTTTTTGTTCAGTTAAAGTTTTTGTTTTAATAATTTCTTTTTGCACAAGAGGATTTGCTCCAAATATGATTTGCATATTTAAGTAGGGGCGTGGACAGGGAGGAGTCGGGTGCTCAGACATGTGAACTCAATTCCACGTTGATTGGGATGTACAAAGGAAATGTGCTTGGATTGATGCGTGCGCACAGATTCATACATCCGACGTTGGAGGGCATTTGGGTTTGAGCGTACGCCATGTTTCAGTAGGAAATCCACGCAAGTCTTTGTACATGAGACCCCATGTGTTGATTTATTACTCCTCTATGCGGTTATGAAGTTGAGCAGCAACTAAAAGAGCTCAAGTTACTGCCTCGCCTCCGTGTATGTTATTTACCATAGAGACACACAATTCACACTTTAATAGTAACGCAACAACATAAAACTACAACATGGTGTCAGAAGATGGAGTTGAGGATTGATCCGAGGTACTGTGTGCATGCTAAAAGAGTTAGCATTCTGCTAACACTGGACAGCTACAGCGTGAGAATGGAGCAGTTCAAGCCAGCGTTACAGCTAATAATCACGGCAATGTCGCTGAAAACTGGCGCAAATGGGAACAACGCTTTTGCCTGTACATGATTGCTTCATGTGCGTCAGAGCAAGAGGAGGAGGTTAAAATAGCCATCCTGCTGCATACTATAGGTGAGGAAGCATTAGAAGTGTATAACACACTCTATGTTGTTCCGTCTGAAAATGATGACATGTCGATGGAGGATGTTCTCTTGGCATTCAAAGAGTACTGTAGCCCACAGAAGAACGTTGTGTTTGAACAGCATCAGTTCTGGTCCCATGCGATGTCATCAGGAATTACAGTGGACAGAAGTGCGTCAGAAATATAAAGACTGTGAGTTTGGCCGAAGTGAAGATGATATGTTGAGGGATAAGCTAGTGTTCAGCATTAATGATCCTCGTCTAAAAGAAAGACTACTCTGTGAAAATGGACTTACACTTCAAAGAGCCATTGACATATGTAGGTCAACAGAACTTACCAAGACACAAATACAGGCGATGCAGATGACCTGTCAGAAATGTGGAAGACAGCATGAGCCACACCAATGCCCAGCTCACGGAGCAGTGTGTCATAAATGCGGAAAAAATTATCCCAGTGAAGTGGATTCCTTGTACATTGGCATGATAGACAGTGATGGACAAAAACCAGCGAGCCTCACAAAGGACAGCAAATGGTTTGAAACAGCCAGCATCAAAGGTGTAGCAATAAAATTCCAACTTGATACAGGCGCTGATGCAAGTGTTGATTTTTAATCAGCTGCCAGGTCCCATTCAACTGCGCTCCACAAAGACTGTGTTAATTGCTTTTGATGGAGCACGCCTGCCTTCATGTGGTGTTGCATCTCTGCCTTGCAAGACCGCCAGACACACAGCCACTGTAGAGTTCCATGTAACCAGACAGGCAGACAAAGCGATTCTGGGAGGTGAAGCATGTACAGAGTTGGGGCTGGTGAAGAGAGTTGAAACACTCCCAACAACGCCCCAACAGCTGTCAAAACCTCCATCCACAAAAAAGGAGCTGATTGAAAAGTAGGTTGTGGTCTTCACAGGACTGGGTGAGTTTCCTGGTGTACCTCATATACACGTTGACCCATCTGTTAACCCTGTGATTCATGGTTGTAGAAACTTTCCTCTTTCGATCATGGATTCACTGAAAGACACACTACAAGATCTGGAGAGGAGAGAGGTGATAAAATTTGTCAACGAGTCGACTGAATGGGTGACCAGTCTTTTCGCCACGAAGAAGAAAAATGGTTCACAAAGGGTGTGCTTGGACCCTTCTAACCTGGATGAAGCTGTCAAACACCAGCACTACTCCATTCCTACACCTGAGGATGTGCGGAGCAAACTTGCAGGAAAAAACATTTTCACCATCGTGGATGAAAAGATGGATACTGGCAGATTAAGCTGGACGAGCCATCTTCAAAATTGTTCTTAGCACAGTACGTTTCAAATGACGCCTCACTGACAGCAACGCTCAGACAGCTGCTTAAGAAAGGCGCAGTGTGGCAGTGGGGTCCACACCACAGTGCAGCACTAGAGACCTTAAAAACTGCTCTCACACAGGCACCAGTGTTGAGGTATTACGACCACAAGAACCCACTTACACTACAAGCAGACTCATCAAAGGATGGATTATGAGCGTGTCTGCTACAAGAAGGACAGCCTCTCTGCTATGCCTCACGGATACTGAAAAAAACAATGCTCAAATAGATTAAGAACTGTTCGCCATATGCTTTGCAGCCAAAAGATTCCATCAGTACGTCTTTGGCAGACCAGTGACTGTGCAGTCAGATCATAAGCCTCTGGAGGCCATAGTCAGAAAGCTGAACAAATCTCTCTATATAAGGGCTGTAAGTGTTGTGGAGAAAAGGAGTCGAATACGCGTCAGCCAGCCTTTCAATGGGGATTTATTGAACTAACCGTCACAGCGAATATGCATACAGAATGTTCACAAAATGTCCGCAGAGTTCATTTTGCGACACCCTTTTATACTGTCTTGGATCATAACAAGCGTACGTGGCCCTCTCTGGAGGCGCCTAGCTTTCGCCGTAATCATAAACATGCTCATTCTAACTATCAACAATATTCATATGAACCAGTCAACAAGGCACACGATGTAATTAGGATGTCATGACATTTCTCTCCCACATAATCCCCCCTGAAATCACTTATCAGTGATTTAATAAAGAAATAATCTAAAATGAAAGAAAATCATCCCACATAGTTAATTAAGAATTAATTAACATAATCAACACTAAATTATTCTAATAATTCTACAATCTCAAACAAAGGGAACATTTTGAATAAATGAAAAGGAATATATATATGTACCCGAATCGCATTCAATGATTAAATGAGTTCAACAATAACACAAATTTTAACATCGCCATCACACTTGTCCACTGTTCGCAGTGCATAGGAGCGAAAAACCCACCGGCTGCTACTTTCGTAACTCATGTTCTTATCTTGGGAAAACTCTCCTACGGCCCCACCCCACTTGGCGACCGACCACTTCACCAAAGGTCGCACTCCGAACAGTTGACTAACACAACTGGCAATGGACATAACAGTGATCAGTTCTGATTGATAATACACATAGAACGAATACACCACCATCAAATCAATTAATCATAGTTTTGTACCAAGTACAATACATAAAATTATGGATTATCACACAACAATAGTAATAAAATGCAATGTAATGCAGCTCTTCCAGACCCGTCCCATCTCCCGTACTCTGGCGTCGTCCGCTTCAGGCCGAACGTCCGTCCGGCTGGGTCTGGAACTGTTAAGCTAACTCTGGGAGGAGAGGTCGCCAGTACGTCACTCCCAATCAAAGAGATCTTCAGCATCTCTTCTCCCTATCAGACTAAACTTGGTTCCACACTCGAGGAAAGAATCTTGTCAACCGTCCGTTGGTAACCTTCATTCGTTGACCCGCTCTCCCATGCGTTGGTCCTCAGACCTGGTCTCGCATGGTCATCTGCCTCCTGGTTTGTTCCATACTCCGTTTGAACATCACTTGCAGCAACCACCTTCTCAGAATGGGTATAATGCAACACACCAATAGGGAGACCATTATGAATATTGACAATATAGCTATTCCCGCCTTCACTGCCATCGCTCCCCAATCTCCCAAAATCCCATCCAGACCAGTCCACCACCCTTCACTGCCAACAGCATTACTCTTCAGCTCCTCTCTTAGTTCCCTGATCTTCTTCATGGCCGTTGTAAACGTTCCATCAGCTGCAGTGTTCCCGGGTATAAATGTACAACATTTTTCCCCAACCATCTGACAAACGCCACCTTTCTCCGCTAATATCCAATCCAAAGCCTGCCTGTTCTGCCAAGCCATCCTACTTGTCTCATGTAGTTGTTCTCCAAAGGCTGCAAGCCCTTCACTCGTGTAGTTAAGAATTCTCTGTTGGTTGTAGTATATGTAATTAATCCACTCCACATTTTTGTTAATCGTGATCCACGGCAAAATAGACTCAAATCCAGCTGCAATCTCACTGCGTGCTTTGAACTCAAAAGGAATCCCTCTCGGCTGCCCTATTGCATCCAAATAAACGTGCTTATCCATGATGTAGTCACCACTAGATCTTTTAACTCTCCAATTTTCCACATCCAACTCCAGTAACTCGTTTACCTTGTCATACACTAACACAACCGATGTTTTCAACCTCACAAGTGCACACAAGCCTATCCACCTGTTGGGTAACACATTTAACAAAACATTCTCTCCACACATCCAGTAGCTATCAGCCATTGGATGTGTCTGATCCCCAAACAGGTAGAGTTGGAATCGTCATTTCTATATCTTCACATTTTTGATCCAAAGGAACCGGATTTTCAAACCACACAGGTGTCCTGATAAATATTGGTTTCATATTTGCGTGTGGAAACCAAGATAAAACCCATGTGACATTGCATTTAACGGTAGTGTTACCTACGTGAGTTCCACTGTCATTAGTTAATCCACCACTCGTAAAGCATTCAAACTCACCATCGTAATCTACTCTATAATCAGTCGGAGGCCCATCCTGTGTTGTACTAAGATTAAATTCAGCACAGGACGACTCCAATTTGTGGCCCCTCCCTTTTTTGAAAAAGTCCTGTAATTTATTTGCCCCAAACATCAATCTGCACTTAATCCCACACACAGGAAGCTTAAACAATAACCATTTATCCTTCTGAGGTGTAAACCTACCTTCTCTGCATTCCCGTTGCTGGACCACTGCACAGTCCCTGAAGGTGTGTGGTTCTGGAACAACAACAGGCAATGCTCCTGGAGCGTCTGCGCATATGAGACACTCCGTCGCTGTCAGTTCTCTCGTAGTGTACCATGCCCATCTATACCACATATTCTGTGCTGCCTTCCCCCACAAACCATCTTCCACAGTTACACTGTTTCCCTGTCTCTTCATGTGCATGTACCCTCCATATGTTCTTGGATTAACATGATTATTCCGTCCTGTAGTGCTAATGGTATCAAGTCCCCCTAGACTTTCACGAGAAATCTTTCTATTCTTACCACCATTGTGAACAACTCCTTTCTGTCCCGAGGACAACCTGATCTCCCCAGATTGTCCCTTCGTTGTGGCGTCCGGAGGCGGTGATTTGGTCATCTCCTCCACCGGACCCATGATCCACACTTCCTCACCATCCTTTATTCCCATGTACTTAAATTCAAGCTTAACATACGCCTTTTCACGACTAGCTCTAGTGTGTATTGCTGGCAAAGTTTGTGGCGTGGCATGGTCTGTGGGTTTTGTTCATCCTTCCCCTCGGACTTAACTCCGTCTGTGCCTTTAGCCCGAACCTTAGTGCAGTGATTCAAATGGTACCATGTGTTGCTACCTTCCACTTGAACTGCTGTTGGCGTTGCTCGCACCACTGCGTACGGTCCTTCTCGTCTTGGCTCGTGCCACTTCCTTCGGAATACTTTGATGTACACCTGGTCGCCCGGCACCACTGGTCTCTCAACCGGCTGTTCGAGACTCATGTCTCTGGACTTCTCCTGTAGATAGATTGTTCTATGGATTGCAGTCAGTTGCCTCATGTAAGCTTTCAACTCTGTTTGCAACTGCTCAAGTGGGGGCCCTTTAAAGGGACCTCTCAACTGAGGTGCCGGCATGGGTCGACCCGTTAGCATTTCATGCGGTGTTAGGTGCGTGACTCTATGAGTCTGCATACGATAGCTCATTAGTGCAAGCGCAAAGCATCTACCCAGTTTAGTTTAGTTGAAGCACAGATTTTATTCAATTTCACTTTCAAAGTTCCATTGATTCTCTCAACCATCCCCTGACTTTGTGGGTGATGAACGGCCCCACAGCGCTGCTTGATTCGCAGCTGCTGCAGAATGCCTTTCGCAACTTTCTGAACAAACGCTGAGCCGTTATCTGAGCTAATCTCTGCTGGAATGCCAAACCGAGGAATCACTTCTCTTACCAAAAACTTCACTACCGTCTCTGCTCCCAAATCCTTGGATGGAGTTGCTTCGACCCATCGGCTGAAACGATCAATCACCACTAGCATGTACCTTTTACCTTGTACTGTTTTAATCATGTCCACATAGTCTATGACCAATGACTTAAAGGGTCCCTCCGGCACCGGAATGTGTCCCACTGGTGTCTTCACACCCTTTTGCACATTGTTCTGTGCACAGATTTCACATTGACCCAACACTTCATCAACCATTGCATTATGTATGGTGACCAATATCCTTGTTGTTTTACCTTTTTCACTACCTCTCCCCTGGCACAGTGATGCACACTGTGAACATCAGAGATCAGCATTGTCAGCAGAGCCACCGGTGCCACCAGGAGACCATCATGCGATCTCCACAATCCCTTCTCGTTCTTTGTGGCACCTCTCCGCGTCCAGACATTGTGCTCCCCCACCCCTGCTTCCTGTTGCATTAGAATGATGTCTTCTGGCGTGACAACTGGCTCCAGTGACACCATTGGTGCCAAAACAGCCAGCTGGCATCCTGATGCTACTTTCGCTGCTTCATCAGCCGCGTTATTACCTTTACTGACCATTTCGTTACCTTTACGATGTGCCTGACACTTTATCACTGACAGTCCCGAGGAGAGCATCATGGCTGCAATCAGCTCCCTTACTTGGACCTCGTGTCGCACTGGACTCCCGTCTGCCCTTCTGAACCCTATCTGGTTCCAAACTGCTCCAAACAAATAGCAAATACCATGAGCATATGCAGAATCTGTGTACAGAATTGCAACCTTACCTTTCGCCAGTCGACATGCTTCCGTTAATGCCTTCAGTTCAGCCAACTGTGCCGAACATGGCTGTTCACACTTTTCAGCCTTCACCGTCACAAAGTTTCCGCCTTCCTGCTTCACAACTGCAAAACCTGCATGACCATGAATCTCTGAAACATGAACCATCCACAAAGTAGGTGACATCAGCCTGCCCAAGTGGAGTTGCTTCTATATCAGGTCTCAGTTTGGTGTATCTCATAGTTTCTGCTACACACTCAACTCGAGTGGAATGACATCTGCCGGATTCGATGTAGTACACTTCTGTATTCTCACATCCGGATGTGTCAAGAGATGCATAAACTGCAAACACCTTGCCTGAGTCACAACATACTTTCCCTGATTTATTAGTTCTGAGATGTTATGGTGTGTTAGGATCTTGACTGGGTACCCCATTGTTATTGTGGATACTTTCTCATAAGCATACTGCACTGCGGCCAACCCTTGATAACACAGTGGCCAGCCTTGTAAAACATTATCCAATTTTGTACTGTAATAAGCAATGGCTTGTTTTCTGCGACCACTACACGTTTCCTGCATCAGCACTGCAGAAGCATACATGTTGTGTCTGTTCGAGACATATAAGAAAAATGGCTTCTCATAGTCCGGTGTTGCCAGTGTTGGTGCTTTCTGCAAATCCTGTTTCAAACTTTCGAAGGCTAACTTAGCCTCGCTGGTCCACACCAGTGGTGCTTTCAACTTATGGTCTTTGGATTGTTTCATGATCGCTCTCAAGGGAGCACATTTGATTGCATAATCTTCTATCCAATCTGCACTGAATCCTGTCATCCCCAAAAAGATCATCATTTCCTCGATTGTTTTTGGACATGGTGCTTTACTTACTCCCTCCAAGTGTGTTGGGGAAATAGCAATAGTTCCCTGCGAGATTACCCTCCCCAGATAATCTACTTTAGGCGGACAATACTGCAGTTTCGATTTAGAAACTTTGTACCCTCCCTCTGCCAGCCTCTCAAGGATCTTCATGGAGTCCTGATGACACGCCTCAAGTGTTGGTGAGCATAGCAAGAGATCATCAACATAGCGTAGTAGGGTGCCGTTCAATGCGAGGCCCTCTAGGTCCTGTCCAAGGACCTGGTTAAACACATGAGGGCTGTGTTTAAACCCTTGAGGAAGTCTGGTGTAAGTGTACTTCTTACCTCTATATGTGAATGCGAACAAATACTGGGATTCTTCAGCCAGAGGAACGCTGAAAAATGCAGAACATAAATCGATTACTGTGAAAAATTTTGCATCAGGAGGCACGTTGGTGAGGAGTGTGTATGGATTTGGCACTTCTGCTGGCCAATCTTCCACAATCGCGTTTATCATGCGCAAATCATGTGCTAACCTGTATTTGGACTTGTCTGCCTTCAGTACTGGAAATATTGGAGTATTACACACACTGACTGTCTCGACCAACACTCATTTTCCTACAAAACCTTCTACTGTCCCACTTACCCCCTCTTCTGCTTCTGGCTTGAGTGGATACTGAGGACGATTAGGAAGTTTGACATTAGGTCTCAATTCTACTTTCACTGGATTAGCAGATTTCACCAAACCAACATCGGCCTCATTCTTAGACCACACTTGGTTTGGGACGTGAGCTATCATTTCTTTCAACAGATCATTCTCAACACTTTGTGTCTCACTTTGCTTTGCTGTCTGGACTGATTGGTTCGCCAATGCCATAATAGCCTGTGGTTTCGCCAATGCTGATACGCTGCATAGGATTTTAATCATTGTTGCATCCTGTGATTGGAAAATTAATGGATTCTCTGTTCGCTCCCACTTTACTCCTAAAGCAGTTTTCATCATGGGCCCCACATCTTTTGCTTTGAAATTCTCATTCACCAACAAAGTAACATGTGGAGCAGATTCTGGCACATTGTACCATTTTGAAATAAATGCATTTGATTCCACATTCATGGCTGCCCCTTTTTCTCCAATGATAATGTATTGAGTTGTCAAATTTATCTCAGAGTGTTCTGTTTGTTTGTCCCATGGCTCTTCGAACTCTCCACTTTTTGAAACATCATAATACATTGTACAATGATAATCGAGCGTGGGTTTCCTTGCTTTAGGGCACTGGACTTGAATGTATTTTTCCCATTTGTTCAAAGCCACTGTTACTGGCTCAGAAATGTCTCCCAACCAATAGATTCTTGCTGTGTCTGCCTGTGTTGACTCTGGAAACTCCAAACCTTTTTTATCCAAGATTATGCCTTGCGGGGAACACCAAATCTTAATTTTTAGTTTGCACAGAGCATCCCTCCCCAGCAAGTTAAGGGGAGTCTGAAAAGATACCCCGATTGGCATCCTGATTTCATTTTCCCCTGTGGAGATGCGCACGGGGGCGGTCATTTGTACTAGCTGCTTAATTCCCGAGAATCCTATTGTCTCAATAAATTTGTTTGACATGGGGAGGTGTGTGGCATAATGTTGACTTACACAAGTGTAGGTGGCTCCAGTGTCCACCAACATTGGAGTTGGCTCATCCTCGATTAGAACCTGCAGCATCGGTTCTTCATCAGCTCCCACCATTACGACTGGAAACTGACCCTCCCCTTTAGGACTCTGTGGGCACCCCTAATAACCAAAGTTTGGACTCACCCATGGGCCTGCCGGGCCACTTGATCCATCCCGCGGGGACTGGCCACGGTCCTGCCGCACATTCGGATTTCCTGGTGCTCGCGGACATCTGTCAGCAAAGTGTCCCAACTCGCCACAGGCCCAACATGCCCCCGAGGACCTTCGTCTTACGGCTGTGCCTCTCCCGAACCCTCGGTAAGGTCGATACTGGCCTTGTCCTGCACGTTGTGTGTATGGTGGTTGCGGGTAGGCATAAGGTGTGACGGGTTGAAAGGGTGTAGAGGGTGCAAAGGGTGGAGGTACCTGTTCAGTGGTCCCTGGTGTCATCAGGGCCTGGCCTCCTACCTTTGGTCCTCCCAACTGCATCTGTGTGAGTTTCCTCTGCAAGTTCTTATCCTGCTCATTCCGTTTCCGTTCACTCTGTCTGTATTTGTCAATTGCATGCACCACATTATCCCGGAATGCCGCATGTGCCATTGCTTTCAATTCTACCACATCCTCCAGCCTCGCCCGAACTGAGTCGGTCAGAGCCTCTAGAATGGAGTCTCTGAACAAAGAGTTGGTGATCTGAGGCCTGTGCCATTGCTGAAACTGAAGCTGTTGGACTCCTAGGTTCTACAAAAGATGGTGGTTTTTGACAAACTAAGGCCTGTGCTGTTGGACTGTTCTGTTCAATACAAGATGATGGTTGATCACACAATGGTCTTTGACCTGGTGATGCCACCAACAGTGCTTGGCTCAGGAGCTCCCTGACTGCTTGAAGTCACTGTTTGTGGTTCAGGGCGTACATACGGTACTTCCTGATTTTTCATTTCAAAATCTCCTTGTATGTTCATCACCCCTGACAGTGTTGGATATAGTCCTGCAGACTCATGCTGCTTGACCTTCTCCACTACCAGCTGTTCCCCCTTCAGTATGGCTATGCCCTCCTTCAAATTCTTTCTGTAACGAAGACCTTCAGTTTCAAAGAAGCGCAAAATTTCTAATTCCAGCTCTCTCTTTTTCTGTCTCTTTTTGCTTTTGTTTTTTGATTTGTGATCTTTGATTCTTTGTTCCATAATTTCACAGATAGCTACATCGAAAGTGCCATCCTTTGGCCAGGGTGGGAACATATGTTTGGTTCTTTTTTCCCATTTTTGAGATACTTTTTGAATATCTTTGTAACGTTCTGGATGCCTGGCGCTAACGGTTATTGTTGGTGTTGCATCCATGGTTTCACCTAGTTAGCTCCCTTCTTTGACTTTTTTTTATTTATTATTATTATTTTTTTATTATTATTATTTTCCCTTTAATAACTCTTGAAAGTCAATTCAAATTACACTAACTCTAATCAATGCTAATCTAATGCTTGGTTAAATTTAGCTTAGATTTTGCTAATTATGCTATTTGTTGGCTTGGATATTGACAATGCTAATGTTAGGCTAATTTAGCTTGTTGCTATTTTGATTCCTATTTTGGAGTTAGGTTCTTATTATTATGTGGTTATGCTTATTGTTAATGCTATTGTTTGCTCTCCAATGCCAATTGATGTTAGCCTCCTAGCTGTTGCTAATGAATGCTACCTGATTGCTAATTTAGACTTAAACCACTATTTGCCTTGTTGCTAATTAATGCTAATTGTATTCCTGATCAATGCTAATTATTGCTAACGAAATGCTAACAAATGCTAACAAATGCTAACTATGCTATTTATTGCTAATCAATACTAATTATTGCTAATCAATACTAGCTTTCTTGTTAACCAATGCTAATCACTGCTAATTTATGCTACTCAATGCTAGTTATTGCTAATCAATGCTAATTATTGCTAATCAATACTAGCTGTATTACCAATGCTAAACAATGTTAATTTATTGCTAATCGAAAGCTCAGTTAATGCTTACTCTGTTTAAAGTGCCTCAGGCTTGGCGCTGCCCCAACTTTTGCTCACATCCGGATGCTTCCGAACCAATCCATACACAATGTCTCTCCACCAATCCAAATGATACAATGCACGTCACAGCCACGTCAATTCTGACCAATGACATGAAAATTTTTTGCCCAATGAAATCTGAACACACCTCTAAATCTACCTCCAATGAAACACGTCTGGGACGCGTAACTTCTAACCAATCAAATATGAACACCTTGCAATGCACAATATGAAAGAAATCAGCACACAGCGTTTAAAAATCACAGCTCATAACTGTAACAACCCCTTATTTCAACAAACTATCAATGCGGCAACTATAACAATGAAGCAAATCTGAGTGTCTCTGCACTCACTTAATCTTTTATTTAGCCTAAGATTATAAGTAAGACGTTGTGTTAACTCTATGTGTTAACTCAAAATGACTAAAATACTCAAAAGTCAAGGGATGAGATGAGTTAGAACCTTGATTTATCACACAAAATAACTTTTTTCTTTTCTTCTTTTTTTAGATTCACATAAAACAGCAGGATTTCACACACATTGACAGACAAAGACAAAGACCGGTCACACTCACACCAAGTCAGTCGATCAAAGTTTTGTGTCAGTCACCGTTCAAATCTTTACAGTTTTAAATGAACAATTTCTTTCATTTAGACTTTTAATTTTTCAGGAGATGTTGGTGTTGGCAATATATGAAATACAACATGTGTTTTCTCTACAAGCCTTGTGATATGGTCTCTAATGACCAAAACAACAGCTGACGTGTACTTTATCAGCTCCTCTATGACCTCTTATCATAATCTCCTGTGGCCAATTCATGAACGAATTTGAATTTTATACTCAAAATGTCTTTATACTGAGGTCTCGGATAACTCCAAAGAGTTCTAAGCAGATATAAAATGATATAAACATATATTTAAAATGTGCCCCTTATAGAACTGGATTTTTTCATTTCAGAGTTTTCTTGAAAGTCTTATTGATCCAACCGTCAAACTTTTATGTTCGCAAGTCAATCAATTATCAGTATTCGTCTACTCCTTGACTAGTGAAAATGATTTCCACATATATATATTTGAAGCTGCTTTACTCCAGTTCACATTGCCTGTTACCCAACTTTCATTGTCTGAACAGAATGAGGTTGAGCAAGCAGATATTGGGTTTAGCTTCAGATTAATTGTAATTAATTATCATTTCTTTTTTGTTTATCCTGATGAGGTTTTGTGTTTTGCAATTCACTGTCACCTTATACTGAATATACTTTACTGAATCAACTAAATTTGTTCTTTTGTGTATTTCTTAAAGGGACTGAAGACGGATTTGGATTTTTGTAGGTCGCCAACTCTTTTTCTTTTTTTCTTTTTCTTTTTTTTGCCAATATGTTTAAAAAAAAAAAAATTACACCCACTTCTCGTGTTTAGTCATTTCTTCAGTTTCCTCATCTTAGACCCCAAGATGAGTCCCACTGCATGCCACCATTCAAACGGTATCTGGGGTTACCATAATGGCATGTAGCCACAAATTGAGACCATTCTGTGTTTTCATATTTGACATACCATTTTATCATGGTTGTGACTCCCCAAGTGTGCAGGTAAGTCAAGGTCATAGTGTGTAAACCAGTTCTGACCAGAATTAAAGTGTACAGTGGCCCACATCCGGTTGAGTGCTGGTTTATTTTGGCTGACATCTGGCATTGTGATGGCTTGGTTGTGGCCCACTTCTGGCAAACGTGAGCGAACCGCCCAAGTGCCATCATTCCATGCTGTATGTGGGCCGGATGAACATGTCAGGTGTGGGCCGGATACGGGCCAAAAGAGTTTTGTACAGTGGCCCACATCCGGTTGAGTGCTGGTTCATTTGGGCTGATTTTGGCTGACATCTGGCATTGTGATGACTTGGTTGTGGCCCACTTCTGGCAAACGTGAGCGGACCGCCCAAGTGCCATCATTCCATGCCGTATGTGGGCCGGATGAACATGTCAGGTGTGGGCCGGATACGGGCCAAAAGAGTTTTGCTATCTGGGTAGTCTCTCCAACGTGTCCTGGGTCTTCCCCGGGGCCTCCTCCCAGTGGGACGGGCCCGGAACACCTCACCGGGGAGGCGTCCAGGAGGCATCCTAACCAGATGCCCGAGCCACCTCATCTGACTCCTCTGTTCTACTCTCAGCCCCTCCCGGATGACCAAGCTTCTCACCCTATCTCTAAGGGAGAGCCCGGACACCCTGCGGAGGAAACTCATTTCGGCTGCTTGTATTCGCGATCTCGTTCTTTCGGTCACTACCCACAGCTCGTGACCATAGGTGAGGGTAGGAACATAGATTGACCGGTAAATCGAGAGCTTCGCCTTCTGGCTCAGCTCCTTCTTCAAAACTCCCATGCTCCCTCCAGGATCCTGCGGAGGGTATAGAGCTGGTCCACTGTTCCACGGCCAGGATGAAAACCACACTGCACCTCCTGAATCCGAGATTCGACTATCCGGCGGATCCTCCTCTCCAGTACCCTCGAAAAGACCTTACCAGGGAGGCTGAGAAGTGTGATCCCCCTATAGTTGGAACACATCCTCCGGTCCCCCTTTTTAAAGAGGGGGACCACCACCCCGATCTGCCAGTCCAGAGGCACTGCCCCCGATGTCCACGCGATGCTGCAGAGGCGTGTCAACCAAGACAGCCCCACAACATCCAGAGCCTTGAGGAACTCAGGACGGACCTCATCCACCGAGGAGCTTTTTGACCACCTCGGCAACCTCAGCCCCAGAAATGGGAGGCCCCACGTCCGAGCTCCCCAACTCTGCTTCCTCATCGGAAGGCGTGTCGGTAGGATTGAGGAGGCCCTCGAAGTATTCCCCCCACCGACTCACGACGTCCCTAGTTGAAGTCAGCAGAGCCCCGCCCTCACCATACACGTGTTGACGGTGCACCGCTTTCCCCTCCTGAGCCGCCGGATGGTGGACCAGAATCTCCTCGAGGCCGTCCTCAAGTCATTCTCCATGGCCTCCCCGAACTCCTCCCAAGCCCGAGTTTTTGCCTCAGCAACCGCCGAGGCCGCGTTCCGCTTGGCCTGTCGGTACCCATCAGCTGCTTCCAGAGTCCCACTGGCCAAAAAGGCCCGATAGGACTCCTTCTTCAGCTTGACGGCTTCCCTCACCACTGGGCTCCACCAGCGGGTTCGGGGATTGCCGCCACAACAGGCACCGACCACCTTATGGCCACAACTCCAGTCGGCTGCCTCAACAATGGAGGCACGGAACATGGCCCATTCGGGCTCAATGTCCCCCACCTCCCCCGGGACATGGTTGAAGCTCTGCTGGAGGTGGGAGTTGAAACTCCTCCTTACGGGGGATTCCGCCAGCCGTTCCCAACAGACCCTCACAATACGTCTGGGCTTGCCAGGTCTGACCGGCTTCCTCCCCCACCAGCGGAGCCAACTCACCACTAGGTGGTGATCAGTTGACAGCTCCGCCCCTCTCTTCACCCGAGTGTCCAGGACATACGGCCGCAAGTCCGACGATACAACCACAAAGTCGATCATCGAGCTGCGGCCTAGGGTGTCCTGGTGGCAAGTGCACATATGGACACCCTTATGCCTGAACATGGTGTTTGTTATGGACAGTCCGTGATGAGCACAGAAGTCCAACAACAAAACACCACTCTGATTCAGATCGGGGGGGGGCGTTCCTCCCAATCACGCCCCTCCAGGTCTCACAGTCATTGCCCACGTGAGCATTGAAGTCCCCCAGCAGGACGAGGGAGTCTCCCGGAGGAGCACTCTCCAGTGCCTCCTCCAGGGACTCCAAAAAGGGTGGGTACTCTGAACTGCCGTTCGGTGCATAAGCACAAACAACAGTCAGGACCTGTCCCCCCACCCTAAGGCGGAGGGAGGCTACCCTCTCATCTACCGGGGTGAACCCCAATGTACAGGCGCACAGCCGGGGGGCAATAAGTATGCCCACACCTGCTCTACGCCTCTCACCGCGGGCAACTCCAGAGTGGAAGAGAGTCCAACCCCTCTCGAGGAGGCTGGTTCCACAGCCCAAGCCATGCGTCGCGGTGAGTCCAACTATATCAAGCCGGAACCGCTCAGCCTCGCGCACCAGCTCAGGCTCCTTCCCCAGCAGAGAGGTGACGTTCCACGTCCCAAGAGCCAGCTTCAGTAGCCGAGGATCAGACCGCCAAGGTCCCTGCCTTCGGCTGCCGCCCAGCTCACACTGCACTCGACCCCCATGGCCCCTCCCACGGGTGGTGAGCCTGTCGGAAGAGGGACCCGTGTCGTTTCTTCGGGCTGTGCCCGACCGAGCCCCACGGGCAAAGACCCGGCCACCAGGCGCTCGCCGGCGGGCCCCACCCCTGGGCCTGGCTCCAGGGGGAGGCCCCGGTGACCCGCGTCCGGGCAAGGGAACACGGTTTCCAAAAATAATATTCATCATAGGGGTTTTGTGAGCTGTTCTTTGTCTGGTCCCTCATCTAGGATCTGTTTGCCATGGGTGACCCTACCAGGGGCTTAAAGACAACATAGCTTCCAGACTCATTGGGGCACGCAAACCCCCCCCACCACGGTAAGGTGACAGCTCAAGGGGAGGTTTATATATATATATAGTTCATGCTTGAGAAAACCCGCATGTTGATCCAGATATGGACAAGACTCCAAATGCACACTTATTTGTGTTTAAGTGCGTGTCAGAAATGACATTTGTTTCAAACTGCCCATTCTTTTGTTTGTTGGCCAACTAATACCAGCAGGTTTGGTCATTTGTCAGTATGACTTCCTTGTGCTTTTGCTTTTACCCATGCTTTATTTACCCATGAACAACCCATGGGGTACTACCGCAGTTTTTGTAAAAACTTTTCCACTGTGGTCGCTCCCCTAACAGATTTGTTAAAGGGTAAAGCAAAGTACATCTGGTCACCTTCTTGTCAGCAAGCTTTTGACAATGTGAAATCTGTCTTCTGTTCTTCTCATGTGCTTGCAGCTCCACGCATGGACCAACCTTTCCAACTGCATGTGGATGCGAGTGATGTAGGTGCAGGTGCAGTGTTATTTCAGAGTGATGATTGTGGTGTTGATCGACCTGTGAGTTTTTACTCCAAAAAGTTTAATCAGTTTCAGTTGAACTACTCTGTTATTGAAAAAGAGACACTTGCGCTCATCTGGGCTTTGCAGCACTTTAAAGTGTACCTAGATTCTGGCAGTGTTCCTCTGGTGGTCTTTACTGACCATAATCCAATAACTTTCCTGCATTCATTACAGTGTCCAAACCACAGATTGATGCGATAGGTGTTATTTTTGCAGTCTTATTGTTTGGATATAGGCCACATTAAAGGCTCGGATAATATTGTGGCGGACGCTTTATCTAGAGCACCTTGCACCTAAGTTGTACTGTGCCATTATTGTTTAACACTTTGGTTTTTCAGGTTTCCTCATCGCTGTGTCTCGCTTCTTCAGGTGCCGGAGTTGCTGGGTTGCAGAGAGGGAGTGTTGCTTGGATGACTGGGGTTTGCAGTATGGTGTGTGCCCTCTTTAAGTTCCAGAGGGGAACTTTGTTTTTATGATCCGCTCCACTAGTTGTCCCAGTTCTCTTTGTTGTTTCTTCCCTTTTGCAGAGAGTAAGGCGGAGTGCTCGTCAGGCTGATTGAGCCACACCTGGGGCTTGTGTTTTAAAAGGTCCTCTCCTGCCAGTTACGATCCCCCCTGACTTGGATTGACTTGCAGGGCGCCTTTACAGCCTTAGTAACCGTGACAGTGGTCATCAGGTCCGTCTCGAATTTACAGAAAAGATGCATCAAGCCTGGAGAGAGAGTAGCTCAATGGTTCGAAATGGAAGTTTCTGATTTTTCAGGGGGGGGAACGTTATTTTATGGGAGATGCTCAAGGTCCTTTCTTCTCCAGGCATCTAGCCAAGAGACAATGTCCATGGACTACATGCCTTTGGAATGTATTTTTCCTTCAAATCTCCTTATTTGACTATATGCTATCTCTAGTTGAAACACATGCACTCAGTGGCACTCCACTGGATCAATGGATCCACATTAGAGCACAACAAGGCTGCATTGGCATGTAGGAGAATTTGCGGTAGACACACGAATGATGTTATTGGTGCAGAAATCGAAAATAGGGGTGTTGTCGGCAGCTGCTGAATGTAACTAATAAAGTAACTTGTAATCTAACTTAGTTACTTTTAAAATCAAGTAATCAGTAAAGTTACTAAGTTACTTTTTGAAGGAGTAATCAGTAATCAATAATCAGATTACTTTTTAAAGGTAACTGTGTCATGACCAGTGATGGCATAGTTACCTTTAAAAAGTAATCTGGGGGCTTATCAGCAGTTCAAATTGCTCCAATTTCCACTTAACCCTTTGTCCTCCGCTTTTAACCCATCCAGGTTGGCACCTGTTGACACACATGCACAGGTTCACACACTCAGAGATAGATGCCAACCTGTAGCGGTGGGGAACATGGGGCACCTTAGCCGTGACAAGGAGGTGGACTGACATCCCTCCAGCTATCAGTTCCACCAATCTTTTTTGAGTGGCGAGAGTGGGAATCGAACCGCCAACCTTCTGGTTATTGGATGACCGACTCTAACCACTGAGCCACGGCCACGGCCACTTTACTGTCTACATTGGGGAAAAAAAACAACGAAAAAATGTTTCTTGGGTGTTTTCATTTATTTGGGTCAGTTGTACTAAGCATCTTTCTTTTCAAAAAAATGTTTGAGATGTCAGTTCAAGGTAAAAGTATCACATTTTGAAAAACTATTGTCATAATAAGTATCCACATTTAGCTTTGCAAATAGCTGAAAGGAGTGGTGGAAATGGAAAAAACAAATGTACTCTTGGGGGAAGAAGGCTCAATTCCTGTCTGAACCAACAATTTATGAATAATGTAAGAATGTTTGTATGAAATAGTTGTCCTGTTGTGCAAGCGATGATATTTCTACTCCTGTCACCCTCTGACAATGTTGATGCCTACAGTCAAGACTGTCAACATAAACAGTTGGCAGTCTTGAGTGGTGCAAAAAATCCATGAAAGGGTTGGTGGGTCGTGTAAAATCCCTTACCCTTCAAGTGTGAGATTGCTAGTTTGAATCTTGTCAACACAGTCTTTCCTAAAGTTCTTTCAATTGTATGTTGACACTGTATTTCAGTTATTATCTTATCTGGATGTGCCTGGTTCATATGTGAGAATCATATTTTTTTACTTCTCCAGTGCCTTCAACACCATATGGCCTCCCATACTGAAAGACAAGCTTCTACGTATGGGTGTGGCCCCCTCCCTGACATCATGGATTATAAACTGACTGCCAGACTACAGTATGTCAGGATGGGGAGATGTGTTTCTGGAACACTGGAATGCAGTACTGGGGCTCGGCAGGGTACTGTTTTAGCCCCTTTTCTTTTCATACCTGGTGGTGCTGGATAATAAACTGCCAACATAAAAGCAGGAGGGGCCAGAGCTGTGTCTTCTTCCTGAGACGGCTCAGGTCCTTCAATGTCTGTAGTGATATGATATGCATGTTTTATCACACTGTCATTGAGAGTGCATTGTTCTATGCTGTTGTCTGCTGGGGGAGTTGTACTATAGACAAAAACTATAGGTGCCTGGACAAACTGGTGGAAAAAGGCTGGTTCTGTAGTTGGCAGAAGGCTAGACCCTCTCAGTGCTGTGGTGGAGCAACGGATGAGGGGAAATTATATTTTGTTTTGGAGAACTATAAACATCCTCTCCATATCATCCTGGCAGGACAGAGGAGCAGCTCTGAGAGGACTGAGAGGTTCAGGAGGTCTTTTGTCCCCACAGCCATAAGGCTTTTTAACAATTACTGCTATTTCTATTACCTACTTTTCTACTTCACTCCCACCCACCAATGGTGACCGTTAGAAGCATATGGTTAGGTTTGTATTAATTTTCAAGGTTTAGTTTAGCCCCTTCAGACCCTGCGTCCATTGGAATGGACATGACATATTTCTGTCTCTAAACCAATAAATACTCTGTAATTTAATGATGCCAGCAGTGCATGTTACTGACTGGATCCTGATTATCCAATCACAATCATTTCATGACATTGAGCTCTGAGAGAGTGACAGACATCAGACCAGACAAGCATGGCTGAGCGACTGCAGAGAGGGAAGAGTAAGTGTCCATTTTCAATCAAAAATATCAATTTATGTTCATGCTGGCCAAATAAATTTGCTCTCAGTATAATTGTAACAGTTACAAGTGATAATATTTGAAGTAATTTTGAATATATATCATATCATTAATTGATAAGATTTTTTCAAAGTCTGATGTCCATTGCAATGGACATCAGGAGTTGGGCGGGTTCAGCTAACACTCACATGTTTAGTGTCAGTATATAAAGAAACAACATACCTGTAAGTTTTTCATTTTCATACAGTTTACTATGGGGAAAAACAGATTTTTCAGGTAATATTATCTGCAGTCTCACATCTATTGTGATCATGTGCATGTTCAGATTGCTTTATTTCTGTATCTTCTTGCAGGCTCTGGGTTTTACTGGTGATGACCTCACTGCTGTTCCCTACCCACGCTGTGACACACCATCAAGTTCATGTGCATGTTAAAAACTGTCCACAGACTCAAAACCATGCAAACATCCAGTTCCAGATGTTTAGGTCATACCTGATTGGTTACTATGTGGAAAAACTCAGCATTATTTTCCTTATTTTTTTATGACATTTACGCCCATTTTGTCATGGCGTCCATTGGAATGGACGTGAAAAAATACTATTAAAAACATGAGATATCAAAAATGTGTTTTTTGCACTTTGTTTTTATGTTGGAGAGGAGTCAGAATCAGTTTGGAAAAAAATTTTTTAAAAATGCAGGTCTGAAGGGGTTAGATGCTCAAAAATACATGGTTATGGAGTGAGAAAACAATTCATTGTTATGGACTACACTGTTTAATTATTGGGCTCATTGGTTGCAATTCCCTCAGGTGATGCAATGTTTACCTACACTATGCATTATGTTTAATAGACTAAGGTGCTGTTTACACATACCCGGGTATTTTGATAAACGAAGACCTTTCCCTTCGTTTGTGCCTTTCGTTTATACACAAACGGCGTTTTTTCCTCCGAAAACGAAGCTAAAAAAAAACTCCGGCAAAAGTGGAGATTTTTTAAAAACTCCGTTTAGCGTTTGTGTGTAAACTGGTTGAAAGAGACAAAAACGGAGTTTTGGGAATGGAATGAGGAGTTGTCGTCATAGTACAGAGCCCCGCCCCTATCCGCCATGTTGGCAGGATGCTAGCGTGAAAACGCCATTCTCTCCGTCCATTGTTTATCTGGCAAGCATGGAGGTACTAGCAGCATTTCTGTTGATGAGAACTATACTCGCTTGTGTGATTTTGAAAATTACAGTCATACAATGTATTGAACAACAAAGACATTTTTCACGGCTTTAGCAGTTTTATAGTCCAGCGCAACGTGTAAAAGTAGCTCAGTCTCGCTATCAGTCCACACACATGAGCCTGGCGCCATATTTTCTTCTTGAAAAGGATCCAGAAGTTCTTCCTGTCAGCGGTTCTCTATTAGGCTTCTGATTGGCTTGTGTGGAATTCTCATTGTTCTAACACTGCCACCGTCGGCTTGGCGTAATTTAACAGCTCTTGATAGCGTATTTATGCGGATCAATGTAGACATGTTTTTTTTTAAAAACGGGGCTGTGTGCACCTAGTTTTTTTTGCAAACGAAGGTTAGAAAATATGCGTTTATCAAAATACCCGGGTATGTGTAAACAGCACCTAAAATGCAAACTCTAATGTCCTGTATTAGACAATCAAATGATTTGTAAACCTTTGTGATGTTGTCCTGATAACTGTCGTCTCCGGAAACCCATAGAATTTAAACAGGGTAATTCCAAAAGTTTACACACAAGCTTGGAGCCTGTTTGCCAGTATGACCCGACTTTCTATGACCTTTGTCCATTGGAGCAGCTGTGATCCAACAAAGGTAAACTACTCAGGCACTAGCTCTTGTATGGCAGTACAGCCTTGACATTTGCCAAACAGAGACGGCTCTGCTCTGCATATGTGTGTACTTTCACACATTGAACCAGCCTTACTACTTTTCTTTCTGGTTCAGAGGAGCTCCAGCAACTCACTCCCTTGGGAACTCCGATGCCACCTTTGTACTTTGTACACAAATGAAGGTGCATCAGTACCGGCTTGAAAGTAATAACTAAAAAAGCCCATTTTAAGTTTTGGTTTGTGACTGTAATATTTGAAAACAGGAAACTTAATAAAAACAGGAAGTGTATTACATATTATTTTGAGAAGCAAAACGCTTTATTTTTGTGACCCAGCCAACTAGCCGGACTACCTTGTCAGCGCCAAAACTCGGCTGGAACTCGGCTCACAGGACGCAGCAGGGGGTAAGTCAAATTTAATCAATTATATTGCTAATATGGGATGTTGTCAGGTTCAAATACCTACAAATTCATAAAGAAGAGAGAGAGAGACGTTTAGGATTTTTTATACTCATGAGGAGAGCTGATGAGGAGACAGCTTTTCACAGCTTCTTCCTGATCACTCTAAAGCTGCTCCTCAGGCCTCCTCAATTTTATTCAGAAGTGGGTGTGTACAACAGTTCTCAAAAGAGAGAAAAGGGGGATCCAGTTTCAGGCCGCATTCCTAACAGTGGAATTTACGACCTTCACACAAATGAGCAAAGCACAACTTTGCTTAAAACTCTTAATCAATACAAAAGACAGAGTATATATGGGATAACTAACACAACTGACCCAGTTATTTAGTCCTGCTGTCACCTTGAAGTCTTGGACCATTTAAGATCATATATTGTGTGACCATATGAGCAGAGTGGAAAAGTACAAACTAGGAACATGGACTATTTAATATGCATTCATGTGTAATGTGTAAGAACAAAGCCAATTTTAACAGCTACCATAGCTCAGGCTCGTGACAGCTTCCAGTGGTGTTTGTTGACAAGTTAGCCAATGCGAATTAGTCACGTTACCAACGGTTGAAACGTTTAGGAAGTGGGCGGACTCAACAAGAGTAATCAGTAACCTAAAAAAGACAGCAGAGTGTTGCAATACCGCCCAGACAGATCTACCGACAACGCCATAACCTTCATGCTGCACAAGACACTTTCCCCCGTGGACACTAAGATGGGGAACTATGTGAGTGCTGTTTGTGGACTACAGCTCAGCATTTAACACCATAATCCCCTCAAGGCTGGTCACTAAGCTGTGTGATCTTGGACTGAACTCCTCTCTGTGTAGGTGAGTCCACAGCTTCCTAACCGGCAGACAACAGGTGGTACGCGTGGGTTCCCATAATTCAAACCCCCCCTCACACTCAACACTGGATCCCCTCAAGGCTGTGTGCTGAGTCCTCTGCTGTACTCCCTGTACACACATGACTGTGTGTCCACATCAAACAGCAATGTCATCATCATCATCATGTTGTATTTGGCGCTATATAAATAAAAATGAATTGAATTGAATGAATCATCAAGTTTGCTGACGACACAGCCATCGTGGGGTTAATCTCCCATAATAAGGAGGAGGCCTACAGGAAGTTGGTCATCCACCTGGAGAGCTGGTGCCAGGAGAATAACCTCCCACTGAACGCCAGCAAAACAAAGGAGCTGATTGTGGACTACAGAAGGAAGCAGCAGAGTGGCATCTGTCCACTGCATCGGCGGGTCTGAGGTGGAGAGGGTGGACAGCTTCAAATACCTCGGTGTGACCATCAAATTAGGACCTGTCCTGGTCATTGCACATTAACAGGGCTGTTAAAAAGGCCAGGCAGCATCTATTCCACCTCAGACGCCTCAGAGACTTCAGGCTCCCCCTCAAGGTGCTCAGGAACTTTTATACCTGCACTATTGAGAGCATCTTGAGTGGGAGCATCACCACATGGATGGGCAGCTGCAAAAAACAGGACCTCTTGGCCCTTAGGAAAGTAGTCCACTTAGCTGACCGGACTATCAGAACAACCCTACCCGACCTGAAACACATTTATGTCAAACGATGCAGGTCGAGAGCTGAGAAGATCCTCAGGCAGCCCCACCACCCCAGATACTCACTCCTCTCCCTGCTGCCTTCAGGCCGTCGGTTCCTTAGCCTGGAAACCAGCACTGAGAGGATGAGGAAAAGCTTCTTTCCTCAGGCCATCCATCTACTCAACAGTGAGCGTTAAACTGGACTCCACTTCCACTTTTGTCCCTTAATACTGTTAATACTGTTAATACTGTACATTTCAGATACCTTATACATTTTTTTTTAAATTTTTTTATTCATATTTAATTCTAATTCTCTTTTTATTGGTAGCAGGACAAGGACAAATTTCACTGCACATTGTATTGTGTAGGATTGTGTATGTGACAAATAAAACTATCTTGATCTTGAATCTTGAATCAATAGCTAAGGGAAAAGAATTACATGGATAGCAAATATATATATTTCATATATGATATGATAAAAAAATATCTCAGAATATATAGAAAGGGCATAATAAAAAAAATTTAAATAAAATAAAAATAAAATCCCAAATATTCAGGTATTGAGATAAAAACATGTAAATATATCACGATGGAAAGCCCGCCTTAAGGCTGACCAAAGCGCTGTAAAAGTGTATGGTAGGCAAAAGGCAAAAGCCAAAGCATGTATGTAGTTTTTTTAATAGACCTTTTTTCTATTGTTATTAAATGTGTTTCTTTTTGTCACCCAGCTCCAATCATGTCTTTCTCAAAACCTGCCGTGAAGAGAAAGGTTGGCGACGAGCACAGACAATTTCAGGAAAAGTGTGAGATGGAATATGTTTTTATTGAGCACAGGGGCACCCCGACGTGTCTTATATGCTCAGAGAAAGTTGTGGTGCACAAGCTACACTGAAGGTCTCAATTGCTTCCTCCCTCAAGCCAAATGTGCCTCAGCTGTATGAGAGGAAGCGCTGCTCGTTCTCTGGCAGCAAGGAGTAGATTAGAGAAGCCTATATTCTGAAGAACCGTTCAAGTTCTGAGTTTTGAATGTTATTAATAAAGATTAAGAAGATTGGATCAGTTGTACTTTTTTTTTGGAATACTTGACCCAGCCTCACCCAGACTCTACCTCTAGCAGCCCCCAGGTAAATTGAGTTTGAGACCCCTGCTCTACAAGAGATTTTATAATGACCTTTCCACAGAAGTGCAAACACAATATGATTTGGTGCATCACCAGCTGAGGAGCTTGGGACATGGCATTATTGCTCCAGCCAAAAGCCTAAAGTCTGGCCCTACAAAAACTATCCACCGGGCCTCTTGTGTGGAGACATTGCAGAGGCTGGCCTTAGTCATGCTGAGGACCAGTTTCCTTGTGGTCTTTGGCAGTTGTTTGTATAATGTGCAAGCTCATCACAGGTCCAGCATACTCCTGGATCTTTGCACACCTGGCATGGTTCTTTTAGACCCATCAACGCCGATGTAGATGTCACCCCCCTGAAGTCTCTTTTTTCACTCCCTTCATTCTTTGTGTGAAGCAAAAGGTCGGATTCAGTCTGGCTCTTCCTTTGAGGCCTTTGCTCTGCTTGCATTTGACCATTTCTGACCTTCACACATGTCATATGATTTGACTGTCTGGTCTCAGGCCTGATTCAGGATGTAATTGTAAAGTCTGAGATTGTAAAACATCTTTTGCTCAGACAGTTGACAGTTTTAAGAGAGCTGTTAAATCTGAATTCAGCAACAAACTTCTACTAGTGTTTAGTTTTAAACACTGTGTTCTTAACTGGATTCATTTTTTACATTTTATGTCTTATCTCTTCACTATCATACTATTACATTGAATAGCTGTTTTCAGAATATCCATATACTTTGGTATCTCTCCCGCTCAAATAAATGTTAAAATAAATAAATGAATTAATAAGAATTGCTCTACTTAAAAAACTTGTTTGTAAACTCATATATTAGACATCTATATATAACTCTGAAACTCTTAATGTCACGCCCAGAGACTCTCATTTTCGGTTTTCATGTTTAGGTTATGTTTTGTTTTCAGTCCATGTTTAGTTTTGCCTTAGTTTTCCCTTCACTTCCCTCACCCAGGTAATTAGTTTATTCCCCTCACCTGTCCATTGTCCTCAGCTGCACTCACTCCCCAATCACTCTCACTCCCTATTTAGTTTCCAGTCTCCCCTGTCTGTCTGTTTGTTGGTTCCTTATCTGATGTCAGTTTGTAACCCATGCCAAGATTCCCATGATTGCCACGTTTTTGTCAAAGTTAAGTATTTATTCCATGCCATGTTCTTTTGTTTTGTTTTGTTTATAGCAACGTTTTTAGAATCCGGCTTTGCCGCGCCTTTTGTTCGTACTTTGTTTTTTGTTAAATAAATCACCCTTTTCTTTGTAAGTCCGCATCCGTGTCCTCCCTACACCACACCCTGACACTTAAAGTATAGTCCAATGATCAACCAGCACTCAGAATCTGTAGATAAATGTATTGTTTGGAATGTCCTCACACTAAGGGCTGAATGAGAGAAGAAGGAAGCAGGGTTGAGATAGCTTGATGCTGAGTCACTATGATCCAAGCAGAGGAGCCTCAGCTCACCCTTTCATTATGATCTGGGTGGCCCTAGATGCTTTCAATAGGATCAATGCCCTTTCACTAATCTGGTCAAAAAGCAACAACAACCACAGCTATAAGTTACTCAACTTTAATCACCATCACAGTGAATTTTGTTTCTGTTATTTAATCAAATGTTGTGGATTTAAAGAAAAGAGCTTCTAACAGTTATTTTCTTCAGGGAGGGGCCTGTTAAATTAATCCAATATATGACATGTTAAGATAATCGTAGGGTGAGTTCATTTATGTCAAAGGTAAGGATACCAGGTTAAATGCAAAGAACAAGTAAAAACTTAAACTGGGAACATTATGGAGCAGCATGGTGGTTTGGAGGTTATCTGTCATCATAAAGCAAAAGTGTTTGGAGCTTTTAAGCTTTGTGATTCATTATTGACTGCGATGCTGCTCAGCTGATGTTAAGTTAGCGACTTTGCTCTCAGACCTAGCTTCCAACTTTATGTTGCTCTTTTCTTTTTCTTTTATGTGGGTCTGTTAGTATTGACCTCTGGATATTTATAAGTCACTGGGACTTCTTATCTTGTCTGATGACCCGAATGGCCATTCGACATCAAACCAGAGAGTGAGATGTGAGAGGAAATCAGACAGCAAGGGCTACAGGGAAAGCTGCAGACTGGTCCTCAGACTTTAATTATGGGTGAGTTAGAGCACAAAGTGGTCTGCTTTCCCAAGAACATGGTCTCGGATTTATCACACCAAATTCTGGATATGTGGCTGCATATCAGGTAATAAAATGTATCATATTGCATCTGGGGAGCAATGAGACCATGAAACAATAGTCTGAATTATGACAAGAACTTTGCTCATCCTTTTTCTTTTAAAAAAACAACAAAAAACAATTAGTTTTGTAAAGGCTGAGGTGTTTATCAGTGGCTCACTTCCACCGTCATTGCATTTGTAGTTTTTGATGATTTCATCATCTCTGGGACAGCTGACACCTTTTTAAGACGGATGGAATTTGCCTTAACAAGTTGGGAATAAAAGTCTTTTCACCTCGACTCATTTTACTACCCTACATCAACCATCTGTTTCCTAAGGGACAAGATGAAAGCTGATTTACACAATTTAGTAGAAACCTTGGAGGAGAGCTGCCTCAGCCTGAAACTTGTGAGGAAGATCCTCCAGCATCTTCTATCAGTTGCCACCTTACAGGATTCACCTTCTTCACTCCCCAAACTGAACACTCCATACTCCATGCTTATCATATTGTTGTTAAATACTGTGTTTGATCAGTTTGAACACTTGATGGATATTACACATCTGAAAGCTAACCAAGAACCTGTGACAACTTTATATAAATCATAACACTTCAGTAACCACAATGACATATAATACTTTGTTAAACAAAGTTGATCACGAATAGAGAATAATTCATTCCTGTCAGTTGAATTTGGGATCAAAATCACAACGCATCCAAAGCCATTTTCAGTTTAGGCTTAAAAATGTGCGTTTATCCTTTTCCCGTCTCTGTCAGGCCCATGGTTATCATGTGTTGTGGATGTTTTTTCCCTTCCTATTACCTCTGTCTGTCCCAGACCTCTATGCTTATCTCCAGTTCAAGTTCTGTTTCCCATTTTTGTTTAATATGTAGAGTGTTTTCTTGTTTCATACTAGACAACGCATTGTATACACTAGTATGCTCTCTTTTTTGGATACTTGTCAAGTATTGTTCTATGGGTGAATCAGTTTTTTTAATGGAAGTCCAGTCTGGGTGTTTAGTCAGACAGCTTCTTATCTGAAGATACCTATACAAATCTGATCTTTGCAGACTGAATTCATCAACTAACTGTTCAAATGTTTTTAATTCCTGTTCCCTAATAAGCTGGTGAATAAAATTTAGGTTCAGATGTCCCCATTTTTTATATTCCCCATCCAATTTCAGAGGCATAAACCCTTCTAAATGAGCAACACTTGACAGAGCCTATATATTACTAGGGAGGCAGAAAGTCTTTTGCACTTCTCTCCACGTTGCCAGAGTGGCTTTTGACCATCTGCCCAGGGTCTCTTCAAGAGCTTTATTTACAGTGAATGGGACACTTGATAAAGGCATCAGAGTACAGAGTGACTTTTCAATCTCCAGCCATCTTGTATCTCTCTAATCCGGAATCCAAACTGTCATGTCCCTTAGCTGACAGGCTAAACAGTAATATCTAAGGTGAGGAAGCCCCCATCCTCCAAGCTGTTTAGATTACTGCTGAGTTTTGTATCTTACACATGGGCGCCTTCCTTGCCAGATAAATCTGGAGATAAGGCCGTCTAATATTGTAAACATACTTTTTGGTGGTGAGAGGGGCAGTGTTTGAAAAAGAAACAACAACCAAGGCAGCACATTAATCCTTATACTTTCTATTTTACCTGAGATAGTAAGAGGCAGCACAGCCTCAGCAAAATATCTGCTGATCTCAACAGATGTGTTGAGATCAGCAGATATTTTGCCCATCAATTTATTGTAGTTTGCCTTATACAACTTATCTAGGTTTTGTGTAATAGTAGTCCCCAAGTAGGAAATACCTTCCTTTGGCCACTTAAATGAGAATGCTGATCTGGTGTGTGGTAAGTGAATTCAGGGCCATGGCTTCTGTTTTATTGACATTGACTTTATATCCTGATAGGGTTCCAAATTTAGCAAAGCAATCCATCAGATTTGGAATTGAGTTTAGGGGGTCCAACACATACACAAGGATGTCATCGGCGTAAAGCGAGATTTTATGAGTTTCATTGCTAATTTCAATCCCCTTGATCATTGTATAATCTCGTATCACCTGTGCCAGTGGTTCAATGCTTAATGCAAAAAGGAGCGGTGAAAGCGGACACCCCTGGCGTGTCCCTCTACCCAGAGCAAAAGGCTGAGAAATATGTCCATTGACTCTGACCATACTCTGAGGAGCAGTGTAAAGTAGCTGGATCCATCGGAAAAAAATTAGGCCCAAATCCAAATTTATTTAAGGTTTTAAGTAAAAATGGCCAGGACACGCAGTCAAATGCTTTTTCAGCGTTGCCTGCTAATGCCATGCAGGGGGCTGGGTAATTATGACTTTGCTCCATAATATTAAGCAGTCTGCAGACATTATCTGGTAGATGTTGCCCGACTATAAAGCCCGTCTGGTCAGGGTGTATTAAAGTTGCAATGACCGATTCGACTCGTTTAGCTAATATTGAGGTCAGCAATTTACAATTGTCAGGAGGCACAATCTGTGGGATCTTTATGTTCTTTCGGAATTACTGATATGATTGCCTCTTTCCAGACTGATGGCAGTTCTCCTTTCTCAAGGGCATGGGAATATGCTTTCTCTAGAATTGGGCTGATGATATCGACAAAGTTCTTATAAAATTCATTAGAAAATCCGTCAGTTCCAGGACTCTTGTTGTTCTTTAAATTTTTATTGCCTTTTCAATTTCCTCTATAGTTATTGCTCTGTCAATTAACTTAGCTGTGTTAGGGTCAATTGTCAGTAGTTTGATAGATTTAAGGTAATTGTCCATTTTTTCTGGGTCACGTTCTTCATCTTTGTCCGAGTACAAGTCTTTGTAGAACCCTGCAAAGGAATGCTATTTCATTTGGTTTGTATAAGAATGGTTTGTCTGATTTGTCACTTTTGATTTTTTGAACTGTTGTGAGACTGTATTGTTTCCTTAACTGAGACGCCAGTAGGCGACTAGCTCATAGTATTTTTGCTTCAGGAACCTGTGCAACCCCTTCACATTATATGTAACTACCTTGCAGGGTGACATCTCAAGCTGTTATTGTCAATGCCCCTCAATGGGGCTCCACTACCATCTGTAAAACAAAATATGTTGTAAGTCATTTGTTGCCTTTCAGGCAGAATGCCGCGACATGAAGCACCGTGACTAGGGATGTACGATATATATCGGGCCGATAAAATATCGGCCGATTTGGGGGAAAATGACGTCATTTTTATCGACCCGATAGGAACATTTTTCAGATAAAATAATCCGATAAATAAAAGTTTGCACGCGGAGATGCCGGCTGTTTTATTCAGGTCGAGTAGTTGAAACACTGGCCATGGCGCACTGGTTACGCTGCCAGGACCCAAGCTAATACAACACCAGCATGGTCGTTTTTCTCGGTGGCAGAAGATGACAAAACCCTTGCAGTTTGTAAAACTTGCTCAGCAAGGATTCCGAGAGGAGGAAAGAAAGCGTCAAGTTTTAACACAACGAACCTCATAGCTCACCTGAAAAGCCGTCACTGTGGCGAAGCAGTATTGAGTGAGTATGAGGCTGCAGCCGCTAGCAGTGCTAAACTCAAGGCAAGCGCGACAACAACAACCCGGAGGGTCTCTTTCCAAGAGACAGTGAAAAGATTTATTCAACATTGCACAGGTATATAGGTGTATAAACAATTGATAAAGAGACAGAAATTAGACTTATTGGCGATACTCAGAAGGGCATATAAGGTAAGAAAGAAGCTTTTTATATCCCTAGCTTGTAGTACTGTTTTACTTTAAGACTTATAGAATTAGAAAAACATATAGAAAGATATAACAAATTTAACTACGCTTTCTTAAGGGACTATAGTCGTAGCCTGGAACTAATGTCTAACCTATCTTCTAGCTAATTCTTTAAAAAAGGGTAAATGGACTAAGTAACAAAAGAAAAATCAAAAAGGGGCAGAGGTGACAGAAGAGTTGGCTTAGAGCTATACTTCGTTCGCTAGTTCGTGGACTGCGGGGGAATATATGACTCGGGGTTCTTCCGATTCTGTCTCCTCATCAAAAGTCACTAGATCGGTGGTGTTTTTGTCCTGATCTGGCTTCTTACGTTTGTTACGTCTCGTGGTCCATTTAAGTAGGTTAATTTGGCCCTGGAGGGCGTTAGCGCGTCGAGAATATAGGTACGCGATTCCGAAGGTGAGGAGGTAGCCTAGGGCAACCATAGTCGCGGTTACTGTGTCGGGGCCTGACCATGAGTAGGATATAGTTGGTCGGGGAGGTTTGTTGCTGGAGGTTATTTCTTTCAGCACGTTCTCTATGGGACTGACGTCAATGGTTTTAAAACCTTCAAATTGGAGTTGAGTGACCGTGTCTGCCTCAAGCTCCAGGGATTGCTTTGAGTAGAAATCGGAGATTTCTATTTCCCCGTCGTATTGGTCAGGATTAAGGTGGTAAAGGGCCAGGTCTCCTATGTGAAGGATTGCGCCTTCAGGAACTGTGACCCACAATGTGCGGTTTGGTAGTTCCATTTTGGTAGACGTGTCGTGTTGATCGTAACTAATAGTGGCGGTCTTCGCTGGAGTGTTAACCAACCAGCGACTTCCCACAGTTTCTGCTTGGGTGTTAGTTACTTGGTATTTTGGTGTGAGAGTTGTTTGGCACTGGGAGTCTTCGGTGAGAAGTTTAAGTCCACAAAGGCCCCCAGTGTCGTCTCTAACGAATGGTTTGCTGGGGCAGAGATAATGAATGTCTCTGGTAAGGGTGCACATTTTTAAATTGGGCGCGAGGTACAGATCTGGAGAACTATCGTGGTACGCTACCACTGTTGGTGTGTGCACTTTAACGTGGGTTTCACCTTTCCAGATTCCTACGTTGATGACGTCTTTTAGTCGGTAGATGTTGTCGAGGGTAACTATGGGAAGATTAATGAGGAAGGCTATTTCGCGGGCTTCGGGATTTACGTGAATGGGGACTGCGCTGCCTAGTGTATAAGCTAGATGTGCTTGCAAGGGGTTAACAATTTCTCTAGTGGCCGTGGACAGAATATCCTGTACTACGGCTAGCGACACTAGGTACGGAGGGATTTTTCCCATAGCTAGAGTATCAACGGAGGAGCTAACATCTCTTATCAGGTCAGACATGAGCATAGTTACCAGCTGTGTGTGAGCATAATCAACCTTTAAAACTCCCAGCAGTGTGTCTTCTGCTGCGACTGTCTTCATCAGGGTTTCACTATGGGAGTTCAAAACCAAGACCGTGCCTTCCACAGTTTTGGTCACCGTGCTGAGCTGTCCTCTCTGCAAGTCTAGTTGCTGTTGGATGCCCGGGATTTCACCCTGCAACTCACCCATATGACGCTTTATCGCGGCAATGTTTACGGCATTCACGGCTGACGCCCCCAAACTGAATAGGGAGCCGACGGCGGATGCGGCTGCCACTCAGTTCTGATTGAGTGATGGTGAACTTCTGGAGTTGTTGCAACATATGGGTGATGTCTACCTCCGCATGAGTGATGACTTCTCTCTTCCATCGAGCGCCGGCCCACGAAGTCAGTTTGGCGGAGCTAGGCACGTTCCTCATGCACAGCACACTAGGACTGAACCGGACATACACCTTCTGGGTGTGTAGCCGGCAGTTGGTGATCAGGAGTCCGGGTTGTTCCGTTAGAACAATTCCGGAGTCTGGTCCGGGTTCAACGATCTCAGTCCAAGTGGGAATAGTTGCCAGTCCCATCGTCGCAAGTATGAGCCAGAGTGTCATCATCCTGGTGAAAAACAGTGATGGATATTAGGGCTTATTTCAAATTGATACACTTTTGGTTGGACGGAGGTTAGAGTTGGCTAGTTCACCCCCACTTGCAGTTAGTGTGTTAGTAGCTTTTATTAGACAGGCAGTCGGATCGGGAGGACGGACTTGAGTTTGCTATTCTGGTTTTGCCTATTTTGATTTTAGTTCCTTGCTAATAATATTGTTTAGGAGGGAGCTCTGTGTTTTTTCTTTTCTTTTTTTTGTTAAGGCTTTTGCTCCCCCCCTTGTGGATCTCGGTTTTATGGGTTTGCTGAGACATGATTGTCCTCAGCGGGTCCCCTAAAGCTTTTATGTGGTCTAATTTGGTTTCTGTGGACCCATTTGGACTTGGCTTCTTTCTGTCCTTGGCTGATTTTTATCTGATACACCACTGGTGACAGTTTTTCGGTGATCAGGTGGGGTCCTGTCCATCGAGGAAGGAACTTTTTGGCCAGCTTTCCAGCCTTGTGACTCGTCTGTTCACCGGTTTTGGTGAAGTTGTAGTACCAGACCTTGTCCCCCACTTGGAGTTCCTCCTGTGAGGCTTTTTGGTCATAATAGCTCTTTCTTCCCTCGACCGATTTTTCCAGGTGTTTCTGAGCGAATGCAAAGGTTACCTGTAGGTGTCTGCTGAGGTCCTTCATGTACTGGTGAGTGGTGTACGCTGTTGCTACACTGGCTTCACCTGGTTGGTAGAGCTGATGCAGTGGCATTGTCATCTGTCTGCCTGTCATCATTTCAAACGGGGAGATTCCCGTTGCTTCGTGTGGTGTTGCTCTGATGGCCATTAAGACCAACGGCAATTTTACATCCCAATCTCGTTGGTTGGATGCAACGTACTTCTTAAGTATGTTCACCACAGTTCGGTTGGCTCGCTCTACTTGACCTGAGGCTCGCGGGTGATAACTGATGTGAAAGTTTGCTTTCACACCCAGAGCTTGCCACAACTGTTGCATGACTTCTGCCGTGAAGTGTGTTCCTCTGTCTGAGTTGACACGACTTGGAAGGCCGAATCTTGAGAACACATGGTTCATGAGCAGGTAGGCAGTAGTTTCAGCTGTATCGTTTGCAGCTGGTAGGCATTCTACCCATTTGGTGAATGCACATGTAACCGTGAGGAAATATTTGTTGCCTCTGGTTGATTTGGTGAGAGGTCCCACCCAGTCAATTTGGAGGTCTGACCATGGGAATGAGATGCCTCTCCTCTGCAACGGAGCCCGGTGTATCGGGTTTGTCGGCTGAAACTGGCAACACACAAGGCATCCTTTGATGTAGTCGGCTACATCTTTTCTCATTTTTGGCCAGTATGCCACTTGTTTTAACGCGCTGTATGTTGCTTTGACACCTTTGTGTCCAGCCGCGGGAAGGTCGTGTGCGTGCACGAGCATCACCCCCCTTTGGTTTCGAGGGACCACGAACGCAGGTGAAGAGAGTGCGTCGGAAACATGAACTAAGACACCTTTGACCAACCGCAGGGCTGATCGAGTGGCAAAGAGTTTCTTTAAATCAGGGATGTCATTGAGGTCAGACTCAGAGGGTGTGTTTGAGTCGTCAGACACGAATGACACCATTTTATTGATGGCAGGGTCAAGCGATTGAAGGGTGACCAGATCAGTGTCGGTGAACGCTGGTTCCACTGACACTGATCCATCGTTAGATGTCTGGGCGGGAGGGTTCGTTTTGGAACGCGTCACCACACAGACCTGTGATTCGGAGGAGTCCGTGGTGGCTGCGGGTAGCCACGAGGGATCCAGTGACCAGGGGATGCCATGCATCGCTCCCTGTTTTGCCAAGGAATCAGTTAGATCGTTCAGTTCTTTGTCCTGCCCTGGTACACGTGAGTGGCCTCTGACCTTTTTCCAGTAGATCTGCATGTCGTTGGACTGAATTGCGTGGTTACATGCCAGGAACAATTCTTTATTTTTCACAGGTTTTCTGCTGGAAGTCAGGAAACCATTGCGTTTCCACGTGGCAAGGTGGCAAGAGAAACTGAGACGAGCGTAGTTAGAATCAGTACAAATCAATAATTCTTTCACACCTTTTTCTGCAGCGAGTTGTACCGTGATCAGGACACCTGCCACTTCTGCGTATTGGGACGACTGTGAACCAAGCTGGAAGCTTTGAGGTTCATAGGGGTTGTTTTGGAGCCAAACGACGCCTGCACCTGCTCGTGTAACCGTGTCATGATGAAAAGAGCACCCATCTACATACGCAGTAGTCATGTTTTTACACACGTTTTCATCGTAGTAGTGATGGTGGGGGTTGGTTACAGGTGAGGGTTTGTCTGTAATCGCGCAGAGTGGAGGTGTATCTGCAGTGCAGTTCTGACATGCAGCAAGATCGGTGCCGAGAGGGCTTTTTTTGTTTTGCGCGTAGCGAACTTCTAAGTCGAAACTTTGCAGAGCCATTAGCCATGAAGCCACACGGGCATTTGTTACAACTCCATCCCTTATACGTTGGCTGTTAAGGAACATGGTAGGTTGGTGTTGTGTTTCTACAATGACCTTTTGGCCTCCGAGGTAGTTGGAGAAATGTTTAACTGCCCAAACTGTGGCTAGCAGAGCTTTTTCACAGTCAGAATATTTCAACTCAGGCATAGCTAGCGTTTTGCTGGCGTACGCCACTACTCTCTTATCCTGGTTGTATTTCTGATACAGACCAGCGCTTAAACAGTGAGCTGAGAAGCCCACTTCGAGCTGGAATGGTTTGTCGCAGTTAGGGTAGTTTAAACATGGTACTGTGCACAGTTTTTCTTTTAAAGTGGACATGGCCTTTTGTTGTGGCTCAGCCCAGATAAAAGGTGTGTCCTTTTTAAGTAGTTCAGTTAGAGGTTTTGCTATGTCGGCATAGCTCTCAATGAACTGTCGAGAGTAGTTGCAGACTCCTAAGAAGCTGCGGAGCTCAGAGACGTTTGAGGGAACCTTGATGTTACTGATGCCCTGGATGCGGTTAACTTGTGGCTCGACACCACTTGGTCCTACTAGGAGACCGACGTAGTCTACTTTGGTTTTGCACCACTGACATTTTGAGAGTGATATTTTTGCACCCGCAGTGGTGAGTTGACCCAGGACATGGTCGATTTCCTGAATGTGTGCATCCAGGTTGGGGCTACGGAGAAGGATGTCATCGACGTAGATGAGGTTACCTCGTTCGCCGGCATCAGGACATGCTTTGTTCAGAAATATGTTGAATTCAGCAGGTGAGTTGGCGTAGCCAAAAGGACACCTGGTGAATGTATATTGACGGCTAGCGAACGTGAATGCCAACTTGTGTTGGTCCTCAGCGTGTACTGGAATGGTCCAGAAACCCGACGCCACGTCTAGAGTGGAGAAGTATTTGGCATTTTTAACGCGAGGAAGTTCTTGTTCAAGCTGAGTCATTGGCCACCTCGAGAGAGGGACCTGTTGGTTGAGTTTTCGATAGTCGATCGTGAGTCTCCATTTTCCATTGGGTTTCACGACCGGCCAGAGCGGTGCCGAGTAAGTGCTGTTACAAGGCCGAATGATCCCGTTTTTCAACAGGTCGTCTATTATTTCTTGTATAGGCTCCTGTGATGCTAGAGGAATCTTATACTGACGCACAAAAGTTGGCGGTGCGTCTGGTGGAGTAGGAATGCGCATTGAGTGGATTGTGGTTAACCCACAATCCGAAGAATCAAGTGAGAAAAAGTCTTGATATTTGAGAAGGGTTTGGCGTAGCTTGTCGCGTTCCTCGTCATTAACGAGAGCGTTAGCTTGCGTTACCACTTCTTCGATTCGATCAGCAACATTAGGGGATGGCCCTGTTGTTACTTTTTCCTGTGCGTCGGGAGAGTCTGGGGTTGATGTAACCGCCAAGACGTCAACCGTGTGAAGTGTCATTTGTTCATCATGACTAAGATCGATGCGACTGACTGAGTTCTGGTCGAGAGTCACGACCGAAAAGAGTGCGATCGCCCTTGAAGGCTTTGTGTAGACAACGTGGGTTGTCTGATGTTTTGGAAGGAGTGGAGTTGGGATTTGTCCCAGTATTGGGATGCCCAGCTCAAAGTCATGGAAGTCAGTACTGATAAGCCAGCCCAGTGGCGTGCCTTTTGGGATCAGTATGGCTTCCTCACTGATGTTGTTGATCAGCAAGAATGTGGTCCTAGAATTTAGGCCCAAAAGAGGAGTTGCTTCCAGGGACAGTCCAAGTTCGAAGAACAGTGGCGAAGGTTGAAACAGAGCTTGTGAGTGGTTAAGACTCTGGCCTGGTTGCATGCATATCCGGAGAGGGACATTCGCCGTGCGTGCTGGTATTGTGGCATGTTGGAAGTTAGCTACTTGACATACCTCTGGAATTGTCTGTCCTGACTTCAGGTTGTCTGCGTCAGGCAGATAAGAAGAATCACGCACGGGTGTTAGTGACCACAGAATGTTATTTACTGTGTCAATTTGGACTCCTAGTCTCACCAGTATATCGCCTCCTACGTACACTGAGTGTGGAAGGTCGGGAATAACCAGAAAAGTGTGAACCAGCATTCTGTTATTCCACTTTAATGTGAGAGCACAAACACCCATGGCAGTGAGTGTTGTGGTTGGTGTAGGATCTAATGGGAAACGGAAGGTCTTTTTCACCATCCGGAGATTGGCGTTTTCTCGTGCCAGTGACTCATATAGATCTTTACTGATTGCGGCTTTATCAGCCCATAAAGCTATAATCACATCATCTATCTGCGACTTTTGCAGTTCAAGACCTCCGAGCACCTGTGGACAGTACTCGTCCTGCGTGGCTGACGGTTGTAATGCACACAGGAAAGTGTCTCGTTGTGTCGCGAGCTGCGTCACCAGGTTGTCAGGGTCGGCCTGAGCGGCTGGACTGCTGTGGACAACCTCATCGTGTGTTACGATTTCGGACGGCTCAGGTGAAGTTATCTGTTGGACAGAGTTATGCTTTTCACTTTCAAGGACGTAGCAGCTAAAACCTTCATTGTACGGAAAAGTAATCGTCAGAGGTTCTCGCACCTGGGCCCACACTTTCAATCGTTTGAAGTCGAGTAAAGGCTCGAAACGGTTCAGAAGATCTTTTCCGACAAGCAAAGGAATGGACTCAAGCGATGACACATACACGGGATGAATCAGAGTCATTGGTCCGATTGACAGTCGTATCAGAGATACCGCTGACAGCGTAGTGTTATTAGAGGCGTACGGGCGCACTTCCAGAGAGCAAGGTTGGAGTTTTAACTCTTTATTGCCGTGGTTTGCTGCCTTACGAAGTCTGTTAAAAAGAGATAGAGACATTAAAGTTATATCCGCGGCGGTGTCGAGGAGAGCTTCATGTCTCAGCACATCTTCCAAGGTTAGTGAGATGTAAAACTTGCGTGCGACTCCCTTTTCAGAGAGGTTGCACAGAAATTGGTGTACAGGTGGTTCAACTTGTATCAGAGAGGCATCCTGGTCAGAGGAGATCTCTTTTTGATCCAGCTGTACAACCAAGACTGCGCTAGGTGGGAGAGGATCTTTCGCCTCTTCTTCTGTGCTGTTCACAGGAGTTTGTGACTCTGTTTGAGCCTGTTGTGGGTCCAGCTCAGATTCTGGAGTTGGCTCGGCTGCTCGTTCTGGCTGTGAAAGGGAATCAGCTGGCGGAGCCAGGTTCTGTGTCACAGTGGTTATGGACAGAAGATCAGACTCTTTGTTAACTTTCTTTTCTTTCATTTCTTGCAACAAACGTTTAATATTGTCTATTTCATCCTGGCTGAGACCAAAGGCTTCTTTTTCCTTTTCAGATCTCATGCCTGGAGAGTCTTTGTTGCTCCTTTTGTGTGAATCATTCGATTCCTGTTGAGATAATTTGGACCATTCCATGCGTGGTTGCCTGTCCCGAGGCCTATTTTTATAGTCACCCTGATTCTCCCGAGCTGGGTATTTGGGAAACCGGTTTGGGAAGAACTTTCCTCTGTGAGGGTTAAAAGGAGGTTTGTTGTGTTCTGCACGTGAGTAAGATTGCTCTTTACTGGGCCAGTGAGGTTTCGAGTAGCCATCTCTCGGATGAGACGGTTGAGTCTGTGATGTCTTGTGACTTTCACTAGACCGCTGTGGTCGGGTGTCGTGACCAGTTGCCTTACCCCTTTGGGCTCCTTCGAGCTCCATAAGTGGGTGTTCGGCGTTCAGCGTCAGAACAGTGTTATGCTCTGGATGTTTAGCTTGTCTGTGTTTCTGGAAACCTAAAGTGGCCCACTCACGGAGCTGCACAATTGTGGCTGTTCGCGGATTAGCCATGACCCCCAAGTGGTGACTAGTAACGGGATGGAGATTTTGGATGAAGAGAGTTTTGAAATTTATATCTTCCTCCATTCCCTTGTCATTGCGTGAGCCAAAATAAGCTTTGAGGAGACGGTAATAGTACTGCTGAGGCAGCTCACTACGTCCCTGCTTAACCATCATGGCGGTACTTAGACCAGACTGAGACAGCTCATCTGAAAATTCCCTCTCCATCGTTTGACAGAGAAGTGCATAATCATTTTGGATGTAATCAAGCTGACGTTCGATGAATCTACTTACTTCACGGCTGGACGTGATTTTAATCAAGTAGATTTTGTCCGTAATGGATGCGTTTGGAAATCGACGCAAATAGAAGTCAATATCATTTAAGTAAGCTCGGGTGTCGTGCGGCCCCCCAGGAGTGGGTTCGAACCTTGGCACGTTGCGAGCGATTTTGTCTAATTCTCGGTCAGAAGGTCCCAACACTGTGTGTTTTCCCAGAGCAAAGGTCGACTGATCCAGTCTGGTTGGTTCTGGGGACTCACCGTGGGTTCTGAAAGGATTTGGGGTAGCTGGCCCTGTTGGAGGAAAGAACGACTCCCCCTGGGCTCCCTTATAGCTAAAACGGCCTTCCTTTTCTGGTTGAGAGGGATCATGCATTTTCAGTTTGCGTTCAGCCTCCAAGGACTGACGTAAATCTCTTTTGGCATTTATCAACTCTGCTGTTAGGCGTTCGTTTTGCTGATACGCGTCATTGATTTTGTCTTTAGCTTCGCCGAGGTGTTCCTGCAAAAGCTGTATCTGTTTTTGTTTAGCACTGAGATACGTCTCATAGGATGCGACTTCAGTGTTCAAATCCTGCACTTTCTGCAGGGCATCGTGGAGAGGTTGTTGCGAGTCCTTATGGGCTTTATTAACCTTTTCCAGTTTAGTTTGGTTAGCCAGCAACTCTTGTTGGCACTGCTGGAGCGATTCCCCAAGCTCCCCGTTTATCCCTTTTAGTTGATTCATATCTCTGTCTGATTGTTCAACCTGGGTTGTTAATTTCTTTATTTGGTCAGCAGCTTGGCTTGCTGTCCTTTCAGAGACTTCTAATTTATGTTGGAGGAATTTCTTTTCCTCCTGTAATTGCGTTATCGTTTGCGACCGAGTTTTGAGTTTTTCAGCGGCTTGCTCCACCACCTTATGTGCATGTTTGAATCGCGCGGAGAAGACGACAGCTAAGCTCCCCAATAACTTTGTTAAAGTTTTGTCTTTGGGCGTCTTCGCTTCCACTCCTGCAATAAGTTCTGACACTATTGCCCCGAGCTCGTTGGGGTCAGTGCCTGTTATTTGGTTGACATAACCTGGAATTAGCTCTTCAGTCAAATCCATCAGGGTGTTTTCCATTGCTTCGAATGGATCGTCCTGACTGGACGTGTCAGAAGTCATGTTGATTTGTCGAGAAAAGTTTTGTTAATCTATTTGTTTAGGCGTAACTGTGGTAAGCAGTTAGGCAAGTTATAGACTAAGTTTGGCGTGTCTGGAAGAAGGGAAGGAAAGTAAGAGAAAGAAAAAGAAAAAAGAAATATTAAAAAGAAATATTAAAAAAAAAAAAAAAAAAAATTAAAATTAATAAAATAAAAAAATTAAAATTAAAATTAAAATTAATGATCAAAAATAAAAATGAAAAGTTTATCGCTTAAAGGGATAGTTCGGGATATTTGACATTAATCTGTATGGCATCGCCATAACCAGTGTCGTGCATTCAAACTGACTTACCCCCGACAGTGTCCTGTGAGCCGAGTTCTTGTCCAGTGTTGATCAAGGCGAAAGTAGTCCGGCTTGTTTGCTGGGGTCAAGAAATTAGCGCGTTTTTCTTCCCAAAACAGTATGTGTGCTAAAGAGTGATTTATTTCATCACAAAAACCGAAGCCGGCAAAAGTCACTCCTCGTTATCACATGGGCCCTACTGTCTCTCATTGTGTATCAGTGCGCACGTCATTCTGACCGCGAGCTGTGCGCACGAGTCGATTCACTTTGTTTACTGCTCGGGAAGATGTCTGACTACGAGAGCGACGAGGAACATATTGACTTCCGTTCAGAGCCAAGGGGGTATCTTTATGAACCCGTTTATACTGAGGAGGAAGTTCGCCAAATGGACTTAGATCGGGCAGAAAGAGAGAGGGTGGACAGAGAAGTGATGGAAACAGAAGCTGGAGCCACCGCTGGAGCTGCGATACCCAGGGTGGCCGACAAATCCTGGTGCACTTGTTTGAAGTGCGAAGTAATGCAGACAGAGGTGGAATGTTACTGCTGCCACGAGTGGGATTTAGTTATGCCCCAGATACAAAACCTTTCCATAGATGAGGATGTCGGGGGCCGTGGGACAGCTGCTGCCTGCATCACAAATAACGGTGACTTCCCTGCACTCCTGAATGCAGGCGTCTGAGAACTTTTTTCCATGTTCCCAAGATCAACTGGAAGAGTCCCAGACCAGCTGGACCCGATGGCCAGTTGTCTGCAGAGTAAGACAGTGTTGAGCACTGCCAAAGAACAGAAAGACTTGTGCGCACAGCTCGCGGTCAGAATGACGTGCGCACTGATACACAATGAGAGACAGTATAGGGCCCATGTGATAATGAGGAGTGACTTTTGCCGGCTTCGGTTTTTGTGATGAAATAAATCACTCTTTAGCACACGTACTGTTTTGGGAAGCAAAACGCGCTAATTTCTTGACCCCAGCAAACAAGCCGGACTACTTTCGCCTTGACCAACACTGGACAAGAACTCGGCTCACAGGACACTGTCGGGGGTAAGTCAGTTTGAATGCACGACACTGGTTATGGCGATGCCATACAGATTAATGTCAAATATCCCGAACTATCCCTTTAAAATTATTTAATTCCAAATTGCTTTTGAAATTAAACTTAAAACAAAAATTAAATAACAACAAGATGGAAATAATCAACCAAAAGAAAATTCAAAAAGAAGTATTCCTTAATAAAATTTATCTTACTTGATTAAGCCAAATTATTGATAAGTTCTTTCCTTCTTCCAAGTGTCGTTCCTTTTCTAATGATGTTAATTTTGGGGTTGCTGATTGGGGTGTCACAATTTAGGAGTTGTGGATATAATCCACCGTTTTAGGTTGACTCTCTTTTAACCTTAAAAATCAGTTACTGTTGAGTTTTCTGATTTTAAATTTCCTATTTATTTAAGAATCGTTTTTCTCTTAAACCCTTAAACAAGTTATGCAAACAGTCATTGTTAGTACAGGAATTAGTTGTGAACCACGTGATTGCTTTTCAATTCAATCACTTCACCACAATTTACAATGGCGCTGTTCAGATTTGTTAGTCAAACACCATTTCCCAGAATTCCTTCACTTTGTTGTAATTAACCAAGCTACCAGCAGATGACGCTAAGGCTCGTTCTTGTGTTATTTGCAGCGGACTTCCGGGGGAAGAGTGAGAAAGTGCTGACGTCAGATGTTGACGACTTTGGCACCTCCCACTCAGGAAGACTCGTTAGCGTGTGGCTTTTAGCCCACAGCAATTTAGCTTTGCAGAATCAACGCCAAGCTTTTAAACATCACATTCATGTCACAAGCAAAAAGAAACACGGCGGTTTCTAACACAGCTTTTGCAGAAAAGACAGCAGCAGTTGCGAGACACGACGGTCTCCCTTTTTCCACCTTAACTTTTAAGGGGACTTCCAGCACGTCAGCGCTTCTACTGACGTGCTGACTCAAATGGGCTCGTGAGCGTTTCTACGATCACCAAGTTAAAACAGGCTTGCCTTTAGGCGCTTCAACTCTTCAAAATTGACTATAACTACCCTGTCTTCGGGAAGTCACAATACACGCCGTATAGACGTTACTTTCACCGGCCACGGGAGGTTTTCGCCGTAGGCCTTTCAAATCTCCTGACTGTTTGTAATTAAACCAGTTGCTAGGCTAGTAGCTACATTAGCTTAGCTCGGAGTCCTGAGTTCAGCAGACAATACCGGAGTTTCGCGGATAGTTATCTCTGTTTCTCAGAGCGGTTAGATCAACATTGGTTACTCGCAATCATTGATCCCCACTTGGCCATATATTATTGAGCGTTTTACCACGCTCTTGCATGCAAAATTACTTCAGGGGGAAGCACACCCAGGCGGCGCTGGTGTGTTCTGTTTCTGTGTTTTTGTAATACTTTCTATTACAAAACATTCAAACAATTAGTCTATGCGTCCATAAATTAATTGTTTGGCTCTATCTTTACTCTCGTTAACTCTCAATTGCAGGAAACAACAGTTTGTAGAACAATGCTCACACACAGACAGTTTTGCTAAGCGCGGCTATTTTGCAAAAACGCCTCGCACGGCGGAACCAAAAATATGTAGCGTTGGCACGTTATTAATTAATATTTACCTCGAAAATAGCAGGGCACCACCTACCTATAATTTTACTTTACGTTACAGTCAGGTAGGAAACTGTTAAAATCTTACGATCCTGGTATGTTAAATTAATAATCAATTAATAATCGATTATTAATTAATTAATAATCAATCTCATTCTGATTCGTACGTTCTGTTTGAAGTGATAGTCGACTTTAGTAACTGTCCGTGACGCTCTTAAATGGAGTAATACAAACATTTATTCAACATTGCACAGGTTTATAGGTGTATAAACAATTGATAAAGAGACAGAAATTAGACTTATTGGCGATACTCAGAAGGGCATATAAGGTAAGAAAGAAGCAGTTCACTAACAGGGTTACCTATCAAAAATGTGACTAAATCTGGTTCGTAACACGGATATTGTGCCAACTGTCTTCTGCCCGCGGAGGTCTGCTCATTCGTCGCTTTCAGAGAAAGTTTTCATTTTATCCACGGCTTCAAAAGATCTCAAACCAGCACCTTACTTTGTCGTAGTAGCGTAAGAGATCCCATGGTTCTTTCCTTCTGATGGGTTGGTGTCGAAGGCGGTGTTCCCGTGGTAACCAGCGGGATGACGTAGAATCGACTTCTTCTTTATTCTTACTTCTTGGATGGAAAGTGGCGGCTTGGCCGGGCTGTATGAGTTGGCACACACTCGTGTGTATTGGACCAGATTTTTATACAAAAGAAAGGGGAAGTCTAAAAAAATGGTAATTAATAGTTACAGAGAGAGAGGACAAAAGAGTTGCGTGAGGGATAAAAGAGAAAATGATGAGAGACTGATTTCATGCGCGCCTCTCTTTTTAAGCTGGAGATCACGTCAGCTTTCGTCCAATCAGAGTTCAGCTGGCTTTTGACCCAACGGAAAAAAGGGGGGTTGACCACGCTGAATTTATGAGGAAAAAGGGGGAGAATTCCTGCTTCTTCCTTATACCGTATTTAACTCATATGACATTGATTTTAGATAATATAATGTTTCTAACAGACAATAATGTTGCATACGAGCAGGCATAAACACACATATGAGCATGGAACAGTTATCAGCATACAATACTTCATATTATCATGATAGAAATAGTATGACAACTTTTGGTTACTGTTAATTAGAATGATCTGCAGCTGTTTGGGCAATACCTGTGGAATTAAACACTATTAGGTTATGCATTGCACATAATGAGAACATTAAACATCCATAGTTGAAATTGTCCATGGTCATTAGGCTGACATAGTGAAAAGTGTCCGTTATCCATGTCCTTTGGGGGGCGCTGTGGCTCCACGAAAGGGATTCTATTAAATCCAATATCCCATAACTTGGTAAATACTTCATGTAAAAGAATGGCGAATGTTTCAAAATGATCTGTAGATTTATGCAGTTCCGGTTTCAACAGTTTATGTCAAGAAAAGTGATGATTAGGGTTGATTCTATTCTTCTAAGGAAAAGTGGAGAGTTGAACATTCCTTGTAACAGACCAGGAAAGAAGAGCAAGCCTGGTTTGTTTCTCTGTCAGAGGGTGTCAGTTTGCATAATTTATTATGCGTGGCTGGCGTGGAGGAGAGAATCTCACAAAGGAACTCCAGTAGGTTAGAATTCACATCTGGGTCCTTATCTCCTTTGGGTAATCCGTTGAAAGGGTCATAAACAGTGAAATGTTTTCGATGTCAAGACATTTGAAAAAGGGGGGGAAGTTAATGTAAACATCTCCGTTCTCTGTCTTTCCTGAGAGCACGCTACAACATAGTGTTAGCAGGGAAAACTGTAGTGGGGACTGTCCAGCAGGTCCAAGCAATCTACCCTGCTTCCATACTGGAGGGGTTCCGCCCTTCACCTTCAGCTACAACAAACCACATCAGAGCTGAAAAGAATAAGTCTACAGGCGATGTTTGGGATCCACCTGTGGATCTGGGCCACCTCAGTGAGCCAGAACGAGAGGTAGCTCACAAGATGTTAAGAGAGGAGTGTGCCTCCTTTTCGAGAACAGATGACGATATTGGTTGTATAGAAAAACTTCAACTCAGTATCTCCCTGAAAGACACTGAGCCTGTTGCAAAAGCATATCTCTCTGTGCCTAAGCCACTTTACCGGGAAATGAAAGACTATTTGAATGACCTCATTGCTCAGGGTTGGGTGGAAAAGTCTCACTCCTCGTATGCATCACCAGTCGTGTGCATTCGGAAAAAAGATGGGAGTCTCCGACTGTGTATAGATTTTCGTGAAGTGAACAGAAAAACCCTCCCTGACCGCCAGCCTATCCCCTGAGTGCAAGAGATAATGGATGGCCTAGGAGGAAACTCATGGTTCTCGCTTTTGGATCAGGGAAAAGCGTATCACCAGGGCTTTATGGCGAAGGAGAGCAGACCCATAACAGCTTTTGTCACACCATGGGGCCTCTATGAGTGGATCAGAATTCCCTTCGGCCTGATGAATGCGCCAGCAGTCTTTCAGCGCTGTATGGAAGAGTGCTTGGAGGGGCTGAGGGATGAGATCTGTGTCCCATATTTAGACGACACCCTGGTCTTCAGTAGATCCTTTGAAGATCACATTGAGAATGTGAGGACAGTGCTACAGAGGCTACGGCAGCACGGGATCAAGTTGAAGCCAAGTAAGTGTGAAGTGTTTAAGCGTGAGGTCCGCTACTTGGGGCGTATTGTGTCTGCTGAGGGCAGTAAAATGGATCCAGCTGATACTATGGCTGTGAGGGCCTTAAAGGAGAAGAGGCCACGAACTGTGGGAGAATTGAGAGCAGTCATGGGGTTACTGAGCTACTACCGACAGTATATTAGGGACTTCTCTCGCATTGCCAACCCTCTTTATGCCCTAATGGAATTAGACCCTGGCACAGATAAGCAGAAGGACCGGAACGTGAGGACAAAGAGAGTGAAAGGAAAGTATAAAGGGACACCATCACACAAGCCAATCACATGGACTGACAAACATCAACAGGTATTGGAGAGATTGATTGACTGTCTGGTTGAGCCGCCGATACTTGGATTCCCAGATTTCAACAAATCATTCATCCTACACACAGACGCTTCACAGCAAGGCCTAGGTGCAGTGCTGTATCAAGAACAGGAGAGGAAACTTCGTGTTATAGCCTATGCATCTCGCACACTGACCAAAGCAGAGAAAAATTACCATCTGCATTCAGGGAAACTTGAATTTCTGGCTTTGAAGTGGGCCGTGACAGAACGCTTTCGAGATTACCTAATCAGCTCATCTTGTACTGTATATACAGACAACAATCCACTAACCTACGTGTTATCGACTGCCAAGCTGAATGCAACAGGACATAGGTGGGTTGCTGAATTAGCAGACTTCGACTTAACAATCAAATATCGCCCGGGAAAAGAGAACTGTGATGCTGATGCCCTTTCAAGAATGCCCTGTGACATAGAGACTATGATTGAAGGATGTTCAGAGGAAATGTCCTCCCTTTCTGTGCAAACTACAGTACAAGCTGTGGGAATGAGTGTCTCATACACTGTGTGTTCCATTATGGCTACTGGGTGTGCGGAAACAGATGAGGACATGCCTACGCCCCTTTCAAGAGTAGCTCTCTGTCAAGCTCAAAAGGATGATAAAGATATTGGCCCCGTCATTATCTGTAAACAGTCAAATGAGAGACCTGTAGGACGGAAGTTGAAATCATTCAGTGCACGGAGCAGGTGTCTCCTCCGTGAATGGGAGAAACTCAGCTTTGATGAAGATGGGATACTTCACAGAAAGACTCCAACCAGGACACAACTTGTCGAAATCTACAAGTCAGTAGTTATGAACCAGCTCCACAATGACATGGGACACCAAGGTGTGGCACGCACAACATCACTTGTTCGGGATCGCTTCTTCTGGCCACTCATGCAGAGAGAGATTGAACACTATGTCACTCAAAACTGTACCTGCCTCAAACAGAAAAAACCCTGTCGAGAAATAAAAGCTCCGCTCACATCGATTGTCACCACTCAGCCATTCGAGCTTGTATCCATAGATTTTCTGCATCTAGACAAGTGTAAAGGTGGATATGAATACATATTGGTAATTATAGATCATTATACACGCTTTGCACAAGCCTACGCCACCACATCAAAATCTGCCAAAACTGTAGCTGATAAGATATTTAATGATTATGCGCTGAAGTTTGGGTTCCCCCTGAGAATTCATCATGATCAGGGAGGGGAATTTGAAAACCAGTTATTGGCACAGCTAAAGAACTGTGGAGTGATGGGCTCAAGAACAACACCGTACCACCCACAAGGCAACGGGCAGGTGGAGCGACTGAATCGAATACTACTGCAAATGCTGAGAACACTCACTGAGAGGCAGAAGTCAAATTGGAGAGAGTCATTACCCAAGCTTGTCTATGCATACAACAGCACTCGATGTGAAGTCACAGGTTTCTCCCCCTTCTACCTCCTATTTGGAAGACAGCCAAGATTACCCGTGGACTTATTATTTGGTGTGACACCAGAGGTTGGAACTACTGATCATCAGGAGTATATGAGAAGGTGGAAAGAACAGATGCAAGAGGCATATGAGATCACAACGGAAAACGCAAAAAAATGTGCTGAGAGGAGTAAGAGAAATCATGACAGCAAAGTGAGGAGTTCTGTATTACATGAGGGTGATCGGGTTCTTGTCAGGAATATGACACCCAGGGGGGGAACAGGGAAGCTCCGAAATCACTGGGAAGATCACATTCACAAAGTTATCCGTCAGGTGGGAAAAGACATGCCCATATATGAAGTAATACCAGAACAAGGCAAAGCGAGAGGACGTAGGATGCTGCATCGTAACCTGCTGTTGCCGTGTGATCATTTGCCACTGGAAGTTCAATTGAAACCAGCTAAAGCAAAAAGACAAAGCACAGAGTGGACCAGCAAAGGGAGGGAGCAACAACACCAAGAAGAAGACAATGATGATAGTGATGATGATGATGATGACTATAGGTACTATCCACTCAGAGATCAGCCTCCCCCTGGGATACTACCCCAAGTAGACACATACAGACAGGATACGGACAAAGAAGTTGAACAACTTTCACAGGATGCTGAACCTCAGCCACAGAACATTTGCCAGCTGGAGCAGGATAACAGAGATACACTGATAGAGGGGGAAACATCAGGACAACAGGAGTTTATTGCTCAAGAGGAAACTGATCTGGAGGAGAGAACGTCCGTAATGCAGTCACCTGTTCAGAGTGAAACTCACAACGGACATGACCAGCGATACCAGCGACCTGTAAGAGAGAGACGACCTCTAAAATTCTTCACATATGACCAGTTGGGCAATCCTGGTTGTTACAGCACTGGCCTCACAAGTAACACCATGTACTGGTACTAGAGCCTGGCTCGGGACGGATTTTTCTGTCCGAGCCCGGCCCTCAACCGACAGAAAAGTTCTCAAATCCGACCCGAGCCCGAGATTAATTAAAATATTTGTGTCCGAGCCCGCCGGAAGCCCGAGATCAGTGACCAACGCAAGACGGCGCACCCTAATCAGTAAATACACATTGGTGACAGCGCACCATTATCCACCATAATCCACCATAATCCATTATAAAACATACACATTAATGGCAGTGCACCATAACAAATGCACAAGCACTCTTCGACCAGAATAAACACTCATTCAACTCAATACAGAGAGAAAAAAAAAGTTGACTAATAAAACAGTAGAAACATTCTCATTTCCCACGACTTTCAGTTCTCCAGAAGCTATTTTTCTTTTAATGTCCTCCATAGCGCTTCCAGCCAACTGAGCTCGGCTGCACTGATCGCACGTGTTTAATGTAAAGTTGTTCGAATGTTCGATATGCGTGCGTGCGCACCGAGCATGCACAGACCACAGATGCACACAGATGCATGCTGCACGGCATGAGGCACGAATAGCCTACCAACATTTTCATTTATGCATATTCAATTATTTATGTTTATCACAAAAACTGACATTTGCAATTAACTGAAACCTGTCCTCTGGCTGTTTATAATTTTCACGATGTCTGCTTGCTTTCGAGCCCGACCCGAGTCCGACAAGACATTCTAATTTTTTGTCCGAGTCCGGCCCGGCCCGTCGGGCTTCGGTCGGGTTGCCATACTCTAACTGGTACCCACCAGCACCCTATGGAGCTATGCAAGCGAAAAGTGCATGGATGACTCCAGTACAGAGCTTTGAATACCAGCCTGTTGTTGTACCAGGGTACTGAATGCGGAACACACACACACCACATACATTGACTGAACATTCACTGGTGGACAATCTGAGTGTTAAGACACTTACCCACATCATACACTGAGGAATGGGCTGTTGAACGTACTGAGTGTAACAATACACGCACACACATTCTTCACTCAATGATGGACTGTTGGACAAGCCTGAGTGCGAACATATACAGTACACACACTCCTGGACTTCTGAATAAGCTGAGTGTTGGTATACGAACTGTCGCAAAGATAATCTGATGACATCTTATACGCAGTTTTACTGCATTCGCCGTTACCCCTTTGTTGGGATGTCGAGGACGACATGTGTGTTGGAGGGGTGTATGTAAGGATGATAAAAAGGCAATCTAAATACATATAAAGGATTTATTTGAATTCATGGATATTTAAAAATGTCAAAAGGGAAAAAGTTCAAACTCTAAGTTAAAAATGCATTATGATCAGTAGATTGGTAATCCATTGCTTTTTGGGTAAAAGAGGTTAAAAAGATTAAGAGGATTAAAAGACAATCAGTGATTAAAATGTTGTCTTATGTTTTGGAAATGCAACTTAATTTAAAATATGCCGTGTTTGCTTGTTTATATAAGTTTCACTTTCTTTGCCGTAAGTTTATAGTGCCAGTTTGTGATCGGAGGATCTGTTAATGATTACTAATGCCTCGTTCAACCTGTGTTCGGAATGTGTGGTTTACGTTCGTCCATTACAATATTGGACTTGACTGAGCTACACCGTGTCCGTTGTCGTACTTCTATTTCTCCTGTTTCAGGTAAGAACGAGGGTTGTATTGTGTTTAAATTATTTATATGTGTGTTTGTTACTGTTGGCAACATGCAGAGAGTAAATGTAAAGGACTGGTAATTTCAGTATGCGTGTGTTAAGCAGGCTAATCGTGTCGCGTTGCTCCAGTGTAGCCTGTATGCTAACTGTGTCATGCGGACTGAAGTTAAAGCGTGGTTGTCAGGCCCGCCGCTCCGCATACGCAGAGTATGCAGAGCGCGTAGGGCCCCAAGTACCAGGCGGGGGCCCCCAAAATTAAGGTTGTAAAAAAAATTTCATGATAGTTATTAAATTATTACATTAAAGAAATTATATAAATTACTTATGAACAGGACCAGCGTTGTTTTTCTTAATTGTGTGCCCTATTACTCGATTCGGGCAAATTAGATGTGTTTACCTTATCTATACCCCCCCTTCCTGAAATGGTACAGTCTTCAAAGTTACCGCATCGGAGGTGGTGGAGCATCCTCCAACCTGACGTTTTCCGAGTTATGCCCGTTAACAGTGAAGAAGATTTAGAATGTCAAGTAAAAGGCCACATGATTCTGGCGCTGACAAAAGAAAGAAAAGAAAACGGAGAGATGACACTCGTGCATCCCTTGCTGGTAAGTTCGTGTTTTTGGTGTAATTGTTTTGCTAACCTAACGTTCAGTGATATTGCTGCCAGCTAACGTCAGCAACCTAGGCTTGGTTAGCGATTGGATTTGACGAAAAGTTTGGAGTTACGAACAAAATCTACGAATGCTGGCGACCGTGTGTAGAGTTTGTGTAAAGTACAGCCCTGTCACACGTTGAGTGGCGTAGCAGGTCGCCAACAGGTGTGACGGGAATGATTGATATCTACCCATCATTCCCCTAAAAAGTGAGAAAAGTTAACAAGACAAACGCTGTAATGGCATAAAAAAGAAGTTATATTAGTGGCGCAGAAAAATGGAGGAAGAAAAACGGCCTGAGGACAAAGGTAAGGCATGTGTTGGGTGATGTGGGCTGGATAGCTGGAGGTGGGACGTTTTTTGTGTTTATTTGTCCTGCTAGCTAGCCTCGGATAAATGTTGTGTAGCTGGCTGGGATTTGTTCGTTATAAACTCGGCTTCAGTGTTTGCCTCATGAAAGTTTGCTTATATAAGATGAGTATGTCACACGTGAATGAACAGTCAGTCCTGCCACGGTTAATGACTGACTGACTCCAGACCCGTTTATTCAGATTCTAGCAGGGAGGGAGGCATGTTGTTGTCCTGCTCTGTCATTGCTCAGTGGAAGTTGTCTCTCAGGTCTTTGACACGATTTTGGCAGTACTTAGGATTCATTTACTAAGTTTGGTGTGTTATTTATAGGCCTCTAATTAGAAGTGTTCTACTGTTAGTTTTTTAAGTGATATACAAATATTAGGCATCCTGTTGATTATTTTAGAATATTGTGGCAGTGAATCATTTTTCTTAGTTTTATTACTTTAACTAGTACAATGTGTAGATGAATGCAGAAACTTCTTAAAAGTGACAACTTCAAAAACTCTTTTGTTTCTCTGGCCATCAGGATGTACAACAGCTTTAAGTGATGGCGCTTCTGTATTTCACTGGTCACTTTAGATTTCACTTTGGTCTTATTTGACTGGTCACTTTAGATTTCACTTTGGTCTTATTTGACTGGTCACTTTATATTTCACTTTGGTCTTATTTCACTGGTCACTTTAGATTTCACTTTGGTCTTATTTCACTGGTCACTTTAGATTTCACTTTGGTCTTATTTCACTGGTCACTTTAGATTTTTAAACTGTTTTTTTAAATAGTTTTTTAAATTCTTAGATTGTTTTTAAAGTGTTTATAATTGTATAAACATTTTTTATTGCTTTATGTCTTGCTACTGGATGCTTGAATTTCCTTCGGGATCAATAAAGAATCTATCTATCTATCTACTTTGTAATTGGGTACAATCTTTAAAGGGACGCTGTACATTACAGTGTAATATTTTAAAAAAAACTCATAATCTGTTTTATTTATTGTTTTCTTTGTATTATATATTCTTATTAGTTTAACTTGCCTGAGTGGTTCAACTTAAGATGTTTAATTTAAACTCTAGCCTGTTTTGCTCATACAGTGTAATAGATCTTAGTGTTCCATCTAAAGGGTTAGGAATCTCTTCATTGTAGTTTGACAAACTAGGGGCCCCCAAACGGCATCTTGCTTAGGGCCCCCACAAAGCTAGAAACGGCCCTGGTGGTTGTTATGTGACGCCGCTGTCATTTTCTCTTTGTATTCATTTTATGTGGTTAATAAGGTAAAAGTATATTGATGCAAGTTAAGGAAAATGAGTGTTTAATGTGGAAAGGCTGGATACTTTGTTTAAATGCAACACTGATATTGAGGTTAAAATGTTTTGTATTCTGAAGTAATAATAACTAAGAAATAGTTTTAATAGCATGTCAGAACATTTCATAATTGTGCAGTGTTTTGGAGACATTATGTCGTGAAAAGGGAATGTGACATGTTGATTGTGATGATGTGTATAAATGTCATTATGCTGTTCATGGTTCGTCCATTACAATATTGGACTTGACTGAGCTACATCGTGTCCGTTGTTGTACTTCTATTTCTCCTGTTTCAGGGGTGTAACAAACTCACGTGCACAACCTCGTCCACAGAGGGGGAGGGGTTTGGGTATGGAGATAAATTTGTCTCAATAATATTTGTATATACGCAGAAGGGGATCCACAAATATGTCTTGATTTGCATGTGTGTTTTGATATCTACAAATAAAAAAATCATATTTGTAACTCGTATATTGATTTTTACAAATATAGATGTGCATTTGTAAATAAAATGCCATTTGTAAAACCAAAAAAATCATTTGTGAAATGTGATTCTGCATTTGTGAATCACCAGCACACACATTTTTCGCTTTCCACAGTTACATGTTTTTGAGACGTTCTTCGCATGAAAGTCGCACAAATCCACACGTAAATATTTCTTGACTTGCATTCGTGTTTTGATATCCACAAATAAAAAAAAACATATTTGTAACTTGTAAATTGGTTTTCACAATTGTAGATGTGTATTTGTAAATGAAATGGCATTTGTAAAACTGAATATTGCCTTTGTGATATCTAATTTTGCATTTGTGCATTAACAGCACACGTAGGTTTCGTTTTCGCATTTGTGAATCAGCACGATCAGCGCACGTATTTTTGAGACAATCTTTGCGGCAGAGGGGAGCCACCCAGATTCACAAATAGCCTACCTCTACTTTCTAATCCAGTAGATGGCAGTGTTGTTCTATAAAGCTCATAACGGCTATGCTTCACTTGACTTTCATCGAATTTTTCAATTCATTCAAATTCAACCATGGCCGAACAACGTGGGCATGATGAGCAGCTACCGCCAACTTCAGTAAGTACAATTCCCTCGCCCCAAATTATGATAGTTATGATAGTAAAATGTAAATGTAAATAGTTCAGAGACTCTCTATTTTTCATATGTTTTATTTTTTCTGACAGTATTCAGAGTGAGAGCAATATGGTAACACGCAATAGATTAAGTATAGCTAGATCTAGTAGAACTAGCAAAGTAGTACTGGATAGGCTAGAATTCACATAACCCACAAAGAGCTTTAATGACATTACACATATTCATCCTTTGTTGTGGATAGCATTGAAATTAAACCTAAAGCATGTGTGCACACAGCTAAGGTTGTCGTGCTCGCTAATTGTTAGCGTTAATTTGCTAGTCTAGCTAGCTACCAACCTAACCACCCTGAGTCATGGTACATCTTCTACTGCTAGTTTGGTAAATCACAGATATGTGGAAAAAAATATGGTTGTGCAGGCCATACTCATGAACGATTAGCATTCAGTTAAACTGTAGCATTAGTTGTGTTAGTGAAGTTGACCTATGTAGCCTAGTTCATGCTTCCTAGATAAAGGTGAAATAAACTTTATTGGGTTCTACTCAGTAACATGTTGGTGGGTCGGACATTGAATAGAAATGTAACTGAATACTGTGCATGTAGACTTCACAGTTCGATATGGTTAAATATAAAAATATGTATCTTCGATTCGTGTTCCTGCGCCTGAGATCGGTCATAATGGCGGCGTTCTATTGACCACATGGCGAATCACCGACCTTCCGCTCTCCGAGTGCTTTACTAGTTTCTAGAACCATGTTTTAGGCCGTGTGTCCACCTGAGCTTTTATTAGCCGGCGAAAAGCTGAAAGCGCCCAGTGCCGGCTTCGTTTTCAGCGCCGACTTTTTTTTTGCTATGACAAGTTTCGGTTGCTATGATACGGATTTGTCTGTTAGCCCTACATATTGCTCTGAATTAGCGGATATTAAATAATATATTTTTACAATACTTATATCATATATGACTTACTATTACTATTATTATACATGATATCTATGTATATATACAATAATATGTATATATTACACTATATCCCGGATTTGTGTTGCGTAATGCATACGGATTTGTCTGTTACATATAGCTCTGAATTAGCGGATATTATATGATATATTATTACGATACTCACATCATATATGACTTACTATTATTATACATGATATCTATGTATATATACAATAATATGTATATATTACAGGGTTTCCGCTACATTCACTTTTTCATTTCACTGCGGCCCGCCGCAGTGAAATGAAAAATAAACCAACAAAACGTCCACATGAAAATTCGAAAGTGTACCCCCGGCCGATAGGATCAGTTAATCGATCCTTCCCAGTGATCATTAAAATTAGACAGTACTCACTGATGAGAATGTGTTTTTTTTTATTTGAAATTATAACATTACAACTTTTTGAATTGCAGATAATGATCGAGACCATGGCCAATGCCTTAATTGGTGCACTTGCCAGGGCTACTCAGGCGTCCCAAAGCTCCACTCGAACTATCCCTACCCCCATCACCCCCACTCCCACTCCCACTGACACCCCTGCAACCTTCAGTATGCGTGTAAACAATGGTTTGAAAAGGTATGCCACAACAACCTTAGAAATTGTTTTTGTTGTTGTTGAGAAATTCGATTTTATGAATGATACTGACAGATCCCTTGTGAATTGTTTTGTGTTTCCCACTTAATAGACAGTTTCCTGGAATGTTTGTGCCAAGAGAGGCAAAAAGAGGAAAGGGCAGATTTTGCCCACCTGCAAGGAACCCTACTGTTAAAAAGTTAGACATTACAGTCTATGTCTTACCCGGGCCTGCCAATTTAACTCCTCGGGGGTGCAGAGACCTGGAGCTGGCCCGTGCGGGCCTGGGAAGAAAAGTTATAGTCATATCTGAGGACTGCAATCATGCAGAGGTTTCATTTTTGATTACTGATTACTTACTTACAATAACAATTTATATATTTCCCTTGACAGTGCTACTATCAGCATTTTTATAACTTTTGTCTGTGTAGATTTTGTCACTTCTGGAGGAAGACTTCCCCAAACTCCAACCTCTAAATGGGCGCTGGATGTTCTACAAGGCATCAGGTACTGATCGCAAAATCAATATTGCGGGTTATTCCATGGAAAATGTACTTACTGAGGCCATATTGTTCCTACAGCTGATATGATGTGCTTAACTTTTCCACTCGTCTCACATCCGTTTCTGATTTAGGAGGCAGTGGCCAACGTAAACTGACGGTAGTACCGCTGGAGGCAGAGGGTTACTCTGGCCGGCAGCTAAAAATTGCCTCGAACAATGGAAGAATACTCTTTTTCTGGCTCCAATACAGGAGGAGCTAGACACAGAAGCTCTTCCTTACAATGCAGTCGAATTTGCCAGGATGTCAAAGTTGGCTTGCCACATGTGCAAGGCCACTGTTCCCCTGCAAATGTTGGCATTGCATGCAGAGGACTGCCAACCAACAGAAGTTGTAAGTGCTATACTTATGTGTTTATGTTTATGTACTTGGCAGATGCTTTTATCCAAAGAAACTTTATACTTTGATTTGACTTCATGATAGAAATAGGTTGGTCCAGTGGTGGTTAAACACATGCTGCCCATTGGGATATTTAATCCGGCCCGTGGAGCCTTCACAAAATAGGACAATTTCACATTAAGACAAAATGAATGGCTACTGGTTTGAGATTTCCTAATTTACCGGCATCAACCCCCATCTACTAGTAACACCCGGCCCATCGGTCAATATCTAAAAGCCAATATGGCCCTTCAGGCAAAATGATTGCCCACCCCTAGGTTAGTCTAATGGATCAGACACTTTCACTTTGTGCAAAACATCTGAACACTATCAATAGCCATACTTTAACCTCATTGTGAGTGGCCATTTTCTTTGAACAGAAACTGCCTATCAGTTCTGCCAACATTTCTTGTTCGCTTTTTTGTGATTCTAAGTACCCTAAGGTTGTACTGTAGTTAAATTTAACATTGTGCAAACGTACGCTTTTCTGGCTAAGAAGTTATGGCATACAATCCAATAATTTGCATGTGTGCACACTAACTTTGTCGCCATATTATCCACAAAAAAAAACATGAAACAGGAGCAGGAGGATGTGGTGACCACCATTGACGCTGAGGATGCTGGCACATCAGATGAGCAAGGGGTAATTGTAAATAAGTGTCTTTTAAAGAAAGAGAAAGTGGGGGTGGATTTGATTTTTGTTGATGTTTTTACATTTTCTGTGTTCACATCTTTTGTTTCAATTGTTTCAATTGTATGTGATGATAAAGTAATAGTTTTTTGTTGTTGATATTTTGTTTTGTACAGGTGTGTCCTGTATGTGATCAAAAAATCCTCCTTTCTTACCTGCAACATCATGCCAGCCTGTGTGCAGAAAGGTAAATCAAGTGTGTGTGTGTAGGGGGGGGGGGTCGAATTATGTTAACCAGAGCACAAATTATCACAGGGTTGCCAACTCTCACGCATTTGGTGTGACACTCAAGCATTCAGCCTCAACCTCACTCTCAAGAACGAAATCTTCTGTGTTGTATTTTTTTCATTCAAGTACACTAATTTCCAAATTATTTTACAAGCCAGTGTTTGAATTTCAGCACGGGATTGTGGGAATTGCGCCTTTTTTTTTTTTCAAATCCTGCAAACTCAAGCCATCATTCCTCAAAAAAATCAGATTTCGGAGCTGCATCTATCCTTTATCAGTCTTTGATCTGGCGACAGACAGACACGCACACACGCGCGCTAAGAAGAACCCCTTCACGCTGGCTCCCTTAGCTCTCGCATTCCCTCTCAAAACGTTGACACGACCCAAGCGCTGTTCTTGGCATTGGTTTTACATGGCGTGACAACAAGCATGAAGAATTAGATCCAATATTATATCCTACAATGTGTCAGTGTAGCCTACTTTCTTTTATTGAGCCTTGTTTAGTGTCTTCCTTCCAAATTGTTAATGACAAGGCCTATCAGCAAATATTCTTAAGTTGCTCCTTCTACCCTTTCTGCTATAAGACAGGTAGGCTACCCGTTTCAGTTGGGTACATGCATGTGAATATCATGTAGCTATGCTTTCAAGTCACAAGGCCTCCTATGTAAGCGTGTTTCTTGCAACATTTTGCATATGTTTACTATAAATCACTTTATTTTCATACAGAATCCCAAATTAAACATGCACACAACATGCACACAAAAAAATACCCATGGATTACTGAATGGGGCCCAGATGGCTCTAAAGCCCAACCGTTTGGATGAAGTGACTGCCTTGATATCAGTCACCCACACTGTAGGTCAAATAGCAATGGTTGGTGGAATGACGATAAAGTAGGCCTTCATGCTGTGTAAGTAAGCATGTCCAGGCCCTTCAAGTCAGGTCATAGGTTATTAATTATTGAATGTAGGTATTGGCCATCACCAAAATGCAGCAGAATAGAGGAAATCACATCTGTCAACTTAGACCCCCCTTCACCTTTGTCTTGTACATCAAACTGTTGGGTCAATCAATTCCAATTGGCACACCACTTAGGATCCAGCACCCTACATTGAGAACCATCTATTACAAATACAAAAAATATGTTATTTTTTTTAATGTTGGCAACCCTCTTATCATGTCCTGGTACTGTCTGCTTTTCTGCTTTTGGTTGTAATTATCACTATGCTATATGTATCTTTGAAGTATGTTTTTGTATGGTAGTAAGTTGGATCTTGTGGCCTTGTGATTTTAACAGCCCCTCAAGTAGCCTTCCCATTAAAAAAGAATAGGATTGTATGGTTTCAAATAAAGAAATTCACAATTAATAACTAACTAATAATTTCTGTTGTAAGCTCCTACAGTAATGCCCCAGAGCCTGACATGGAGCTCCCAGGACCATCAAGAGCCTTGTGTGTAGCAGCAGGTAACAAAGCAACACATGAATACGCAACTTTGTCAATTTGGAAGACAGTTAAGCTTCCCTTTTTGCAAACAACTTTTTATTAACACCTTTCTCATTATAGACACATGCAAAAATAGCAAGCAGGACACTTCATGCATGACACTTATCAGATGGTGTACAAAACATACCCTCTCTTCCGCCCTCCTCCCCGACATTGACCCATCACTACCCTCCCACTGCCCCTCACTACGTACACTTGAAGTACAAACCCCAATCCCCACCCCTGACCCCTGCCTGCGGTCTCAGAAACAAACAAAACAACAAAAAACAAGTACAACTAGAAAAGCCTAGAAAACCCCTATCAGTTGTTCCTAGTCCCATTACTGACATTTTCTCAAAATTTCATCCAAATCCGTCCATAACTTTTCGAGTTATGTTGCTAATTAACTAACAAACCAACAGACAGACAGATAAACTCTGGCAAAAACATAACCTCCTTGGTCGAGGTAATAAACAAATCCACACCTTCCCTAATCACTGTCTACTGGGGCTCTAGCTAGTTCCTGTTGAGCTGCTGTTGCGTTCCACAAGTTGATACTTTTGAGTTTTGCTTTGTTCATTTTGGCTGTGGAGAGCTCCAGCATCACCACATCCAGAAAGTATGCTAACCACTGCTGAATACTAAGAGAGTGCAGTGGGCAGATAGCCAGATCTTCCCCTGCCTTTCAATCAAGCCTAAATTTGAGTCGTTGTTAAGTAGCCAGACAACAGGTATTTGGTAATCTATAATGTCTGATTTTTTTTTTTTTGTAATCAGATAATAAATGCATGTTGTGTGCCATAGAGGGGTATTCCTCTGCCACTTGTTGGTGTAGCCTTGGTGTTCCTCTGGCCGCCTAAAATTGGGTATTGTATTTGTGATAATGGTGTCATATTATATTATTATATTAAGCCTAGAAAAAACAGATACCTGCAAAGGCTAAGGCTTGCAATCTCTGATACCAAATAAGTTGTTTCTCTAACTCTCTCCAAGAAATTGTGGATGAGGACGAGAGTCCATCCACACTCGGAGAGCACGTAACTGAAACGCCATGTGATACATTTTAAAGTTGGAGAGAGCCAGGCCTCCCTTGCTTGTGGTACTTGCTAGGTTGCTTACTGTTTTAAATGTACTGTCTGGTTAGAGAATGGAGTTTCTTCGGCAATTTGGTTTGTGGAGGCAGAGGTATCATTGCACTTAAGAAGTTTAACTAGGGTAAAATGTTGTTTTTTACCACATCAATCCTGTACTGTAGTGACATAGGGCTCAAGTCAATAGTCATTTTGCACAGGTGTGTCAAGGTGAGAGGGGGGGATACAGAGAGAGAATCCTGCAAACATAGGATATATTCCATAACACATTCAATGTTATGTCTTACAGATTGGACACCTGCAGAAACGCCGCTCAAAGCCATTGTCCAGTTCTTTGAAGGCTTGAAAGAGCGAGCAAACCATCTGCCACCTCTGCGGCTCTATTTGGATGCGGGCCATGACGATGAGGAGCGGGACGGCAGCCTTATTTCCTTTTACAAGGAAAGGAGAGACAAGGCCCAGTGGGCCGCACCTTTCCATTGCTGTATTAAAGGTATTTGATTTTGCACAAAAAAAAAACATTTATGAGGAATTTAAAGTTGGACATACAGACCCTTTCCAAAAAATTTGAATATCATGGAAAAGTTGTTTAATTTCCATAATTCCATTCAAAAAGTTAAACTTTCATACATTATAGATTCAGGGCCCACAATTTAAATCATTTCAAATATTTATTTGTTTATTTTTACATAATTTGGGATTCCAGCACATAAAACCCACAAAAACAGAAATTTAACACGTTTTAATCCATCAAAGGATTTACAAAAGAGATAAGCAACAATGATAGTCTTTGGCATAGGTCACTGACTTTGCAGACCCTTGCAGATCCTGCCGGAATAACGGCAGGTGGCGGAGCCTACCCCCTGGACACTGGACAAGGCCAAACTGATGGTGGTAAGGGAGGGAGGGTGGGAGAGAGCAAGGAGGTGTATAGAAAGAAGCTTGAGAGTAAACTGCAGAGGAACAATATCAGAGATGTGTGGTCAGGAATGAAGAAGATCACAGGCCTCAAGCAGAGGGAGGATCGGATGGATGGAAGTCTGGACAGAGCAAATGAGCTGAACACATTCTTCAACAGGTTCAGTTCAGGAACAAGCTCACCATCCTCCCCTCCTGTTCCCAGCCAAAGAGACATCCCACCCTCCTCTGACCCACAGCTTTCCTGTAACATCTCCACCTCCACCTCAGTCATGGATTCTTCTGCTTCCACTAGTTTGTCATCAACCCAATCAGGAGATGCTGCTGTCCCCTTTGCCTCCCCCTCCCACTTTTCTGTTTCTAGAAGTCAGGTGAAGAGGCAGTTGGAGAGACTGAACCGGAACAAGGCTGCAGGTCCAGATGGTGTCAGCCCCCGAGTCCTGAAGGCCTGTGCAGAGCAGCTCTGTGGGATTCTGCAACACCTTTTCAACCTTAGCTTGACCCAAGAGAAGGTACCACTGTTGTGGAAGACATCCTGTCTGGTTCCGGTACCAAAGAAAACTCACCCTTCAGATATCAATGACTACAGACCTGTTGCACTGACATCCCACATCATGAAGGTCCTGGAGAGACTCCTGTTGACCCACCTGTGTAAGCAAACCAGCACATATCAGGACCCCCTGCAGTTTGCTTATCGCCATGGAGTTGGAGTTGAAGACGCTATCATACACCTGCTTCAACAAACCCACTGTCATCTGGATAAAGCAGGCAGCACTGTGAGGATCATGTTCTTTGATTTCTCCAGTGCATTTAACACAATCCAGCCTGATCTGCTTAGTCTGAAACTCCAGAAGACTCAGGTGGAGGCCTCAACAATCACCTGGATTAATGACTACCTAACAAACAGACCACAGTTTGTCAGACTGAAGAATTGTGTGTCTAACCAGGTGATCAGCAGCACAGGAGCACCACAGGGGACTGTACTCTCACCATTCCTTTTCACTCTGTACACTTCAGACTTCCAGTACAAGTCAGACTCCTGTCATCTACAGAAATATTCAGATGACTCTGCAGTTGTCGGGTGTATCAGAGATGGACAAGAATCTGAGTACAGAGAGCTGGTGGACCGCTTTGTGGCATGGTGTGGGAACAATCATCTCATCTTGAATGTTAACAAAACAAAGGAGATGATTGTAGATTTCAGGAGAAACAAGGTCAGATCAAACCCTGTTTCCATCATGGGAGAAGAAGTGGAGGTGGTTGAGGAATATAAATACCTTGGTGTTCATGTGGACAACAGACTGGACTGGAGACACAACAGTGAAGCAATCTACAAGAAAGGACAGAGCAGACTGTACTTCTTGAGGAAGCTAAGGTCCTTCAAGGTTTGCAACAAGATGTTGAAGATCTTCTACAAGTCTGTTGTTGAGAGCGTCATTTCCTCTTGCGTCATCTGTTGGGGCAGCAGCATCAGAACCAGGGACCTAAAAAGACTCAACAACCTGATAAAGAAGGCTGGTTCTGTTCTGGGGACGACTGTGGAACCTCTGGAGACAATAATGCAAAGAAGGATTTTGCATAAAATCAAGAGAATTATGGACAACCCTGAACATCCTCTCCATGAGACTGTTATCAGAAAACAGAGTCTCTTCAGTCAAAGGCTTCTTCAGTTTGGATGCAAAACGGACCGCTACAGGAAATCTTTCCTGCCCACAGCCATCAGCATCTATAATAACTCTTTGATTTAATTGAGCTACATCAACATTTAATTTCCCTCTGGGATAAATAAAGTATTTTTGAATTGAATTGAATTGAATTGAATTGAATTGAACGTCGAAAAATCGGCACCTGGAAGCAGCAGGCAGGTGCAAGTCATTTTAAAGACAGATGCAGACTGGTGATAGATCGAAAGTAATGAATGAATGAGTATTGAGTCTTCCTGACATAACTTAACGCTTACGTTTCCATTTCTTTCTTTTTTTCTGCAAAAACTGAGAAGTAAATGGTGATTTCGGCACATTATTCAATTTTTTTTTTATTCCTGTTTTCGTGGGTTTTATGAGCTGGAAGCCCAAATTATGTAAAAATAAACAAATAAATACTTGAAATTGTTGAAATTGTGGGCCCTGAATCTATAATCTATGAAAGTTTAACGTTTTGAATGGAATTATGGAAATTAAACAACTTTTCCATGATATTCTAGTTTTTTTAAAGGGTCGTACAATGCAGGATAATCATTTTTTTCAGGTGATGCTGCAGTTGGAGTCGGGGTGCTCAGACATATGCTCTCCTCCTCCATGTCAAAACTGAAACACGGCTTTAAGAAGAACATGGGTTTGTAAATTCATTTTTAACAAGCTGATAGATTAGTAAGGTACATGATTACCACTGTAAACTACTACTGATGTGTATAGACACTAATTACAGTCAGAATAAAGGCAGGTTCAACCACACCTGGCTCCACAGGAAACAAATATTCTACCAAAGAGCCTTTTGTCCACATAGTTTGTCTACAATTGGCGTTCCAGAATAAAATATGGTGGCAGTTATTTTAGAATCAAAGTTTCCCTTTGCCAATTTCACAGTAGCCAGATGAGTTGAGTGGATGCATTATTAAGCCAAGTACAGATTCTGAAAAATACTAGATTGAGAAAAAGTTGAACATTGAATTAAAGGCAGGGAGAGAGCAGTCCTGAAGTCAGTTGGCCAATAGTCTATCCCGCTATGGACATGAATAATCTAACAAAAAGTAGATAACCATGAAATAAGTACAGGTGTTAGCCTACTATGGCCTCAATGGAAGAACTGCCATCTTTCTCAGTTTTAAGGAATTGATGAGAAGCATAGAAAAAAAGAAATCCATCCCAAAAATTCTTAAGGTCTTTAGTAGCTCATTCCCATCCATATTGTGTTTTTGAGCCAATACTGTATGTGTTAACTGCAACTGCACAAAGAGGAAAATCCCCCTTGTGTCCCTCCTCCACTCCACATAATGTGCTTTTGCCTCTTTTGTCACCCTTGGTTAAATGCTAGCATGCAATGTCTCAAACATATCAGAATCACACAATTAAAAGCTCCCCAGGCAAAGCAATGACTAGACTGACCTTCCAAGCATCAGCCATCTTTAATAATAGCGTCAAATTGTAGAGAAGAACAGCTGAATCAGGCTTGCTTGAATTGTAAGGGCATAAAGTGTGTATAAATGAATAACGGTACAGTATATGGAATACATTTTGATTTCAACAGTCTCAACCTATACTTGTCTCATTGTTCAGGAAATGCAGCTGTGACAGTGCTGTTTGAGGGGCAGACAGACCACCTTGTCCCTAGTTTGTTGGCAGCACTTGTCGAGTGTGACCTATTCTCCATGGCCGGGAAGATGATGGGCCACTCTTTCATTCATGGTGGCCCTGCTCTGCCAGGGCTTAGTCCGGCTGTGGTCGATGCCCTGACCAGTGGGTCGAAGGATCTGGCCACAACTAAGTTGTCCCTGGAAGACTTCCCGGAAATTGAGCACAGGGAAACTATAAGTCTAGTGAGTTAACAAAAACAACTTTCCATGCCCTGTGGGCCAGTTGAAAATCAATCATCGTTGATGTCATATACACAAACTGGATTGTGTTCCAATATTTACTTTTCATACCTAGTTGCTGAAGGATGATTGGAGAGAGGAGGACACCCTGCGCGTAAGAAACCTTTGTCTGGAGTGGTACTTCCCCGTGCCAACAAGGGAGACCAACAGACACCTGTTATTTCAGCAGCTGCTCTCTCATTCTGTATGTATATTTCTATTTGAATATACATGTACACTGCCATTGCCACCATGTACACATTGTACATTGCCACCAACACAAAGGTCTTATACACTAACTTGTTAGCCAGTTAGCCAGGCTAATGATAGACATTCGTAGCTCCCAATAAACGGCTCTGGACTATTGTGAATGACGTCTCCTCTACGGGAAAATGAATAGGTGGTCACCAGACTACATCTCATTTGTGATTTAGTCTGGTGCTAGCCAGGCTATTGTTCTATCAATTTTCACCAACATAACTTGTTGCCAGCTAAAAGAAAATGTTTCATGCAGTAATTGTCCAATGGGAGACTCATACCTTTTGCTTAGTTAAATTCAGGTGGCGACTTTTTTTTGGGCCAGACCATGTATAGTCATGGGTGGAAGTGTCTAGCCTGGCCATTACCAGCCTGTGACTTCGTTTCTCTCTGTCAAACAGTCTGGCATAATATGATTGGATTTCACTTTGTGACTTGCATGTTTACTTTTGAACTCACTGGTCGAGCCAAGCGCATTGCATTTATCAAGGATTCTTAACATTACTTCCTACTACTTGCCAAATGGCTAATACACCACATGGAGACAAGTACACAACACATATCTTGCATAATCCATCAAAAATTCTTCTGACAGAAATAAGTTCATATTTGCATTTGAAACTTCAGCTATGAAACAATGTCATTCCCCTGTTCGCTGATTGGGTAGATCACTCAGAGCCTTAAGAAATGAAGGTTGTGCCAGACTACGTGCGAGTTCAAAATCAAATTCGGACGGAAGTACGTAGGAAGGTGTCACCAGGCTAGGAAGTGTTGGTTTTTTGTAGTTTTTGATTATGTCACAAGGGACAGTGACATCTTATCCTGTGTATTAATGATAATTACAGGTGATTGGGAGATCAACTGCCCAACTGAAACAAATAAGGAAAGGACTGAAGGAGACGGGCGTCTGGCCTCTGATAACTGGGCGACCAGATGTCCTTCCCCTGCTGTTCCCCAGGGAGTCAGACGTGGCACTCACCCCCCAAGTAAGGTTCCAACTGCATTATTATTACAAGTACATGCATATGTAATGGATTAGATTAACATGGTTTTCCCTCTGTCTAGATAATCCTCACAGCCATAAAGTGGCCCCACGCCAAACAACATGGCAGTGACAGTGACGATGAAATCGACCCAGCTGCACTGAGCTCGATTAAAGGGTTTTTTCAAACCTTTATTGAGCAAGGTACTTCTTTGCATATTTCAATGAACATGCCACCGTTTTATGAAATTAGCTTATTTGCCGTGTGCCCTTTTGTGTGCATTACTTAGTTTGACACTGTTTGCCTAGCTTAGTACAAAGATCACCATTACATTTATGCTGCCCCTAGTGGTCATATGAGTGTAATGTAATGGTCCAATCCAGTCATTTATGAGGTGTTTTTTTTTGATTGTTTGTATTTTCATGGGTATAGCGTCACCAGACCTTCTGCGGCAGCTCATGCAGTTCTGGACAGGTTGGGAAATGCCAGCTGTAAGCCTCACTCTGGAGGTGGTGCCTTCTCGTGGACGTCACCACCTTCCGACGGCAAGCACGTGCTATGAGCGCTTGCGCATTCCTGATCACCACAAAACATTTGTGTCGTTGCATGCTGATCTGATGACCTGTCTTAGATCTATTGAAAGTGGTTTTGGCCTTGTTTAATTACTATGCATACTTTCTCTTACACTAGTATTTACTGGGCAAAAACATGGTAAATAAAACTTATTATTTGGTAACTAACATTAATACAAGTAGAGTTACCCAATTACCAAAAAACAATCAACCTTATTACCTAATAACCATGTAGTTGTGACTGGTTTAGACGAGTACTAACTTAATTTGGTACTTTCCAGAAAAGTAGTAATACCAAGTGATTTCAAAAGAAAGAATTACCTCTATTTCAACTGTAACTCAGTTAGTATTATCAAGTAGTATCAGTATTTTTAGTATCCTTCCTTCATTCAGCACTGTTTTTGTCAATTAACTGTTGAAAAGGCACAAACATAACATGCCAAACATGTTTTTATTTTGTTAATAAAAAAAAATTAAAACAATAAGTTGTGTTTCTTAACATTCCTTAGCCTAAACATTGTTCAGCATACTGCAAAGTAGCCAGATAAAGGTCAACGCCACAAGACTCTGATGGCTGCATGGGGTCAATGAGGCGCTTCAAAGCCTCCAGGTGCTCGGGAGTGAGAGGGCTGGCCAGCTGGGGAACATTTATCTCAAGTTCTGGTTCTGGGACCTCCCCACTTTCCTCCCAGTCGATCTCAGGAATGTTCATCTCCTGTTTAAAAAAAATTGAATATTTTAGAATTTCATTGTTTATCACCGTTACAGCATGATTTTGTCATGTAGAACTTCGACTTGGCTTATGTTTTCATTAGATAGATAGATAGAAACTTTATTTATCCCCCAAATTCAGTTTCCAAGTAGCTGAGGGATCACACATTTAGTGTACACAAACATAAATACAAACTGCACATACATACACATCTATACAAACATACATAGAAACATAAATACAACACACAACATGCAGTAAGCTTATACGCATGGTTGTCAAGTGGGGGTCTATACAGTAGACACATAAGATCATTGAAAAAGATACTACTGTAAATACTAATTACTTGGTAACAACCTGACTAACAAACATTGTCCTGAGGCTGTGTGATTGGGGTGACCCTGTGGTGCAATGGGGAGTTCAAGTATATCAGAGTTGAAAAAGAGTTTATGATAAGGTGCAAGAGGAGTAAGGCAGGGCAGTGCAAGTGATTATGCTAGGGGGTGCCTTTGGTAGCACTGAGTTAGATAAATAAATAAATAGTTATGGGCATTATAATGTACAATGTAAACATTGGAAGATAGAATACAGTCAATGCAGGTGTTTTACAGTGCATAGGTCAAGGCTACTGAAGGGATGTGTATGAAGGCTGCATATCCAGTAGACATAGTAATTAAGTAATTAACAAGGTGAGGTACATGATGGTGATATGATACAGAGGGTGGACAGGACTTTGTCCTTGATTGACATGTTGTACAGATGAATAGCTCTTGGGACAAATGATTTGCCAAGTCTGTCTGTTTTACATGTCAGTGCTCGTAGTCTCCAGCTGATCAAGCTATTCTGCTGGATAGTGGTGTTGTGTAGTGGATGCTCTTGATTGTCCATGATGGTGAGCAGTTTGCTCAGAGTTCTTTGTTCTGCAACTGAAGTGAAGCTCTCCAGCTCAGCTCCCACAACCAAGCCAGCTTTCCTCATCAGCCTGTCCAGTTGCCCGCCGTCCCTCTTCTTTGTGCTTCCTCCCCAGCACACCACTGCATAGACGAGAACGCTGGCTACTACAGAGTGGTAGAACATCCCGAGGAGTTTGCTGCAGACATTGAAGGACCGCAGCCTCCTCAAGAAGTACAGCCAGTTCTGACCTTTTTTGTAGATTGCATATGTGTGTGCTGAGTGTTAACCATCTACACATTGACTCCCTCAATGAAGACTGGTAGCGGGGTGGACTTAGACCTTCGGAAGTCCACCACCATCTCCCTGGTCTTGGAAGTGTTCAGTTGTAGGTGGTTGAGTTTGCACCAGTGCACAAAGTCCTCCACTAGGCTCCTGTACTCCCCTTCCTGCCCATCCCTGATACAGCACCACAATTGCAGTATCGTCTGAGAACTTCTGCATGTGGCATGACTGTGTTACAGAATGTCTTTGGTAATCATGTTTAACTAAACACATTTTGAACAAATGCTATGATTCAATGTGTGTTATTAACCCTTTTGGAACATCATTTGAAACAAAAACTGCTTCAATCGCAGGTGAATGCCCCTTTTTGATTAGATACCTATCACTGGCAAACAAGATGTGGAAATAGGCTTAGAGAGATGTATGAACTTTGCCACCACGCTAAAAAAAGGTTATGGTTTGAATAATACCTCTGGATCTGGAACAGAATATTGCATCTGGCCAATCTCCCAAAGCTGGTTCGGTGTCAGGTTCTGCTCACTCCTCAAAGGGTGGTTGTCCCATCCGCTACGAAAAAAATCCAAGCTTGCTTGGAGACGTGTCAGGAAAATGTAGTGGAGGCTGAAGAAGTGTGTTTCATTACTTAAATCAAGGAGGCCCTCTTCCTCCATCATATGGAAAATGTGATAATACACATTTGTTACGCCCATCCAGACATCCCGCCAAAGTCTTTCAATTCTGTTTAAAATAAAATACACAGAACCATGTAACCAGATACAGTTTGGTAAAAAAGTATTTGGACCCATGCTAAAGTTGACTAAAAAGACAAATAAGAAATCATCTTTTAGAAATTGATCTTAAAGCCTTAATTAATAAAATTAGGAACAATCCAACCTTTCATGAAACCAATTTGTATTGTGAAAAGAAAGATGAAATAAATGTTTTGTCCTTGACACACATGGATCATAAGTATTTGGACGCCTGTTTAAATTGCCATAGAGACATGATTTTTATTTTTATTACCCAGCTATTACACGGATCCAGGATATTTTGCATCCTGATAAGGTCACATAGGCCCCTTGAATTAAAATAGCCTCGCATCATCACAGATCCTTCATCATAGCAAGAGATGGGCATTGGTTCATTTTAGTGAGCCTATTAACTGGGTTGATTTGCATTGAGAAACCACAAGGCTAGCTGAAAAGTACCATATGCCAATCTCCAGGTATGGTGAAGGGTATGCGATGGTGTGGAGCTATTTTAATTCCAGAGGCCTAGGTGGCTTTATCAGCATGCATAGTATCCTGGATACATGTATTAACTCGTTAACAGTTGGACTTTCCTCATTTTATGAATTAAGGCAGCAAGATCAATTGGTAAAGAATTATTTATTTTTCCTCTTTTTAGTCAATCTTCGTGTCTGTCCAAATACGTGTGTACCTAACTGTTTAATGTGTCCTTAGATTACAGTATTCAGAGACAACAACAAAGCATACCGTTGGTTGTGTACACTTTTTCCGGCTATGAAGCAGCCACTCTCTGGTCCACGCATGGTAAGCATGAGACGTGCAATGCCAACATTCTCGCCTCCATGATCTGTTCGCACTCTGAAGATGTTTATACAATGTACATGTAAATGAATGCATTGATTACCATCAGAGAGCAAGAGAGAGAGAGAGAGAGATATCTCTCGCCATCAGAACAAATCAGGGCTGCAGCCCAACAGTTATAGCTAGGGGGGTGCTACATAATGGTCCATTGAATGGAGGAACATTCAAACTCACAGCTATGCCTATCTAATTAACTATGCATTAGCCTATCGTGTGTTCATCATGTTTTCCTCAAACAATTTAGTTATAAAACGTCTCATCCAAAAAATTACCTGAGTGGATAGCCAAATTCCTGTACAGCCTGGCAGAAGAAGGCTAGGTTTGTGTCAGACCGGTTGTTGTCTGCCACCTTCAAGTACATTATCTGAAATGGTACAAGTGATGAATTACTGAATTTACAATAACTTCATACTATAACGTTGTATATTGTGGCTGATGGGGTGAGCGGTACAGTACTGTATGTATGTGTTTGGGGGGTGAGGGGGTCTTGGGGAAATTATCAGGGACAGCACCGGTAGTAGATGAGTGCCAAACACTCTGCCAAAATACCAGAATAAGGCCATACCTTTCGTGAAAAGCCATCAATCCCACCAAAGATGACCATGTTGTATCTGTTGGATGATCAGAATAACACATTATTGTGACAATAACAGGCATCATATTCTGCATGTTTGCAACAAAACTCTGGGCATATGTATTAGCACCACAAGAGCAACATTCACCTGATCAGTTTATGGTTTGTATCTATGTGCACAAGGTACTTTGTGCATGGCACAGAGTACCTTCTCCTCACGACACATCCCAGCTGCCTCATTCGGGTAAGAATGCCGAGGCTGTCAACTCGATGCATAGAGGCTCTAACACGTAGCCACTGAACTCGATGCCCAAGACCCAAAAGTAGTCCCTTTACTTTTCTGTATCCTGCATGTGGATCTTCGCTTTTTATTGCCGTGACCAGTGCATCGAGCTCTGCATCTGAACATGGACTGTACTGTCCCCGTACAGAGAGGTTATCCTCAGCGGTACAGTGTGGCACGCGAAACCCCAACTAAATCGGCAATTCTGTTCATGGGCATTCCAAACTCTACCAGTTGTTGTAGATACTCTTTGTTTATCGAAATTTATGGACGCCCTCTTCCACCTGCTTTTTCAAATTGGATTGGTGGGGGGGGGAGTTTCTTGCTGTCTGGCATTCTGAAGAGCACGGCTCAACTCTGACAATGTGTCAGTCACTTCCTGGGGTACTGACACATGCTCAGAAACAATATCCAGGAACACCATTTCCTGGGCACACACAAATTCGAGGTAATCTGGATCAACTGGGGCGTGTTGCAACACGTGGGATACCCTGCTGTGCAACCTCTCAAACAGGTGTTGTCTTACTGTCTCCTGCAAAAAGAAAAATTAAGAAATGCTTAAAAGTGAAGGTGATGAATAAAGGGTGTAGGTTATCTCTTCAACAACAAAACATTAATATAATCATCCATTACAATTGGGCTAGGAGCTAAGGTCCCTTACAATGCACCCAGCACATGATCCAACGATACCAATAACTTTTTTTGGTCTGACCATGCTGAACATGAATCAGAATTTTGGGCAATTGAGCATTTTGGGTTGCACTAGGCCTACATGTTTCAGGTACGTAATGTGTTTCATTTATATATATTGGAATACATTGAAAATGCATTACAGGAACATGACTCTCCATGAGCTAGGACAGTGGTTCTCAATCTGGCCAGAAATGTGTACCACACCTTCCCAAACAATGTTCAAACATCATTTTTGCATTGTTTACATGTTGTGTATTGCTTCCACTACTTTGAATCTGATTTGATTGTTTTTAATTGAAATGTAGGCTACATATGTCTATTAAAGATTAATTTGTTTTATTCGGTTGTTTTGTTTATTTTTATGAATGAAATGCATTGATAGGCCAGGCAGGTCATGCTGGCTGCTCTCTTCCCCACTAGTGGGGCCCACATCAGACTTTGAGAACCACCACTGAGCTAGGAGAAGGTGTGACATCTGCTGCATGTTTAATCACATCTAGAGGACAGGATTTCAGAAAATGTATGGTTTGAGTGATATTATTGGCTTCCCCCAAATACAATAGTAAAGCCCAAAATGGAAAGTATTTCTACTTGATTGCTTTGTAACCCAGAGTTCGCGCTAACCGACAATTGTCCGTCATTGACGGATTTTTTTCAGCTATGACGGAAAAATTTGAAGGCCGTCCGTCATTTTGACGGAGTTGACCATTACCATTACCAATAATAAAAAAAATAACAATAAAACACACAATTGACATCATAGGCAAGTTATGACATTTTTCTTACTCTACATAAGTTTCATTGCCGTCACCAACTTTCAATCTGAGCCGCAGCTTTGGTGTTCAGTGGGCTGATACATTGTAGTCAGCTGCGCGAGGGTGTTCTGATAGCCGCCCGTCTGTAACTTTGACAGATGATGAATCATAAAAGTAGCCTACCGGTAACCTCACACCCGACCTGGTGGTGGCGAGCTCGTGCATATTAATTAGCAATTTATAAGCGATTGATTAGCTGTCATCACGTTCAGAGGCTCTTGCCGGCTTCTTATCGTTTCATTGGGAGATATGTTTCCCGACTTCAGAGCTTTGGCTGAAGTGGCGCTGGTCATTCCAGTCTCCAGCGTCGCAGCTGAGCGTGGGTTCAGCCTTCAGAATAAAATTAAAACCTCAATGAGAAGTCGTCTGTCGGAGGCAAGGACGCAAAATTTAATGACAATCGCCTCGGCAGCAGTCTCAATTGATGCGTTTGATTACACACAAGCGAGCTCCCTATTCAAATCAATGCGGGCCAGAAGGAAGGTTTAAGCTACAACAGGTCGGGTGGACTGCAACCATTCTAAGTGGACTGTTCATATTTCACTTCAATTGTTCTAAGTGGACTGTTCGTATTTTCACTACAATTTTCTTCGTTCGACTACGTTATAAAATAACATGTTCATGCCCAACAGCCGCAATGTTTTTAGCAGCGAAAAAAACGAGTTCACAAGTGACCGAACGTCAATCTCTGAAGAAATGCATAAATAAAAAAAAAATAGATAATACACACCTGTTCTGTGAATTATTTTTTAAATGAAAATAAGTCAATAAAACACGAGTTATTATATGCATTAGGATATAGCCTGTATATGTATATTAGCCTGACGGACAGTGAAAAAGTCTAGCGCAACCACTGTTGTGACCATACATTTACTGAAAACGTGTCCTCTAGATGTGATTACACATGCAAATACTTGACTACCTGAAACATGTAGTGCAACTCAAAATGTTCAATGCTAACATTCTGACTCATGGTCAGCATGGTCAGACCTTCCCAACGTTTTGTTGGATTATGTGGAGGGGGGTACACGGACAAGCCTAGCCTCGATAGATTTCGTTCCGCCTATCTAGCAACCCTGGCTCGCTCCACTCCACTCAACAATCTGGGATTGGAATTTTGTGTAGCCAGTTCCATTGAATATCAAATGAGAAGGTGGCTGAAATAGCCTAATACCAAATACAGGGGCAGAGTGGTAGGATAGGAGTATAAATGATGAAAGATAACGTGTCTGACTGTCAAGCCATGATGACGTGCCGGTAAACACAAACAGGGTAACAAGAAAAGTTAGCCTAGCATTGTCAGCTAACTCACATCATTATAAAATGATGGAACCAGTAAAAACACGAAGGTTTTAATGTTTTCATAGCGACATGCACATTTAAATTGACAGGCTTTACACCTGATTTCTGTTTGCTTATAAGTCATGCCCTCTGCACTGCTCCATAATTCAAATGCGAACTGAAATACTTTAGAGCCTTCAGCTAGCTAGCTATCGCTAAGGGCATTAGCCATCAGGCAACTACAATTAAGCCACAGAGTCAGGGATAACATAACATCACATAATAATTAATAAGGAACTGGACAATGTTAAAACACATACCCAGCCAACAGACGCATCCATTTCGGAAGATGGCGGTGGTAGCTGCTCATCATGCTCTCGTTGTTCGGCCATGGTTGAATTTGAATGAATTGAAAAATTCGATGAATGTCAAGTAAAGCATAGCCGTTATGAGCTTTATGGAACAACACTGCCATCTACTGGATTAGAAAGTAGAGGTAGGCTATTTGTGAATCTGGGTGGCTCCCCTCTGCCGCAAAGAATGTCTCAAAAATACGTGCGCTGATTGTGCTGATTCACAAATGCAAAAACGAAACCTACGTGTGCTGTTAATGCACAAATGCAAAATTAGATATCACAAAGGCAATTTTCAGTTTTACAAATGCCATTTAATTTACAAATACACATCTACAATTGTGAAAACCAATTTACAAGTTACAAATATGTTTTTTTTATTTGTTGATATCAAAACACGAATGCAAGTCAAGAAATATTTACGTGTGGATTTGTGCGACTTTCATGCGAAGAACGTCTCAAAAACACGTAACTGTGGAAAGCGTAAAATGTGTGTGCTGGTGATTCACAAATGCAGAATCACATTTCACAAATGATTTTTTTGGTTTTACAAATGGCATTTTATTTACAAATGCACATCTATATTTGTAAAAATCAATATACGAGTTACAAATATGATTTTTTTATTTGTAGATATCAAAACACACATGCAAATCAAGACATATTTGTGGATCCCCTTCTGCGTATATACAAATATTATTGAGACAAATTTAGCTCCATATTTGGGGGGCGATTCGGAGCTTGTTAGAGGTTGGGTGAGGGACCTGGAAGTTGTATCAGTTCGAATTTTCCGACTTTAGACTCGGAATTTTGAAAACCTGCCGACTGCAGCTTTAAGGGTGGTGATACAAAAAAAGTGTCCAGCACATTTAGATGTCTGGGCCTGAAACTGTCTGATGTTAAGACACTAACGCAAGTTTTTTAGGTTGTTAATAAGAGCTTCTTACGTGTGTTCCCCCCCAAGAGTCCACACCCGCCCCCCGGACCACCCACTCTTTCATCATCATATGATACAGTGGTTTCAGTAAGAGCCATGACAGAAGGCATCAGACAAAAAGTTGTAAATAAAATATTGATGATATTAATTCAATGCAAATTAAATAAAAACCGAGGCAAACCTACCAAATACATTCAGAGTTGGTCTAAATGGCATTGTGAGATATCTTATACAGAATGTACACTTCATTAAAAATATATATAAAAAACAAAAACAAAAAAAACTAAAAAACCCACAGGGAAAGGGAAAACAGAAACAGAGCATATAAACCAGTGTCCAACCCTGATCTCCACATCCCTCTCCTTTAGTGCCTCGAGTGCGGCTTCTCATGGCAGTGTGGGGCATCATTCTGTTACCTGCATACTCTGTCACCATTGCCCGTTAAACCTTATCAATTAAACAAATCCCCAAAAGAATATAGAACCATGTCATTGTAGTAGGTTCCATGCCCCAACTTAAATACCACTTCTCAACTTACTTTGTGTCTGATGCTCTTCTCATCTACCATCTCACCTCCGCTGTCACAGGTCTATTTGAGAGCGCATCGATGTCCCTCACCAGTGCGCGTGTGAGCTGCTCACCACCGGGACGGAGCGGAGCCGTCCATCCCCACTGCTGTAGCTCTTTTTCCATGAGCTCCGCTGCCGATAGTCTCGCAGTAATGCCCAGGTGCTTCAGTAGATCAGCAGCCTCCCATGCCGAGTTGAAGATCTTTTCCCCGTCGCCCGAAGATATCCTCAGCACTGCTGGATAAGACGTCCTGAACTTGATTTTGCGCTCCTTCAGCTGGCGTTTAATCTCCGTTTACGCTGCTGGGCGGGTTCGGTAAAGTTGGAAAGATATTGGCAGATTCGGACTTCCGGGATCAATAACTCAGAAGTGAGACGTTGTTAAAACACAAAACACGCATATTTTCAACCGTAGTAAGACAGGCAAGGAGCTACAACCTAACTTTCATCAAAACGAGCCATCCTCGTAGCCACACGAATAACATTAGTGTTTATGTGCAGCCGGCTGTGAGAGCAGCGAGCAGGGACCGTCTACAAAGTGCAACCGAAGAGAGAAATTCATTTTTCATAATTTCTGGGAATTTTCATTAGAAATATTAATCAATAACTTCAATATGATACAGTGTAGTGTCACCAAACTCACTACACGTGTCACTGCTCTCCTGCAGATTACACTACAACACCTGGTTTGCAAGAAATTCATTTTCCATAGTTTGGGGGAATTTTTATAAGGAAATATATTCAATAACTATTACAGTGTAGTATCATAAACCTCAGGTCAACCACTCCCATTACCTCCTTGGTACTACAACAATTAGTTTGTGAGAGATGCCTTCAGTATAATTTGTGTTATTTCAGTTTTGTTACATGTGAGAATGGTGTGGTTGCCTAAGTGCCACAAGCATGAACCAATCAAATGAAGGCTTTATAGGGTGATTAAGTCACTGGCCAATCAAGAGCAGCTTTCAATTAAGCTCTACCTGCAGTGACATTTCAGTCCCAAAACCTGTCGGATGTCTATACATATGGATCCCTTTGAAAATGTGCCTCCAGTCCTGCTCAATGGTTATATGTAAGTAATCTTTTCATTATAGTTATTAATATAGTTGTGCTATGCTTGTATACTTGTCCAGACTCTTAAATTTCTGCTAGATTTTGTGCATATTCTGCTAACTGAAATTTTACTGCATATCAGCTCCAAACTAATGTATTTTTTCTGAAAAAAATAGGTTTGGCTGCCATTGACGTCTATAGACGTCAATTTAAAAAAAAACGTTGACTGCCAAAGACGTCTATAGACGTCAATTGCGTTTTTTAACGGAGCGGGCTGGGGAACAATCTAGCGGAGTTTGTCACTAAATCTTAGGCTTGTAAACACTAAACAGAGAATATACTGGCAAAATTACCCGCAAGGTGGCAGCAGTGCCACTTTGCACAAAAAAAAAGCTTGTTTTCTCAATTTTTTGGTCAAAAACAGCTGTTTTTGGTGAAACCAACCTATGTTCTACTGTCTATTACTAAAGAACTGAAAATGGTAGAAACAAACTTTTTTTCCTGATGAAAGAAGAGAGTCTACTCTTTCTTTTGGTAATTTCGGTGTGTACATAGTCATAAGACACACTTTTCTGTGGGTCTTGGAAAATCAGTCAAAATACTGTAAAACACTTGGCAGTATGGGTCTCTCTGCACTGAAAATGGCTGGCAGCCAATGAGTTAACTACAAGAAGCTACTGATGAAGACGATGAAGAAGACACACAACAAGAGATGCCATTACAGACAGAAGCTCAACTACAAGAAGTGACTGATGAAGACGATGAAGAAGACACACAACAAGAGATGCCATTACAGACAGAAGCTCAACTACAAGAAGTGACTGATGAAGACGAGGAAGAAGACAAACAACAAGAGATGCCATTACAGACAGAAGCCCGACCTAAACATGGAGAGACCTGATCGGTATGTAACATCTGCATCCCAGAATGTCCAATTACTGCAATCACTTAGTAACACATTTTATTTATGCCCGGGATTCTAGGCTGGCTCCAAATCCGGAGTAATTGGGACATAATACCGCTTGCCTGACTGCCGCTGTGGCCTAAACTGCAGGAACGTTGCTGCTTTGCCAATACGCTTCATTTCTATGACCTGGATTTTACGCAGCCTCTTGTTGCACGACGCATATGGTGCCGATTGATTTGTATCATTGTTTGATAACAGATGACGCCGCTGATGCTTAATGGATTGATTGTTTATTTTATGTTTTGTGTTAAAACTGCAAATGTATTGTAAATTTCCTTTTTTTACATAAACTCCTTTTTAATTAACTCTTATTTCAGGCGCTGAAGAGCTTCCAGTGGTGGGGATCAAGGTCCTTCTGGTGGCAGAGTCTCCCTAGTGTTGTTGCATGTGTCGCACTTTTGGGTTTGGGCTGCACCAGATGGAACGAGCTCATCGACTGGACGAATTAAAAGAAGACAACCGACGACACAGACCAATCATCGTCAAGTTCTACAGGTGGAAGGACAAGGAAGCTGTGATGGCGAGAGCTAACCAATTAAAAGGAACTAACATCTACCTTAACGAGGATTACACTGAGGCCGTGAGGCTGAAGCGAAAAGAGCTCATACCTGTCATGAAGGCCGAAAGAGCCAAAGGAAACATAGCCTACATCCGCTATGACAAACTCGTTGTCCACCTTCCCTCTCAGAAGCCGTTCGGAGTTGTAGAGGGACCAAGAGATCTCCCCCAAAGTGCTGTTGGAGTCACAGAGGAGACGCCAGCGCAAAGTGATGGTTCGTAACACGCATGCACGCACATCTGTGAGTTTTGTCTCTCCGATTCTTCTTTCATATGGCGATGTCATCACTGCCCAAGAAAGGACTAAAATTTAGGCTACTACGTTTGAATGACAAATCAAATAGGACTACAGTTATGTGTTTGTGTGTTTGCGTGTCATCACTTCATAAGAAAGGACTAAAATCTAGGCTACTGTTTTTGGATGACAAATCAAATAGGCCAACAGTTATATGTTTATATGTTTGTGTGTATACGTGTGAGTTTGTTATATGTGTCTATGTGTGTGTTTGTTTGTTACACCTGTCTATGTTAGTAGGCTTTATGATGACAATTAATTTTCTTATCTGTTAAATGGTATTGTTTGATAAGTTGCCCAAGAAAGGTTTGAGAATTGCCCATCTTAACATATGTAGCATTAGGAATAAACTAACTGAAGTCGGTGATATATTGTTTAATAATGCTATACACATATTAGCCTTGTCAGAAACTCATTTGGATGATACATTTGAGGAGTCTTCATTGATGATCAGTGGATACAATGTTTACAGAAAAAACAGGAATGCTAATGGAGGAGGGGTGGCTTGTTATATCCAGAGCCATATACCAGTCTTAATAAGACATGATCTGATGTCATCAGATATGGAAGTTCTCTGTTTACAAATTCACTTGTCACATATTAAACCAATATTACTAGGATGCTGTTACAGACCCCCTAATGCCAATAGTAGTTATTTGGACTTAATTTGTGACTTGCTGGATCGTGTGAGTAACACTAATCAAGAAGTGTACTTTTTGGGTGATATGAATGTAGACTGGAACTCTTAATGTTGTCCAATGAAGATAAAACTTATGTGCCGCTTGTAGCTTTTCACAGGTTGTAAGAACACCTACCAGAATAAGTTTTAAGTGTGATGGTACTAAAGTTGCTACATGTATCGACCACATATATGTAAACTTACCTGAGGTCTGTTCTACTGCTATATCTGTCCCTACTGGTTGCAGTGACCATAACTTGGTAGCAATTGTAAGGAAAACAAAAGTCCCAAAACCTGGTGTTAAAATTCTTAATAGAAGATCATTTAAACATTTTAATACTGATTCATACAGCAAAGATATAAAAAATGCTGACTGGTCAGAAGTGTTTTTAAAACAAGATCCAGAGGAAGCACTTAACGTTTTTAATTAAACACTCACTGAAGTGGCTGACCATCACGCACCGGTAAGAAAGTTTACTGCAAGAAATGTGAACACCCCATGGTTGAATGAAGAACTAAAAGGATACATGACGGAGAGGGATGAGGCAAAAAGATTAGCAATTTTATCAGGTCTTGAATCTGACTGGCAAGTTTATTGCAAGCTGAGAAACTTTGTAACTAAACTGAATAGAAAGAAAAATAAAGTGTTCTATGAAATGAGAATTAATGCAGTTAAACATGATAGTAAACATTTATGGAAAACATTGAACAATATAGTAAGAGGAAATACAAAACTTACACCATCCTTCTTAAGGAAAGAGGAGGGTTTTCTCACAAAGCCAGTTGAAATTGCTAATCATTTAAATAATTATTTCATGACAAAGATAGAGAAGTTAGAAAGTAGTATCACCACACAGTCTGACAATAGAAAATTATCTGGTAGATTGATATCGAAGCTCATGGAGGGTAAAGACTGTAGCTTTGAATTTAGAGATGTCAGTGTTGCTAAAATTTAACTTTTGTTAACAGGGCCGTTTCTAGTTTTGTGGGGGCCCTAAGCAAGATGCCGTTTGGGGGCCCCTAGTTTGTCAAACTACAATGAAGAGATTCCTAACCCTTTAGATGGAACACTAAGATCTATTACACTGTATGAGCAAAACAGGCTAGAGTTTAAATTAAACATCTTAAGTTGAACCACTCAGGCAAGTTAAACTAATAAGAATATATAATACAAAGAAAACAATAAATAAAACAGATTATGAGTTTTTTTTTAAATATTAAACTGTAATGTACAGCGTCCCTTTAAAGATTGTACCCAATTACAAAGTAGATAGATAGATAGATTCTTTATTGATCCCGAAGGAAATTCAAGCATCCAGTAGCAAGACATAAAGCAATAAAAAATGTTTATACAATTATAAACACTTTAAAAACAATCTAAGAATTTAAAAAACTATTTAAAAAACAGTTTAAAAATCTAAAGTGACCAGTGAAATAAGACCAAAGTGAAATCTAAAGTGACCAATGAAATAAGACCAAAGTGAAATCTAAAGTGACCAATGAAATAAGACCAAAGTGAAATCTAAAGTGACCAGTGAAATAAGACCAAAGTGAAATATAAAGTGACCAGTGAAATAAGACCAAAGTGAAATATAAAGTGACCAGTGAAATACAGAAGCGCCATCACTTAAAGCTGTTGTACATCCTGATGGCCAGAGAAACAAAAGAGTTTTTGAAGTTGTCACTTTTAAGAAGTTTATGCATTCATCTACACATTGTACTAGTTAAAGTGATAAAACTAAGAAAAATGATTCACTGCCACAATATTCTAAAATAATCAACAGGATGCCTAATATTTGTATATCACTTAAAAAACTAACAGTAGAACACTTCTAATTAGAGGCCTATAAATAACACACCAAACTTAGTAAATGAATCCTAAGTACTGCCAAAATCGTGTCAAAGACCTGAGAGACAACTTCCACTGAGCAATGACAGAGCAGGACAACAACATGCCTCCCTCCCTGCTAGAATCTGAATAAACGGGTCTGGAGTCAGTCAGTCATTAACCGTGGCAGGACTGACTGTTCATTCACGTGTGACATACTCATCTTATATAAGCAAACTTTCATGAGGCAAACACTGAAGCCGAGTTTATAACGAACAAATCCCAGCCAGCTACACAACATTTATCCGAGGCTAGCTAGCAGGACAAATAAATAGAGCTGTAACAAAATCCGGGTTATCCGGTTTTCAACCCGGATAAATACGTCACCCGGGCAGACCGGATGGTGGCATGCATTTGATCCGCCTTAAAAAAAAAAAATTAAAAAAAAAAGATTAAACCAGATATATATATATGTGTGTGTGTGTTCCCTCTTTAGTTGCCTACTAGGCTACAGTCTTTCTCTAGCATGGTGTTCAGTCACGAACACAGTCACAGACACACTGAGTGAAACGAAACCTAACTCCCGCCCCGTTTGTCACGAGCCGGTTAAGTGAGCCATGCCCCCTACTGATCCGTCCTGACTTGCGATCCGTCCGGACGGGACGAATCCCCGCTGACTCGTACTGCTCGAACGGCTCGCGGGCCAGTCTGGCGAATCATGCCGGCTCTGGGTGACTCACGGCCAGACGAGTCACGCGGCAGAATTGAAACTTAAAATGATCCGAGTTGGCATGGATCCGCTACTTGCCCGTCTGACTGCTGAGTCACCCAGAGCCAGCGATTCAGCGGTCAGACGGGCAAGTAGCGGATCCATGCCAACTCGGATCTTTTTAAGTTTCGATTCTGCCGGCAGCAAGGATTGTCGACTCGTCAACCCATCTGACTGCTGAAGCCTCTGTAGCTCGCTACAGGCTCGGTTAGCGTGGCTTCATGCATCTTGTACAGTCGTTGAAAAATAATCATTTAGTGATATAGGGAGGGCAAGATCATTCCATGTTGTTTACTTGTAGGTCTAAACTCAGCATTGCCTCTCCTAATGCTACCACATTTGTCTATTTGTAAATGCACACACTAGCTGTTGTGTCTGGCTTTCAGATAAAATGGCGTTGAATTATTACTTGACAAAAATAAATTAATGAAATTGTAGCCGTAGGCTGCTCTTTGATTTATCAAAATGAATTGATAAATGGGACTAAAAAAGGCGAGGCGCATAGCCACTAAACGGCAGAAAGTTTTTTTTTTTTTTTTTTTTTTTTTTTTTTTTAATAAGTGACTCAAGTGATTCAAGTGATCCGTATAACTCGAATCCCCTCCTCGAAATGATCCGATCAGCCCGGATCACCCAAAAGATTCGAGTTAAGCATCTCTACAAATAAACACAAAAAACGTCCCACCTCCAGCTATCCAGCCCACATCACCCAACACATGCCGTACCTTTGTCCTCAGGCCGTTTTTCTTCCTCCATTTTTCTGCGCCACTAATATAACTTCTTTTTTATGCCATTACAGCGTTTGTCTTGTTAACTTTTCTCACTTTTTAGGGGAATGATGGGTAGATGTCAATCATTCCCGTCACACCTGTTGGCGACCTGCTACGCCACTCAACGTGTGACAGTGCTGTACTTTACACAAACTCTACACACGGTCGCCAGCATTCGTAGATTTTGTTCGTAACTCCAAACTTTTCGTCAAATCCAATCGCTAACCAAGCCTAGGTTGCTGACGTTAGCTGGCAGCAATATCACTGAATGTTAGGTTAGCAAAACAATTACACCAAAAACACGAACTTACCAGCAAGGGATGCACGAGTGTCATCTCTCCGTTTTCTTTTCTTTCTTTTGTCAGCGCCAGAATCATGTGGCCTTTTACTTGACATTCTAAATCTTCTTCACTGTTAACGGGCATAACTCGGAAAACGTCAGGTTGGAGGATGCTCCACCACCTCCGATGCGGTAACTTTGAAGACTGTACCATTTCAGGAAGGGGGGGGTATAGATAAGGTAAACACATCTAATTTGCCCGAATCGAGTAATAGGGCACACAATTAAGAAAAACAATAATATAATAACTATCATGAAATTTTTTTTACAACCTTAATTTTGGGGGCCCCCGCCTGGTACTTGGGGCCCTACGCGCTCTGCGTACTCTGCGTATGCGGAGCGGCGGGCCTGTTTGTTAATGTCATGTAAAGACAAGCCTCCTGGAGCTGATCATCTTGATGTTAAACTTCTTAAACCGATTTCTGCATTTATAGCACCAATGGTTACACACATTATTAACTTATGTTTTAAGGAAAATAAATGTCCACAATTATGGAAAATATCCAAAGTTGTGCCTTTACCAAGAAATAATAAAATGCCTTTCTCTGAGACAAACAGCCGACCCATTAGCTTGTTGCCGACCTAAAGTAAAATAATGGATAAAATTGTACACAAACAGATTCAGTCTTATTTTGTAAAAAATGAACTAATGACCTATTACCAACACGCATATAGGAGTAAACATTCAACTGCTACTGCCTTAACACAAATGGTGGATGACTGGTTGCAGGGAATGGAACAGAGTCACATTATAGGCGCTGTTCTTTTGGATTTCTCTGCAGCATTTGATATTCTCAATCATGAGCTTATGCTGGAAAAATTGAAACATTATGGCTTCACTGAGTCAGCTCTGCTCTGGGTCAATAGCTATTTAAGTAACAGGAAACAAATGGTATATTTTAATGGAAGCTTTTCAGACATCATACCTGTGAAGCATGGGGTGCCTCAAGGTAGCTGCTTAGGCCCTCTGCTTTACTCTATATTTACTAATGACCTGCCACTGGTATTAACTAATGCTAACATTTCAATGTACGCTGACAATTCCACTATATATTTAGCTGCAGCGACTGTGGATGATTTGAATGAAAAACTGGCAAGCGAGACAGCAAAGGTTGTAGACTGGATTAACAATAATAAGCTGATACTAAATGTGTCTAAGACCAATTGTATAGTAATTGGTACTAATCATTCTTTGAGTTCTAAACCAATGTTAAACATTGCAATAAATAATACAGTGATAAAACAATTAGAGGAAGTAAAACTTTTAGGTGTCATAATTGACAATACATTATCTTGGAACAAAAACATACAAAGGGTTGTTACGAAAATGGGAAATGCATTATCAATAATTAAAAGATGTGCTAAGTATTTTACACACTTACTGGCCAAGCAAGTAATTCAGGCTCTGGTATTATCAAATCTGGATTACTGTTCTATTGTCTGGTCTTCTATATCAGGTGGTAATATAAGGAAATTACAATTGGTCCAGAACAAAGCAGCAAGAGTAGCTCTTTCATGTAATTGGAGAACAAATGTAACTAAAATGCACAAATCTTTAGGTTGGTTAAATGTAAGAAATAGGCTTTTGTCTCTACTTATGGTTTTTATCAAGGTTTTTATCATAATTACAAAATCACCACTGATAATATACAGAAAGTTGTGTTTTAGCTCACTGGTTCATACTCATTCAACAAGACATGCAGTTGGAGGGTGTTTCACCTTACCTAGATCCAAGACAACAATGCAACGTTCAGTTATGTATAGGGCAATGCATCAATGGAACCTACTGCCTCGGAACATTACTCAGTTAAATATTCATGCCTTTAAAATACAAATCAAAAATTATTATATGAATATCAACTTTATGTAATGCAGCTGTTTTTTTTCTTCTTTCTTTTCTCCTTTTTTTCTTGTGCTGTCTCTGTCTCTTACGTTATTTATGTTTTGTAACCTTTAGCGATAATTTATGAGGAAAACACTTATGTATTGTTTGTGTTATTTCTTTTCCCTTGTATTTTTGTTCTATCCTTTATGTATGTAGTAGGTTGTTAATTGTCAATTGGAAGGACCCTAGGAATATTATCATGTATGTCATGTTTACCACCACTCTATGTGGCTAATATTTGTATCTGTAAATGATTAATTGGAAGGACCCCAGGAAGAATAGGTGCTGCTAAAAGCAAAAGCTAATGGGGATCTAATAAAAACAAACAAACAAACAAAACAAACCACCGCGTGATTGTGATTGTTATTGAGAGTGTGACGTGTGCTGTGGGGTGATCTTGAGATTTCTTCCTCCTAACCTGCCTCCCCCACTGGTAAGCCTTAGCATTATTTTTACAGTCATTTCCTCATTGTTTTTAAACTTGTTTTTAAACCATATCTGTTTTAATAAAATATCTTTTGTATTGGAACACGTCTACTGCTTTGGGTAAAACGGACCTGCAGCATCATATCACATTTTTGTTTAATTTATTCTTAATTAGTTCCCTGGGTGAAATTCCCAGGGTGGCGTTGTCGGGTTTTAACTGTCATCTTATATACCCGTTGAGCTCGGTTCGCCACACCAGCATATCAAGATTCCCCACAGCCGGAAAATTAATAGTCCATATTTAAACATCAGTGCAGTTTGTACATTCCCTTCCTGTAGTGCAAAATACTTATTTAAAAAGAAAAGAGAGCCAGTGGGAGAACAAGAGGTTAAGATTTCTGTGCTCCAAAGAGGAAAAATGTCACACAAAACAAGTGAAAAAAAATTCAGGCCTGCAGCAAACACAAGAAGAGGGAAAATAGCAAGAGCTATACGGAAAGGAGTGAGTCAACTGTACTATAGTAGACTTAAAAAAACACCCATTGCCGAGCTGATTTCAGGAAACATAACCCGAAGTCTGAACAAAAATGTTCTTAAAGTGATTAGTTCAGAGTTTAGTAAAGAGAAAAGAATTCATGATGATGTTGTCATGGAGATGTACCTCACTCAAAATATCATGAAGGAATGTGATGCCAATTTTCACAAGATGCCTGGCTACATACAGCACTTTCAAGTTGACCCCTTTGAGTATACACACATGTATACTGAAACAGGAGTAAGCATAGTTGTGCAACACTTGAAAAAGAAGATCCCACTGACGTTATACCTAGATGCCACAGGTAATGTTGCATCCAAAGTTCCAGGGCAGACCAAAAAAGTCCTTTACTACTCTCTCACTCTTCCTGGAGGGGGTCAGAATGCACCTCCCCTCCCAGTCTGTGAAATGCTAACAAATGAACACTCTGTACCACCAATAACATTCTGGCTAATGCAGTTATGCAGAAAACTGTAGCAGTACACAAAACTAAGAGTACATCAAGTTGAAACAGATTACAGCTGGGCACTAATGCAAAGTGTTCCTCTGTCATTCAACAGGGAGAGCATTGTTAGCTACCTAGACAGGGCTTTTTCTATTTGTTCAAAACTGAAGACATGGAAGGACATCAGAATGTTTACAGTGCTACACATATGCTCTGCACACGTGCTCAACGTTGTCACTCAGTCAATTTCAAGAAGAACAGCAGACAAAGGATTGAAGGATTTTGCAACATTTGGTTTTGCCAGACACTACCTCAATGACTGTAGCACTCAAAATCTTCCGCCCACTGTGCACTATACTAATTGGCAAATACAAGAACGACACTGTCCTGTGTAATCTGAAGGTCATGGAGGACTTAATAAAGAAATGCAACATTCCTGACATGGAAGAAACTGAAAAATTACATGACAGCCCCTTAGCTCAGGAGGAAGATGATGAAGAAAGAAGAAATGCCCACAAAATTGTTGGCAGATATCCCTTCACATATGAGTTCAAGTCCTGGAGGAGGTACAGAGAGAGCTTGAAAAAACAGATGCCGAGAGCCCACATGCTGAGAAAAATCCATACTTCTGCCCAGGCATTGTTGATGTACTACCTTGGCATTTTTCCCCTGTGGAGTGGTCTGCTTTTGGGGAATTTGAAAAGGTATGCATCTGACAAAGAAGATCACACATTTGGGCCCGGTAAGAGAAGGGACACAAACGGCCATGTGGAGAGATGGTTTGGAATTGTCAAACAGTCAATTTTGAAAAAGCAGAGGCAACTGAGGCCAGGGACATTTGTCAGGAAAATGTATGGCTCTCTGCAGGGGAGATACAAAGAACACATCATGTCTCATAACTTCTCTGAGCAGTTACTTCTTAAACCTATGCGACCAAATGACCTCACTCAATCTCAAGAGGGTTGGGCAAAGCGAGGTGGAGCAAAGCTAAAGACTTCCAGTTCCAAATTTTATATTGCTCCAACCACTATTCCAGTTCCAAAGAGACCAAAATCAACTCTGAACACTGGCAAAGATCTTCAAAAGAGCACAGATGGGAAGAACAGCAGCAATGTCTTCACAAGTAAAGGGTCCACGTCTGCCACAGAGGTATTTTTTTGCAGATCACTAAAATGAAAAACCTGCTCTAAACAGATTAACACCAAATCAGTGTAATTTGCACATTCCAGAGCTATACAAGCATTGTTAAGGAAGCAGTTAGAAACATTAAGCATCAATGAAGCAGTTGTATTCACATCCATGGCATCTATGTGTTTAAGAAGGGACTTGAAAGAGATTACAGACTTAGGACAGTTTATTGTTGAAAGTATTGCAAATGCTGTATGAAGTGATTACAGTTTCATTGTAGGTTGACGCCCTTTGGACATGCAAACCAACTGAAGTTATTGTGGCCATTGTACAACATGCTGAACATAAGCACAATTACACCCTGCGGCACAAAGAACTTCAGAGTTTGAGGCCTGATGAACTCATCATAGGCGAGGCAAGTTTCTCATTATAACTGATGTCACAGATTTATCTAAAAGTAATCTACTTGTTGATGGATCAATCCTTTAAAAAATATCTGCTGCATAAAATTATTTAACAAGTTAATTGTTGTGAAAGGTGTGACTTCAGACAAACCAGTCTTTAGCTCAAGTATTGCACCAATGACCCATTCTCAAACATGTTGACAACAATGTGATTAAATATGACTTTAGACTCTACATTACCAATAGCAATATTTTTGTGTGATTAATTTTCTCCAACAGGTGATAGAATGAGCCATCCTCAATTCTAAGGATACTGCTGGCCGACTGTACCTCATGAATCACTACACTGTGGGTGTAATTTTACACCCACAGTGTAGAACAACAATATTACTGGGCATGTATTGTTGTAATGTTTTAAATACTTGAACGCAGTTTTTCTAGAGAAGATTAATTGTTTTGTATATGGGAGTATCGTCCATTGACTCTTTTGGGCTTTCACATGCGCGAGCGTACAACTAACCGGTGAGTTACATACTGTTTATAAAGTTGTTTTGTAACGCAGACATCCCAAGTCTCCCGGAAGCTCCGGGAGTCTCCCTGATATTGATAGTTAATCACGGATGCCCGCGAGTCGGATAAAATATCCCGGATTTTAGACTATTCGAGGGAGTTTTTTTTTTTTTTTTTCAATGCGAGTGAGAGCGTGCAGGCAACACAATAACTCGTGCACCATGCGCATTTCGACTGCGCAGGCACGAGAGAGAGGGGTGTGGGGACAGGTGTGAAACCTGTGCGAAACCTGTGCGTATGTGTCCAAAGCGATGCTCTGTTCAACGAGCGTTCAGGGCGACTGCTGGTCAGAGGGCGCGCTGATTAGTTTAGTCAGCAAAATAAGCCAATAACGTTCGGTGTGGGAGGGCTTCGATTTACTCTCTGACAGTCACCTAAGTTACCACTCAAAACTGTGCAACTGTGAGGGTGAATCCTCGAGTAAAAAAAACGAAAATATAAGACTCATTTTACAGCAGAATATACTAAAGTATACCCATGTGTAGAGAAGGTGAAGAATGATGACACCGTGGCGAGGTGCACTGTATGCAATAGTGACTTCAGTATTGCCCACGGCGGACTTAATGACTGTAAAACATGTGGAGGTAGGTGAACGCGCCATCATCTGCATTTTATTTCTGTAGGTTAAATGCTATATATGTTATAAAATGTTATAAAATAAAGCAAAACGTATCAAATACTTATTTAAAGTATCAATACACATTTAGTTACTAAATTGTGTAGGCCTATATCTAACTAGCCAGCTACAGTATCTAACTATCTATATCCAGCCTGTCTAAGCCTTTTAAAAAAATCCCCAATTTAATATGTTGATAAATAGGCAAAATTAGAGACCCCCAAAATTAAATAGGCACGGGGGGGGGTGGTTTCGATAAGCTTTTCGAACTTGGGATGTCTGGTAACGTCCCCATGCCAGTAATGTGAGAACCATGCATATGGTTTTGATGGTAAGGCTTGTGACTTTATTGTCGGATGGTTTATAAAGTGGTGTGACGTTTCTGCAGTGTGCAAGTTGTTGTTTTACGTGGAAGGGTTAGCGCTTGCCCCTAGCCACCACGTATTAGCCTCGCATGACAGGCTGCGCGAACAGCGTGATCTCCACACAGGGAGCGCAGATTTGCACCTGTCTGTGTCCTACTATCAGTATTTGACAACCTCTAGCAATGGAAATGCGCTTCAAATGCCCCGGAGTTCCCCTTTAACCTTTGTCTTGTGTTAGTTCCCTGTTACCATCTCTTATGTTAACGGGTCGGTTTTGACCCGTGTTTTAATTTAGTTGTAAAATACACTAAAAACAATCATCTATCATCCAATTTGTTTTCTCATCTCTTGGTTACCTTGTTAGGCTTCTTTATCCATAAAAATATTGGTTTTAATATTTTTGGTGTGGGCCCCTGGGCCTTGTTTTTGTCAGTATACCCCTCAATTTCAATAAAAACAGCAACCCAAACCGACGTGTAACATTCGATAATTTGCGTCATTAATGACTTCTACAACGACTACTAAAACGGCATCTATATTGACGAAGAACACAAGAAAGCATGCATGTACTTTTTATGGGTAATAAAAATCAGAAACTCACCGTTACTCGTGTAACACACCTGAAATATTGGCTAAAGCCAAGTATGTGTTGATATGTTTTGGTGCACTAATATGTGTTTTAAACAAGAGTTTTAATAAGCATCTAATGTAATGTATTGTATTTCTAACATTGTAGACAACTTGTTATATGAACTTTTATTTTGTTGACGGAGTATTATAGCTTCCTATACGGCCTGCTGTTCGGTTGACAGGGTAACCAGGTTGTCATGGGAACGGACGGGAGAGCGTGCGAGGGGATTGTTACCGGAAGAGACATTTTTCTATACGGATTTGGAAAAGAGTTTGATTAGTTATTTTTAAGTCAACATGTCAACTACAGACGTTTAGGAGAAAGAGCAGTTCGACACACTGTCTTTCTGTGTCCGTTTGGTTTCAGTTCTTGAGTTATGTTTTCGTTTGAGAAGTTTAGTTTACTTTCTACCGTTTGACACTGACAGTTGGATAATGCTATCTAACGAACGGCCAACTACGGAGACTCCACTAGCTGTTAAGACCGGATCGCGGTGTTAAGACCAACAGAGGAGGCTACTTTGTGTCAGAAAACTGTTGCCTTGGATGGTCATGGCGTCGGTACTCGGGTGACATCGGTGGATGTTGCGTTTGTGGATACGAGTGTGGATTACATTGTCGGCTGTCTGTGAGTAAGCGCTTCAGGTCAATGAACGGTATGAGCTCCATCGCGCGCCATCAGGGTACCCACAATAACTTTGCTTATCCCCGGCCGGGTATTTTTCTTTTTCTTGTTTGTGTATTGTTTTGTCAGTGTCCTGCATTTCTTGCCATTGTGTTTGGGCTTATCAGTTTCAACTATGGGCTCAAATAAATGGTTATCAGTTTACTATAACTTTCGTAATGTTTCACTCTGTTTTATTTCTGTGTGATTGATCAGCTAAAATATGAGCAGTGTGTGTTAAATGAATCTCTGAGGTGTAATTCAGAGTGGGGGCTCGAGAGCACAACCTTAGAAAGCACAGCAGTCATCAGTAAACATTTCTACTGTTTACCCCAGGCCTCTGGTAAAGTGAGTAATCATCTCTACATCATCATACAATGCTGATGAGCAGGTTGGTTACACTCGTAAAATAAGCTAATTTTCCTTCTTTTCGTACATATGCGCTCTCGCAGGTTTCTCTCGAATTTAAACGGCAGGTGAAAATGACCCTCCCAAAATGTCCTCTTCACCCCCCAAAAAAGGTCCTCACTTCCGGGCCTGACTGAGGGGCCTGACAGTGGAGGGGCCTGACAGTGGAGGGGCCTGACAGTGGAGGTCTGCAACCAGGTGCCTCTCGATAATCTGGGGTTAAGAACCAGACACAACATTAAAGTATTCAAATATTATATACTTTTTAGGCATTATGTAGAGGTAACATTTTAATATATGTTATATGCGGTTTTGTGTTTTAACAACGTCTCACTTCTGAGTTATTGATCCCGGAAGTCCGAATCTGCCAATATCTTTCCAACTTGCATTCGAACTTGCACTTATTGTACATTACAATACAATACAGGCTGAGTAGTCATGATCTAAAGTGATACGGTTCCCCTCAAACTGCGAGATCCTGTTCCTCTGTGAGCTTGAGAGCTGCTTTCAATAGCCTTGCTGTGAAGCCGATCATATTCTCATCACCCTCGGTGCCTTCCTTCACCCCATAGATCCGTAAGTTTGACCTCCTTGAACAGTTTTCAATATCTTCACAATGCGCTTCTAAACGGCGCTGTTTTCGTAACATGTAGGCCTCGTGCTCGTGCACCGTTATCCTCCAAAACAATATAATTTATCTCAATAACATTTTAATAACATATATCACCAACCTCACAAATCGCGGACGTGCACTCACATCAGTGCAAAGTTTGATGGCTACCTGCTGGGGGATCGAGGCTATCCATGCCAGCCCTCTCTGTTGACCCCTTACTCTGAACCTGAGCCGGGGCCCCAACAAGGTTTTAATGCGGCCCACTGCAGGACTGGAGCCTGGGTTGAGCTAGCCATAGGCATACTCAAATCCCAGTTCCACTACCTGCGTAAGCTCAGGGTCACCTAGAGGCATCATCTGCTGGGTTGTGCTTGCCCTCAATGAACTTCCATTACTGAATGTTGGTGTTCTCTCTGATGAAGGCAACTCTGTTTGCAACGAAGGTGTGGAACCTGGCACTGTCGCTGGCTATGTACTTCAGTACAGCTTGACTGTCGACCCAAAACATGGAGGTTTGTAGGGGGAGATGTAATTCAGCTCTCAGTAGCCTGTCCACCTTAACAGACAGTACAGCTGCTGCTAATTCTAGCCTTGGGATCGTGAGCTGCTTTAAGGGGGCAACCCTCGCCTTTCCCATCAGGAAACACATATGTATCCCACCCCGGTCATTGGTCATCCTCAAATAACTCACCACCCCATACCCAAGCTCGCTGGCATCGGCAAAGTGGTGTAGTTGGATGCTTACTGGTTTTCTAAAGCTGGGCGGTTTGATACAACATGGGACATTGAAACTGGCTAGTTTTGGGAGATCTTCAACCCAGTCAGTCCATTGTTTAGACTGACCTGGGGAAATTGGCTCATCCCATCCACGGCCCTGCTTACAGAGCTGTTGTAATAGTTGCTTGGCTGGGAAAGTGAGTGGTGCCAGGATACCCAGCGGGTCGTACACGGAAATTACCATTGACAGAATTCCTCTCCGTGTGTGTGGCTTCTTAGGGACTACAATGTTGAATCTGAAGTCATCACCTTCCACACTCCACTGGAGTCCAAGCGCCCGGTCCACTGGTAATTGGTCCTTGTTGAGATCTAAGGATCTGATGTCTTTTCCTCTTTCCTCTTCTTTTATGCTTGACAGCACAGCTCTGTTGTTGCTCACCCATTTTGTAAGCTGGAATCCACCTTTACTGCATTGTTCAACCAGGTCTGTTGTTAACTGCACGGCATCCTGTACTGTGGGCAGAGAAGTCAAGCAGTCGTCAACATAAAAATTATGCAGTATTGTGTTTGTCACCTGTGGTCCCATGAGGAGATTCTCCTCTGCTGTTCTTCGCAGGGCAAAGCTGGCACAGCTTGGGGAGGAAGTGGCCCCAAACAAGTGCATCAGCATGCGATGGTCTACTGGGTCTTGTTCAATGTTCCCATCTCTCCACCACAAGAACTGCAGAAAGTCTGTGTCTGACTTGGTTACCCTGACTTGGTGGAACATAGATTTAATGTCTGCCATTAGAGCAATGGGCTCTCGTCTGAATCTGAGCAGAACACCAATTAATGAGTTGGTCAGATCAGGGCCTTGCAAAAGTTCTGAGTTCAGGGACCTACCATGGTACGCCGCACCGCAGTCAAACACCACCCTGAGCGTGTTTTTCTTGGGGTGGTATACTCCATGATGCGGTATATACCAGGTTTTGTCCTTCAGCTCCTTCCAGCTCTTTCTGTGGGACCACTTCAGCATATCCTTGAGCTATGACATCATTCAGGAAGGCGGAGTACTCCTCATGGAACACCGGATTTCGACTCAGTTTCCTTTTCAGGCTGTGGAGGCGCTGTAGGGAAATGGGACGATTATTGGGCAACTTGACATTATCGTCCTTGAAGGGTAAGTCTAGTGTATAGTGGCCATCTATAACTGACACAGAGTTGTTTGCAATTTCAAGGAACTTTTTGTCCTCAATGGAGTGCTCACGCTTTTCGTCAGCAGTCTTTTCATTAAATTCATGGTTGTATTGACTGATCAACAACTTCTCCAGATTTGCAACAGAGATCCTGTTCACTGCTGCAGATTGACAGTCATCATCTATGGCGGATTTGCCATGTCTTAAGGGCCCGTTGACAACCCATCCCACGAGGGTCTTTATGGCATAGGGTCCCTCACCCTGACTGTTTATTACCTCCCAGGGCTCTATGACCTTCGAACCATTGGTTCCTATCAGCAGTTCAATGCTGCTGTCGATCACTGGAATGTTGACCTTTTCCAGGTATGGCCATCTGGCGAGATCCTGCTTTGTGGGGATATGTTCAGAGGTTACAGGCATTTCTTTTTGCGTGAACACATCAGGTAATGGAATGAAATTGTTTTTTTCAAGACCAGAAATGTCTAAGCCTGACACCACATAAGTTGGCACAGATGTCTCGTGACTCATTGTAGCAGTATGTTTGTTTTTCTTCCCTGAACGTTCAGCTGTGACATGAGCTGCTCAGTACAAAAAGTAGCTGAGCTACCTGGGTCAATGAATGCATATGCTGTTATGACCTTTTCTCCTCTGCCTGCTTTTACCTTCACAGGGAGCACGTTACCGGCCCCTTTACCGGCCCCAATGTGCCCACATTCTTTGGGCTGTGCATCGACAGGATGTACGTCTTCAGACGTGTCAGGCCTTTGTTGTTGCTGTGGCTTTTGTTTTGTGTCAATGTGCAGGACCTTGTCCGGGTGCTGTTTGGAGCATACAGTGCAGGTAAGTCTTTGTTTGCAGTGTTTGCTGAGGTGACCTTGATGTAGACAGCCAAAGCAGATCCCTTTTTCCTTTAAGAAGTCTATCTTCTCTCTGTGTCTCTTTTTCATCAGTGCATCACAGCAGTATGATTAGAGCTACACATAGGGCAAGTTGCTTGCATGGCATTACTTTTGGGGTGTTGGCTGAGTTGGGTGGAAGAGGCAGAGACATTAGTTGCACCACTGACGAAAGTGGCACCGGTGGACTTGGATGGCGGCCTAGATGTATTGGGGAGGTTTCCCGCAGCTCTTGTGGGCCTATCCTGAATGTCTCCATACACTGGATCAGTAATCACTCTCAGTTGCCTTTCAAGAAATGTGACAAGATCAGAGAATTGTGGTCTGTTGTTTTGCTTCTCCTGAAATTCACACACATAAGAGCGCCAGCGCTCTCTGAATTTGTAGGGGAGCTTCATGATCAAGACCTTCAGGCTGGAGGACAAGTTAATTTCCTGTGAGTATCTCATTTCTTGCATTGCATTACAACAACTCCTCAAAAATAACACAAAGGCTTGTAGTGCCTTCGCGTCCTCAGTTTTAATGACAGACCATTCCAATGCTTTTTTCAAGTAGGCAGAGCAAATCTTGAATTCATCTCCATAGTGTTCCTGAAGCAAAGCCTTTGCCTTTTCATAGCCTGTGTCTGAGCTCATGTGAAGACAACTCCTCACAAGGTCTCGAGGGTGCCCACTTGTGTATTGATCAAGAAAGTACAGCCTATCTGCACTATTGTCAGTTTTAAGCTCAATCATATGCTCAAAAGCTCTGCTGAATGGCCTATACAACAAAACATCTCCACTGAAGACTGGGACTTCTCTTTGAGGGAGTTTTGACTGTTGTTGTTGCTTTACAAGAATGGATGTTATGTCATTTTGACGCTGTAGAATATTTGCAAGTCCATCATTAACATCATGCCTTGGAGGTGCTACGAGTTGGTTAGACATGCTTGTTGTGTTAGAGGGGTCGCTCTTTGTAAGTGAATCAAGAGGACTTGAGGTGGTGTTTTTAATGTTTAAACTCTCTCCCTCTCCTACCAAGACAGACTGAAAGTGAACGCCATCCTTTGGGCGAACACTTGGGGTTTGCATTATTGAAAGGGCTTGGGCAACTTTATCTAAAGAGAGAAACTCACTCTCTGATGTAGCACTTTTCATTGACATTTCAGCAAGGTAAGCATTCATTTCATCTGGTAGCTTCACTTGCGTGCCTGGTGCTTGTGTGACTGTGGTTGGATCTCTTGGCATCTCCTCACTTGGTGGTTCCACTGTTGGACTGGACAGCAAGGCTGTTGTTGTTGCTCAGCAGACTTGAGAACTGCAAGTTTGGATGATGAGGCGGCCAACTGTGTTTTCAGCTCAAGAGCCTCACGTTTCTGCTTTAATGCTCGCATCTCTTTCTGTAGGGCACTCTCCAGTTCCTCCAATTCATGCATTTCCTTCAGTGCTGCAGCCTTGGCCTCGAGTCCAGCTCTTTCAGCCTCTGCAACTACTCTGGCTGATGCTACTGAAGATGTCCTGGACCCACGTGACCTGTGAGAAACTTAAGAGATGCTGTCCTTTGCGGTCACCTCCACTTCCTCCTCCTTGTCCTTTTCTTCTGGTTTAGGATTAGTCGTCTTAGATGCACCAAAAAGCCACTCAGACACAAGAGAAAGAAAATGATCAATTTCAGCCATTTTGGGTTTAAACCATTCACATTCATCTTTGTGCATAGAGAGTACTGTGGGAGAATAATGTCATGACATTCTCTTGACATGTCAGAATTACATCGTGTGCCTTGTTGACTGGTTCATATGAATATTGTTGATAGTTAGAATGAGCGTGTTTATGATAAACTGCGAAAGCTAGGCGCCTCCAGAGAGGGCCACGTACACTTGTTATGATAAAACGGTATAAAAGGGTGGCACAAGATGAGCTCGTCGGACATTTTGTAACATTCTGTATGCATATTTGCTGTGACAGTTTGCTCAATAAACTCCCCAATGGACGGCTGACCGATGCGTGATTCGTCTCCTATTTTCTTCACAACATAATGGTGACCCCGAATTCGTGAGATTTTGCTTCTGGATCCCGGCGGAGCGTGTCCTCTGTGCCCCGACAACCGACATCAGCTGTGAGAGCCGGCTGGTTGGATTTTTTTCCTACCATTACGCAGCTGGCTTCTGTTGGTGGTGCACAGCTCACAGGCTTTTTTTTTTCCGGGTTCCCCAAATTTAAAAGAACACAGGAGAGAGTACGGATTCTGCATTCGGTAAGCATTTCATTGTTTACCTCTGCGCAGGGGGGGCTGCTGAAATTGTTTGGAAATCTTGGGCCAAGAGGAGCCAGTTTGAATTAAGATAAAAATTGGGTAAACAGCAGCTGGTGTGAGACGTGTTTGGTAAAGCAGATAGCTGTGAGGAGCTGGTCTGGCTTGTGTTGTTGTATTTTTTTGTGGTGATTAAAGAAGGCTAGTCGCTAATGCTCGGGCAGGAAATAAATCGATGAGTTTAAACTGGAATAGTGGATACGCTTTTAGAGCGGGCAGGGTGGAAATCACCCGTTCATAGTGATGTCATAGAGCCAACGGCCGACCTTTAATGCATTGGGGATTGGGCTACCGTGGGACTACGGCTTACATTAGTCATTAATATATGTGAAAATTATTTTCACTAGTCAAGGAGTAGACGAATGCTGGTAATTGATTGACTTGCGAACATAAAGGTTTGAAGGTGGAATCAAAAGGGCAGTTCAAGAAAACTCCGAAAAAGTCAATTCCAGTTCTATACGAGCACATTTTAAATATATATGTTTATATCATTTTATATCTGCTTAGAACTCTTTGGAGTTATCCGAGACCTCAGTATAAAGACATTTTTTTTAGAAGAAAATTCAAATTCGTTTATAAATTGGCCACAGGAGATTATTATAAGAGGTCATAGGGAAGCTGATAAGTACACGTCAGCATCTGTTGCTTTGGTCAGAGACCATATCACAAGGCTTGTAGAGAAAACACATTTTGTATTTCATATATTGCCTACACCAATATCTCCTGAAAAATTAAAAGTCTAAATGAAAGAAATTGATCATTTAAAACTGCGAAGATTTGAATGGTGACTGACACAAAACTTTGATCGACTGACTTGGTGTGAGTGTATGTGACCGGTCTTTCTTTGTCTGTCAATGTGTTTGAAATCCTGCTGTTTTATGTGAATCTAAAAAAAAAAAGAAGAAAAGAAAAAGTTATTTTGTGTGAGGAATCAAGGTTCCAACTTATCTCATCCCTTGACTTTTGAGTAGTTTTAGTTATTTTGAGTTAACACATAGTTAACACAACGTCTTACTTATAATCTTAGGCTAAATAATTGTTATAATTTGCTTCATTGTTATAGTTGCCGCATTGATAGTTTGTTGAAATAAGGTGTTGTTACAGTAATGAGCTGTGATTTTTAAACGCTGTGTGCTGATTTCTTTAATATTGTGCATTGTAATAAGATTTGTGATAAGTTTCTAAAGTTCTATTTTCAACAGACTTATTGAAGGTGTTTGGATTTCAGAAGGGAGGACAGCGAGGTGCACACACGCTGCTTGTGTGGAGGCACGCTGCTCTGTCCTTGACATTCTTGTGCTGTCTTTACACTCACAGATGTTCGTGCGTAATCACACTTTCTTTCCTTGTTGTCTTTCAGGGCCCTTTATGGTTGAACTGTAATAATTATTAGTTTTCTTTAGGTAATGTGCTAATTGCGGAGTTGTTATCAGTCGAGTGAAAATTGGTTTCGCAATTCTAGGGGAGAGGTTCTGTCTCTAGTCCATTTGATGTTGACATTCCTGATAAAGAAAGTTTTCGCTTATGCATTGTTTCTGTATCTTTTGGTCTGTATTTTCCCTGTCCACAGCGTGTTAAATTGTATTTCTTTCTCTTTCTTAACAAACGTCATTTTGAGGTGAAGAATAGGGCAATTGGTACTTCTCCCTGTCCAGCTGGACAGATTGTATTTCTTCCTCTTTCTTAACTTGTCACAAAAAGTGTGACAAACGCCATTTTGAGTAGGGGTGTGGTTCAATTGTTATGTTTGGGAGGAGTTAATAACAGCCTAGGAAGTAGACGTAATGGTGTGTTCATATTTGATTGGTTAGAATTCACGTGGTTCATTGGAGGCGGGCTTAGAGGTGTGTTCATATTTTATTGGTTAGAAGTTAACCCTCTAACCGCCAAAGTCGCAGAATTGCGACATGACGTCACCATAAACAAAACAGTCTGCAGATAAAATAAACGGGCTTTAAGGTGTTCAGTTCTCCTACCACTAGTTGGCAAACATGTTACCCTTTCAAACAAGACCAAGCTCACGTCATTTTGTAGTCATTTTGTAGTCATTTTGTAGTTCACAGTGTTTTTATAAGGCAGTGCAAAAAAGCCGCACTAGCTCAGACACGGAAGCAGTTATTCAGAGCTTTTCTGTAGAGACGTGCGAGTCGAATTTTTTTTGTCAGCGAACTATTAGTGAGTTTTTAACACCATGGCTTGTAAGAAGTTGAACCGTGCGGAAGTATTGAGCATGCTATTTGCCGATTCCGACTCCGAAGGAGAGTTTTTACCTCATGAGGAGGAGGATCGGACGAGCGCTCATGCTTCCCACGGTGAAACTTCCGAAGGCAATGGTGCCGGCATGCGAAGCAAGGCTGTTCTCCAAGCACACACACACACACTCCAACTCATTCGGTGCCGTTATCCAACCTCAATGGAGTGGGTGGTAGTGGGGAACGCGGTCGCAGTGTCCATAGAGGTGTTGGTCGAGGAATCAGGGGTGGGAGAAGTGGGTCTGGTATCTTTAGCATGCGCTCTCTCCATCCAGCCCCCGGTGCCGCGGCGCGCCTATCCGCCAGCGCAATGATCCTGACATTTTACCACTTGTTTTATTATTGTATTCCTCATTCCTGATCATTATGAATAAGGTTGAACAGGTTAAAAAAAAAAAAAATCAATTCAATGTCTTCCACTTCTTGCATGTGTTTTCCTACCCTATGGTAGCCTAATGATGACAGTATTTTACCACTTTCTCCTGTTTTATTGTTGGTTTCCTCCTTATGAATTATGGTAAAAGACAGAAAAATGAAAATAAGTTCAAACATCAAGTCAATATCCACCATTTCCTGAAAAAATATAGGCAACTTTTCGCATGTGTTTTCCTACTATATGGTAATGATGATATAGTAATATTTTACTACATTATTCTGTTTTATTGTTGCTTTCCTGTTCCCTGATCATTATAGATGATGATAAATAGACAAAAAGAAAAAAAAGTTTAAAAAAAAACAAGTTCATAATCACTCAATTCCAATATTTCCTGAACATAATGAGATTCAAAATGGCTGCCACCTAATGACGTCATAATATGCAAATTAGATCATGGGCAACATTTTTCTAATGTACAGTAGGCATCTATCTTTAACCCCCTTTCAGCCACCAGCTTTGGAAATATTAATGTCAAAATCCAGTATTTTCAAAAAACAATCTTGGCGCCTAAAGGGTTAAGTGTCCCAGACGTGTTTCATTGGAGGTAGATTAAGAGGTGTGTTCAGATTTCATTGGTCAAAAATGTTCAGGTCATTGGTCAGAATTGACGTAGCTGTGACGTGCATTGTATCATCTGGATTGGTGGAGAGACATCGTGTATGGATTGGATCGGAAGCATCCGGATGTGAGCAAAAGGGGGGGCAACGCCTTTAGCCTGAGTCACTTCAAACAGAGTAAGCATTAACTGAGCTTTCGATTAGCAATAAATTAACATTGGGTAGCATTAGTAATACAGCTAGTATTGATTAGCAATAATTAGTATTGATTAGCAATAACTAGCATTGATTAGCGATAATTAGCATTGAAAAGCATAATTAGCATTCCATTAGCATTGGTCAACAAGGAAGCTAGTATTAATTAGCAATGAGTAGCATTGATTAGCAATAGTTAGCTTTGGTTAGCATTATTAGCATTTGTTAGCATTTCGTTAGCCATAATTAGCATTGATCAGAAATACAATTAGCATTGATTAGCAATAGCAATAAGGAAAATATTGGTTTAAATCTTAATTAGCAATAGGTTAGCATTTATTAGCAACGGCTAGGAAGCTAACATCAACTGGCATTGGGTAGCTAACATTAGCAATAATAATAACCTAACTCCAAACTAGAAATCGAAATAGCAACAAGCTAGATTAGCCTAACAGTGAATTAACATTGGTTTAATTTTAGAAACCAACCTAGAGCATAAGTTTCAAAGCTAACATAGGCTAACCTTAACAGTAGCATTGACAATATCCAATCCAATAAGTAGCAGCATCTAAGCTAAATTTAGCCGAGCATTAAATTAGCATTGAGTAGAGTTAGTTTAATTTAAATTGACTTTCAAAAATTGTTTAAAAAAAAAGAAAAAAAAAAAAAAGAAAAAAAAAAGGGGGGATACTAATAATAAGAATAAAATAAAATTAGGAGGGAAAATAAATAAGTAAATAGAAAGTCAAAAGAAGGGAACTAAATAGGTGAAACAATGGATGTAACACCAATAATAACCATCAGCGCCAAACATCCTGAACATTCCAAAGATATTAAAAAGATATCTCAAAAATGGGAAAAACGAACAAAAAATAATTTCTCACCCTGGCCAAAAGGGGGCACTTTCAATGTAACTACCTGTAAGATTATGGAACAAAGGATTAAAGCGTACAAACCAAAGGACATAAGAAAAAAGAGACAGGAAAAGAGAGAGCTTGAATTAAAAGTTGTACATTTCTTTGAAAATGCAGAGCTATATCCAACACTGCCAGGAGCAGTAAACATACAAGGAGATTCTGAAATAAAAGATCACAAAATATCTCATGAACGTCCAGAACCACAAATAGCTACATCAAGTAGTCACGGAGCTCCTGAGCCAGACGGCGTCTGTAATTCAGATCAGGCCAGGCGACAGCTCCCACAATATCAAAAATCACCAGAACTGGCACCTCCAGTTCAAAAGGCATCTTCTGAAGAAAATAAGAGTCCAACAGCGTCAGCAGCGAGTTTGATAGAAATGACGCAGGGACAGTATGTGCTGTGGCAGACGCTCGACCTAGCGGGGCTGGTTGCTCGATTGCCGGACATTCACACAGGTGCAAGCAAATGGATAACAGCGTTTGAACAAGAAACTGTGGATAAACTGTCGTCTGTAGGACACATTAAGGCAGTGTGGGCACTGTGTTTGGGGAACTTCTATCATGGAGGGCATTTTGAGACACAGTGAGAATGACTGGATGTTAAGCCACCGAGCTGATGGAACTGACTTTAATGCATATCGAGCTGCACTCTGGAGAGCGTTACGAGCTGAGTCTCCCGTGGGAGTGGACCTCGAAGCATTAAAGGGGGAACCACTGTCAGGAACAGAGAGTCCGGTCGTGTACATTGCACAACAATTGAAGAAATCGAGAAGAGCCCAGCGTGGGTGACATTGTTCAGGGTTTCCGTCAAAGAGGCTCTGCCTGGCCCAGTTCAGGGGAGGCTGGAGGATGTGGTGGGGTTGAATTCAATGTCCATCCATCCATCCATCCATCCATCCATCCATCATCTTCCGCTGGTCCGGGGATCGGGTCGCGGGGGCAGCAGCTTGAGCAAAGAGACCCAGACGTCCCTGTCCCCGGCCACTTCCTCCAGCTCTTCCGGGGGGACCCCGAGGCGTTCCCAGGCCAGCCGAGAAACATAGTCTCTCCAACGTGTCCTGGGTCTTCCCCGGGGCCTCCTCCCAGTGGGACGGGCCCGGAACACCTCACCGGGGAGGCGTCCAGGAGGCATTCTCACTAGATGCCCGAGCCACCTCATCTGACTTCAATGTCACATGGACAATTCCGCGACCACGTGGTGCATGCAGTAAACAAATACAGAAAAGAACTGAAACGGAAGGAGCAGGAGGAGGATATGCAAAGGGAACTTGCACGGTTGCAGTTAGAAGAACTGCAAGCGAAGCAAGAAGTACGAAATGAGGCCATGACAGCGGGGGCCGCTGAACAGCCATCACAGGGGCAAGTCCATCGTCGACCCTGTCGGAGGTCAAGAAGAGGTGCACCTGGAGGACGAAGGTCCTCGGGAGCATGTTGGGCCTGTGGCGAGAGGGGACACTTTGTTTACAGCTGTCCGAGAGCACCGAGAAACCCGAGTGTTCGGCAGGACCGTGGCCAGTCCCTGCGGGGCGGAGCAAGTGGCCCGGCAGGTCCATAGCGTTCCTCTGGCAGAGGAATCCCAGTATTTGTTTGCACTGACATATAGAGGTAAGAAGTACACTTACATCAGACGTACTCAAGGGTTTAAAAACCGCCCTCAGGTGTGTCATTATTACAAAACAAAACAAAGTTTTTAAGTTAAATGTGTCACTATTACTAAGTTTCTAAAACTTAAATTTAAATGTCACTATTACTATTACAAAACAAAACAAATTTTCTAAATTTAAAATTAAATGTCACTATTACAATATTTCTAAAATTTAAACAAAACAAAGTTTCGAGTTTAAATTTTAGCATTGTTAGCCTAAATTAGAGTATCTATTTAACCCATAGGGAACTACTGATATCTTTCCATCCCACGTGGAAGGAGGAAGTAAAGCGCCAGGTCCAAAATAAATAAATGTATTAATTAATAAAATTAAAATAAAACAAGTATGATCTTCTTTTGGGAGGATTTTGCAATAAAATTTGCTTCCTCTGGAAGGAACATGAAAAATCCAAAGATCAAAGGTTGAAAGCACAACTGGAGAGGACAACCGAGGCTAAGTTAGCCTTTGAAAGTTTGAAACAAAATTAGCAAAAGTCATCCAAAACGGGCAACACTAAAATATGAGAAGCCATTTTTCGTATATGTCTCCAATAAAAACCATAAGAGTTCAGAACTAATAAATCAGAGTAGGTATGGTGTGACTCGGACAGGATGTTTGCAGGTTGTGCATCTTTTGACACATCCAGATGTGAGAATACAGAAGTGTACTACATCGGATCCTGCGGATGTCATTCCACGTGAGTTTGAAGGAGAACCACATGAGCGTGTGTCAGAGGCTGTGAGATACATTAAACTGAGACCTGACTTAGGAGCAACTCCACTGGTGCAGGCTGACGTCACTTATGTTGTGTATGGATCATGTTGTGAGATCATTTGGGTAATCATGCAGGTTTTGCAGTTGTGAAACAGGAAGGTGGAAAACTTTGTGACGGTGGAAGCTGAGAAGGGTGAACAGCCATGTTCGGCACAGTTGGCTGAACTGAAGGCATTAACGGAAGCATGTTGACTGGTGAAAGGTAAGGTTACAAATGTGTACACAGATTCTGCATATGCTCATGATATTTGCTATTTGTTTGAAGCAGTTGTGAAGCAGAGAGGGTGCAGGAGGTCAGACGGAAGTCCAGTGCGACATGAGGTCCAAAGGAAGGAGCGGATTGCAGTCATGACGCTCCTCGCAAATCTGGCAGTGATGAAGTGTCACATAATCGTAAAGGTAACGAAATGGTCAGTAAAGGTAATAACGCGGCTGATGAAGCAGCGGAAGTAGTATCAAAGTGCCAGCTTGCGGGTTGGGCACCAATGGTGTTACTGGAGCCAGAGGTCACGCAACAACAAGGATATTGGTCATACATATTGGATAAATAGTCGTAAAATTGTTTTGGTAAGAGAATTGATTCATCTGTTTGTCATTCCATCAGAGATTAGCTCAAATAATGGTTAAGTGTTTGTTTAGAAAAGTGCAAGAGGCATTCTGCAGCAGCTGCGAATCAAGCAGCGCTGTGGGGCCGTTTATCATCCACAGAGTCAAGGGATGGTTGAGAGGATCAATGGAACCTGGAAAGTGAAATTGAATTGAATCTGTGCTTCAACTAAACTAAACTAGATGCTTTGCCGCTTGCACTAATGAGCTTTCGTATGCAGACTCATAGAGTCACGCACTAACACCGCATAAAATGCTAACGGGTCGACCCATGCCGGCACCTCAGTTGAGAGGTCCCTTTAAAGGGCCCCCACTTGAGCAGTTGCGAACAGAGTGGACAGTCTATATGAAGCAATTAACTGCAATCCACAGAACAATCTATCTACAGGAGGAGACCAGAGACTCAGGTCTCGAACAGCTGGTTGAGTGACCAGTGGTGCCAGGCGACCAGGTGCACATCGAAGTGTTCCGAAGGAAGTGGCTTGAGCCAAGGTGAAAAGGACCGTACACAATGGTGCGAGCAACGTCAACAGCAGTTCAAATGGAAGGTAGCAACACATGGTACCATTTGAATCACTGCACTGAGGTTCGGTCTAAAGACACAGACGGAGTTAAGTCCGAGGGAAAGGATGAACAAAAGGAAGATGTTAAGATTTCTGACACTAATGAGCATCCAGGTGTGGGTGTTGGCCGACAGCATGGGCTCAGGAGAACGAGGCCTGGAGATGTTGGACGGGATCCCGCATACAGGAGAGGCTGGAAGGGTCCCGTGAGGGAGCCACCCCGCAGGGGAAGTAGCCAGCCTGGGTCAGATGAGTATGATGCAACAATACACACCCACTCAGACCATGCCACGCCACGAACTTTGCCAGCAATACACACTAGAGCTGGTCGGGAAGAGGTATCGGTTAAGCGTGAGTAAGTACGTGGGAATAAAGGTTGGTGGAAGTGTGAGGAAGTGTGAGGAAGTGTGGATCGTGGGTCCAGAGGAGGAGACGAACAAATCACCGCCTCTGGACGCCACGACAAAGGGGCAATCGGGTAAGATCATGTTGTCCTCGGGTCAGGAGAAGTTGTTCGCAATGGTTGTAAGAATAGAAAGATTTTTCGGGGAAGGCTAGGGGGATTTGATACCATTAGCACTACAGGACAGAATAATCATGTTAATCCAAGAACAGACGGTGTGTACATGCACAGGTGGAGTCAGGAAAACAGTGTAACTGTGGAAGATGGGTTAAAGGGGAACTCCGGGGCATTTGAAGCGTGTTTCCATTGCTAGGGGTTGTCAAATAGTGATAGTAGGACACAGAGAGGTGCATATCTGCGCTCCCTGTGTGAAGATCGCGCTGTTCGCACACCCTGTCATGCGAGGCTAATACGTGGTGGCTAAGGGGCAAGCGCTAACCCTTCCACGTAAAACAACAACTTGCACACTGCAGAAACGTCACACCACTTTATAAACCATCCGACAATAAAGTCACAAGCCTTACCATCAAAACCATATGCATGGTTCTCACATTACTGGCATGGGGACGTTACAAAACAACTTTATAAACAGCATGTAACTCACCGGCTGGTTGTAGGCTCGCGCATGTGAAAGCCCAAAAGAGTCGATGGAGAATAATCCCATATACAAAACAATTATATTCTCTAGAAAAACTGTGTTCAAGTATTTAAAACATTACAACAATACATGCCCAGTAATATTCTTGTAATGTTTTAAATACTTGAACGCAGTTTTTCTAGAGAATATAATTGTTTTGTATATGGGATTATTCTCCATCGACTCTTTTGGGCTTTCTCATGCGCGAGCCTACAACCAGCCGGTGAGTGACATGCTGTTTATAAAGTTGTTTTGTAACGTCCCCATGCCAGTAATGTGAGAACCATGCATATGGTTTTGATGGTAAGGCTTGTGACTTTATTGTCGGATGGGTTATAAAGTGGTGTGACGTTTCTGCAGTGTGCAAGTTGTTGTTTTACGTGGAAGGGTTAGCGCTTGCCCCTTAGCCACCACGTATTAGCCTCGCATGACATGCTGTGTGGACAGCGCGATCTTCACACAGGGAGCGCAGATACGCACCTCTCTGTGTCCTACTATCACTATTTGACAACCTCTAGCAATGGAAACACGCTTCAAATGCCCCGGAGTTCCCCTTCAAGGCAGCACAGGATATGTGGTATAGATGGGCATGGTACACTACGAGAGAACTGACAGCGACGGAGTGTCTCATATGCGCAGACGCTCCAGGAGCATTGCCTGTTGTTGTTCCAGGGCCAAACACCTTCAGGGACTGTGCAGTGGGCCAGCAACGGGAATGCAGAGAAGGTAGGTTCACATCAGAAGAGGATAAATGGTTATTGTTTCCTAGGTGGGGTATTAAGTGCAGATTGATGTTTGGGCCAGATAAATTACATAGTTGTTTTCAAAATAAGGAAGGGCCACAAATTGGAGTCTTTTTGTGCGGAATTTAATCATAATACATCACAGGATGGGCCTCCGACTGATTGGTGATTGGTCCGACTGATTACGATGGTGAGTTTGAATGCTTTTGGAACTCACGTAGGTAATCTTACTGTTAAATGCAGGGTCGCATGGGTTTTACCTTGGTTTCCACACGCAAATATGAAACCAATATTTCTTAGAATTTATTTATTTGGATCAAATTGTGAAATTATAGAAATGATCATTTTAACTCTATATCTTTTTGGGGATCAGACACACCCAATAGCTGAGAGTTACTGGATGTGTGGAGATGATGTTTTGTTAAATGTGTTACCCAACAGGTGGATAGGTCTTTGGGCACTGGTGAGGAGGAACACATCAGTTATGTTAATGTATGACAAGGTAAACGAGATGCTAGGATTGGATGCGGAAAAAGGGAGAGTTAAAAGGTCTAGTGATGACTACATCATGGATAAGCACGTTTACTTGGATGCAATAGGGCAGCCGAGAGGGATTCCTTTTGTGCTCAAAGCACGCAGTGATATTGCAGCTGGATTTGAGGCTATTTTGCCGTGGATCATATTTAACAAAATGGGGAATGCATTAATTACATATACTACAACCAACAGGTAATTCTTAACTACACGAGTGAAGGGTTTGCAGGCTTTGGAGAACAACTACGTGAGACGAGTATGATGGCTTGGTAGAACAGACAAGTTTTAGAATGTATATTAGAAGGGAAAATTGGTGTCGGCCAGATGTTTGGGGAAAAATGTTGTACATTTATACCCGGGAACACTGCAGCTGATGAAACGTTTACAACGGCCATGAAGAAGATCAGAGAACGGCGAGAGGAGCTGATGTGTGATGCTGGTGGAGGTGAACGGTTGTGGACTGGTCTGTTTGGGATTTTGGGAAAAGGGGGAGCGATGACGGTTAAAGCGGGAATAGCTATATTGTTGATAGTGAGGATGGTTTCCCTATTGGTGTGTATTATACCCATTCTGAGAAGGTGTTTGCTGCAAGTGATGTTCAAACGAACAGTGGAGGGAATCAGGAGGCGGATGACCATGCGAGACCAGGTCTGAGGACCAACGCATGGGAGAGCGGGTCAACGAATGAAGGTTATCAACGGACGGTTCACAAGTTTCTTTCCTCGAGGGTGGAACCAAGGTTAGTCTAATAGGGAAAAGAGATGCTGAAGATCTCTTTGATTGGGAGTGACGTACTGGCGACCTCTCCTCCCAGAGTTAGCTTAGCAGTTTCAGACCCAGCCGGACGGATGTTCGGACAGAAGCAGACGACACCAGAGTACAGGAGAGGGGACGGGACTGGAAGAGCTGCATTACATTGCATTTTATTACTATTTGTTGTGTGATAATCCAGAATTTTATGTATTGTACTTGATACAAAACTGTGATTAATTGATTTGAAGGTGATGCATTCATTCTATGTGTATTATCAATCAAAATTGATCACTGATATGTCCATTGCCAGTTGTGTTAGTCAACTGTTCGGAGTGCGACCTTTGGTAAAGTGGTCGGTCGCCAAGTGGGGTGGGGCCGTAGGTGAGTTTTCCCAAGATAAGAACATGAGTTACGAAAGTAGCAGCCGGTGGGTTTTTCGCACCTATGCACTGCGAACAGTGGACAAGTGTGATGGCAATGTAAAACTTGTAGTGTTGTTGAATATATCGTTTAATTTAATTTAATCATTTAATCATTTTATGTGATTCGGGTGCATATATATAATCGTTTTCATTGATTCACAAAAGTTCCATTTGTTTGAGATTGTAGAATTATTAGAATAATTTAGTGTTGATTATGTTAATTAAGAATTAATTAACTATGTGGGATGATTTTCTTTCATTTTAGATTATTTCTTTATTAAATCACTGATAAGTGATTTCAGGGGGGACTATGTGGGAGAATAATGTCATGACATTCTCTTGACATGTCAGAATTACATCGTGTGCCTTGTTGACTGGTTCATATGAATATTGTTGATAATTAGAATGAGCGTGTTTATGATAAACTGCGAAAGCTAGGCGTCTCCAGAGAGGGCCACGTACACTTGTTATGATAAAACGGTATAAAAGGGTGGCACAAGATGAGCTCGTCGGACATTTTGTAACATTCTGTATGCATATTTGCTGTGACAGTTTGTTCAATAAACTCCCCAATGGACGGCTGACCAATGCGTGATTCGTCTCCTATTTTCTCCACAACAGTACCAGGGGCAACTGAGTGAAGATGAAATGAACAGACTTAAACTCTGCAAGAAGTAAAAGATTTTCTTTTACTTCCTGTATGCCAGTCACATCTTCCATTAATTCAAGCATTATATTCTTCCTTTTAGTCAACTGACCAAGTTTTCCCTTTCTAACATTTTTCAATTTAGGTTCATGTTCACCATCTTCCATTTCTTTTCCTGAAATTGAGGCACTATTAGCTACTCCCTCAATCACATTTGTTTCCATTTGATCAGCCATGTTTGTTTCAGTCCTTATTCATCCAGTCATCCAAACAATATAGTAGTCCACTCCAATAGCAGAAAACTTTACAACTGGGCAAATTCCATATAATCCACTCCAATAGTAGACTTCCTTAATTGAATCTTCAACATCAAACACGTCTTCTTAAATGTACTAGAGGGAGTACATACCATGCTCTCAAACAATCAGCTCCATGTGCTCCATAGCTTCCATCCATTTCTCCTTTTCCATCTTGAATCCACAGTTTGTTTTTTCAAGTTGGCTCACTGGATGGCATCCATCAGTTTGGAAGAGGTCTTTGACTTTGCAGTGGCTATTTCTTTGTCCTATTGTTTCCTGTTGATAGCCACTGGTGGCCGAGCTGGAGAGGCTGACTCAAACATCCAAGTTGAAAATAATATCCAGAAGAAAAGGTTGTCTGAAAATATTGAGGGGTTTAATGAAAATAAAAGATTATACAAAACTTAGAAGATATATAATGTCCATATGAAGCAGGGTTAATAAGATAAACTAAGGATTCTTTTGCTTGGGTTTTGCTTGGTAGTTAGGTCAAAGACCATCACTTCCTGCTCCGGCCACGCCTTCTCAGGTAACATCAACTGTAGATATAGGAAAGGTGGATGGCCCCTTTGGCCACAAGAGGGAGACAGGAATGGGCTTGCACAACACAAAAAAGGGAGATGTAAGAAAAAACTCAAATGTGCATTTTGGCTCCTACAATATGTATGTATATATATATATATATATGAACTATTTATTGAAACGATATGACCAAAGACATGAACCTTAAAATAAACAGGAGATATGCGTTGAATATGGATGATTACATATTACACTTAGTGAATTGAAAATAAAATAGGGGGAATGGAGAGGTACCGGCTTTACTCAAAAAGTTTAGGTTTGCTTACTATTTGTAGCTAAAGACTAACATCTTGGATACATTTATCATTTTAACAGTGAAAGTCTCGAGACACCCATTGTAACTGTCTGTAAGATGAAAAACGGACTTTGCAGTTGCCTGGACGTTCCCTTCTTTTGCACCAGGGCTTCTCGTTGCCAAGGCGACGGAACTGGCTGGTATCGGACTTCACCGACAAAATGACAAATTCGTCCGAGTGTCGGAGTTGGTTGGTTGCTGACCAACTCTGATGAGGTGAACTTAAGTTCACAAAATGTTGACAAGCTTGACGCTGGCTTTCTTGGTAGGAAAAACTATGTGATAACGTGCAGCAGCGGAGGTTAAAAACGTGCGATGTAAAAAGACATGGATGACGATGGACAAAACGTGAATCTTTCTCTACTACATTTTGTTTCTTTCTATGTTCGGATTTTCTTCTTCCTCATCTTTCTATCCTGAAATAGTCTTTCCATCTTCTTCTCTGTTCTTAACTTTCTTCTTCTCTTCTTCTTCTCTCTGTATCATTCTGAAAACTTCTTCTTCATTTCATTCAATTCAATTCAATTCAAAAATACTTTATTTATCCCAGAGGGAAATTAAATGTTGATGTAACTCAATTAAATCAAGGAGTTATCATAGATGCTGTTGGCTGTGGGCAGGATAGATTTCCTGTAGCGGTCCGTTTTGCATCCAAACTGAAGAAGCCTTTGACTGAAGAGACTCTGTTTTCCGATAACAGTCTCATTGAGAGGATGTTCAGGGTTGTCCATAATTCTCTTGATTTTATGCAAAATCCTTCTTTGCATTATTGTCTCCAGAGGTTCCACAGTCGTTTCCAGAACAGAACCAGCCTTCCTTATCAGGTTGTTGAGTCTTTTTAGGTCCCTGGTTCTGATGCTGCTGCCCCAACAGATGATGCAAGAGGAAATGACGCTCTCAACAACAGACTTGTAGAAGATCTGCAACATCTTGTTGCAAACCTTGAAGGACCTTAGCTTCCTCAAGAAGTACAGTCTGCTCTGTCCTTTCTTGTAGATGGCTTCACTGTTGTGTCTCCAGTCCAGTCTGTTGTCCAGATGAACACCAAGGTATTTATATTCCTCAACCACCCCCACTTCTTCTCCCATGATGAAAACAGGGTTTGATCTGATCCTGTTTCTCCTGAAATCTACAATCATCTCTTTTGTTTTGTTAACATTCAAGATGAGATGATTGTTCCCACACCATGCCACAAAGCGGTCCACCAGCTCTCTGTACTCAGCTTCTTGTCCATCTCTGATACACTCGACAACTGCAGAGTCATCTGAATATTTCTGTAGATGACAGGAGTCTGACTTGTACTGGAAGTCTGAAGTGTACAGAGTGAAAAGGAATGGTGAGAGTACAGTCCCCTGTGGTGCTCCTGTGCTGCTGATCACCTGGTTAGACACACAATTCTTCAGTCTGACAAACTGTGGTCTGTTTGTCAGGTAGTCATTAATCCAGGTGATTGTTGAGGCCTCCACCTGAGTCTTCTGGAGTTTCAGACTAAGCAGATCAGGCTGGATTGTGTTAAATGCACTGGAGAAATCAAAGAACATGATCCTCACAGTGCTGCCTGCTTTGTCCAGATGACAGTGGGTTTGTTGAAGCAGGTGTATGATAGCGTCTTCAACTCCAACTCCATGGCGATAAGCAAACTGCAGGGGGTCCTGATATGTGCTGGTTTGCTTACACAGGTGGGTCAACAGGAGTCTCTCCAGGACCTTCATGATGTGGGATGTCAGGATAACAGGTCTGTAGTCATTGATGACTGAATGGTGAGTTTTCTTTGGTACCGGAACCAGACAGGATGTCTTCCACAACAGTGGTACCTTCTCTTGGGTCAAGCTAAGGTTGAAAAGGTGTTGCAGAATCCCACAGAGCTGCTCTACACAGGCCTTCAGGACTCGGGGGCTGACACCATCTGGACCTGCAGCCTTGTTCTGGTTCAGTCTCTCCAACTGCCTCTTCACCTGACTTCTAGAAACAGAAAAGTGGGAGGGGGAGGAGGCAAAGGGGACAGCAGCATCTCCTGATTTTGTTGAAGACAAACTAGTGGAAGCAGAAGAATCCATGACTGAGGTGGAGGTGGAGATGTTACAGGAAAGCTGTGGGTCAGAGGAGGGTGGGATGTCTCTTTGGCTGGGAACAGGAGGGGAGGATGATGAGCTTGTTCCTGAACTGAACCTGTTGAAGAATGTGTTCAGCTCATTTGCTCTGTCCAGACTTCCATCCATCCGATTCTCCCTCTGCTTGAGGCCTGTGATCTTCTTCATTCCTGACCACACATCTCTGATATTGTTCCTCTGCAGTTTACTCTCAAGCTTCTTTCTATACACCTCCTTGCTCTCTCTGATCTTGACTTTGAGCTGCTTCTGTATACTCCTCAGTAACTCCCTGTCTCGCTCCCTAAAGGCTCTTTTTTTCTTGTTCAATAGTTCCTTTAGCTCACTGGTGATCCAGGGTTTGTTATTAGGGAAGCATCTCACTGTTCTGGGGGGGATGGTGTTGTCCACACAGAAGTTTATATAGTCAGTCACACACTCAGTCATGGCATTAATGTCCTCTCCATGTGGCTTACAAAGAGAAATCCAATCAGTTGCATCAAAACAACCCTGTAAGGCTTCTTCAGCTTCCTGTGACCACTTTCTAACAGTCCTTTTTGTGACAGGTAGTCTCTGGACAAGGGGTTTATATGCTGTTCGTACTCTCATTTCTCCGGATTTTGGATCGCGGGTTCCGGGGTTTGACTCGTGGAGGCGGGGCATGACGCAGGCTTATGCTACACTTTCAGCCAATGATATGCCTGAAACTGTTGTGATGTCTGCAGTGGTGATTCTAGAGTCTGTGGGGGCCCCAAGCAAAAAAAATCCTACCGACCAGTGTTCGTCACCAAAACCTCTGACACCAACGAAAAATGTATGAAATAAAACCTCTTTTTATTCAAAACATGTTCCAAACATGAAAAACATTGTTATTTTTAAAATATACATGTAAAGAATAAATATAAATAAACTAAAAAAGACTAATAATAAGTACAAGTATGGTTTTTATTTTCCACTAGCCTTGAATTTCCGGCGAACGTTGCCAACAATCGCAAACACTCTGAAGCTAGGTCTCCGCGAACATAGCCTACAGTGGAACTTGATGTGAGTTTGACAAAGTCAACAATGCAATTATGGAATTATAGAATGGCATGTTAACTAGACAAGCTTTTACTAAATCATTTAAATTTAACTGTTCAAAGAAAACATGTTCACCACGAACGTTCGCCACTGTTTTTTTTTTGTATAGATATATTTATTTAAAGTATACAGTATTTTTTTTTTGAAAAAAAAAAAAGAATAACAAAAAAAAACAAAAAAAAAAAACCCCACCCCACCCACTCTCTCAATGTAATAATACATGCAGTAATGTTAAATTTAGCATCAAATATATTTTTGTAAGGCCAGAGTTAATAAAACAAAACTTTTTTTTTATTTTTTTAATTGACATAAAACAGTTAAGATTTAAGACAGATCAGTCTCTCAGATCTAATCTGGTTAGAATGTCCAAGAAGGGTGTCCATATCCGGTCAAACTTACCCAATGTCCCACGTATTGAATGGAGAAATTTTTCAGGAGTGCAATATGACAACAGTTCATTGATCCAATGATTTTGGTTTGGTGGCTCCATAGCTTTCCAATTTATAAGTATACACTTTTTTGCAGCAGATGATACTAACAAAACAAAATATTTCTTGCAAGGATATAAATTCAAGGACATAACATCTCCAAGTATCCAAATCCTGGGGTCAGCGTCTAAAGAAAGCCCACAAGCTGCTGAGGTTATCAGAATTACATTATTCCAGTAGGTTTGCAAGTGTACACAACTCCAAAGCATATGAAGAAGATCACCTACAGATGTCTTACATCTCTGGCATTTGTCTGTGATACTGGCATTCATTTTATTCAATCTATATGGGGTATAATATATGCGGTGAAAAATATTAAATTGGATTTGCCTGTGTTTTGTTGATATTAATATTGTTTGGGATGAATTTAGCAATCTGTTCCAGCTTTTGTCATCATATTTGCAGTTTATGTCCGATTCCCATTTTGATTTATTTGAGCACTTCTCATATGTTGGTAAATAGTCAAGAGCAATTTTATAAACACAAGAAATAAGTCCTTTTGTATTGGCACGTTTGGAGTCTAATAAACATGTTTCAAACAGAGTTTCATCTGGTTTATTTGGAAATATTTCTAATGTTTGGCTCTTAATCCAGTGTCTGATCTGCAAATATTTGAAGTAATTGTGTCTATGCAAGTCATAACATTCAGATAATTGACTGAAGCTGGCAAAGATATTACCAACATACAGGTTGCCGACTGTTTTAATGCCTTTTCTAAGCCAAGTTTGTAGTATACCATCTGTTATAGGTTTGGGAATATTAGGGTTACTTTTAAGTGGTATGTTAACCAAAATGTGTATTTAGGTTTAAGAGAGTGTGTATCTGAAGCCATGCATTGTAGGTAGCTAAAATTAATGGATTTGATGTAATTGTAGACAATTGCTTTTTTGAACTCAGGAAGGGGATAATTGCCAATGACATGGATTTTAATTCTTGTTGTTCTATCGAGACCCACCTCACATCATTGCCATTCGAAAAAGTCCACATCCATAGAATACGGAACTGGGTAGCTAAGTAATATATTCTAAAATTTGGAAGATTTAGTCCACCTTTAGCGTAAGGAGCCTGTAACATAAGAAGCTTAACTCTTGGGACCTTCTTTCGCCATAAAAATAGAGATAGTGCTTTATCCAAATCTTTAAAAAATGTCATTGGAACTTTTAAGGGGACACATTGAAATAAATAAATAAATTTAGTTAGTATAAACATTTTGATTGAGTTGACTCTGCCTATTAAAGATAGTGGGAGATCCATCCATCGTTTCAGCTCTGCTTTAGTTTTATTAATTAATGATATGTAATTCTTTTGGTAAATTTGATCATACGAGGAACTAATATTAATACCAAGGTATGTAAAACCATCTGGGCACAATTTAAATGAACCAGGTAATAATTGTGTCTCCTGTTCTGTCATATTAAGTGGAAATGCTTCACTCTTGGAATAATTAATTCTATAGCCAGAAACTTTGCTGTACATCCCAAGGCATGCCAGTAAAGATGGAAAGGATTTAGATGGCTGAGATATAAAAACCAACAAATCATCCGCATATAGCGCAAGTTTATGTTCTTCTGTACCTACCCTCATACCTGTAATATATAAGTCAGAACGGATGGCAATCGCTAATGGTTCTATAGCAATGGAAAATAGGCTAGGAGAACATGGGCATCCCTGTCTACAGCCTCGGGAGAGCGAGAAGGCGTCCGACAAAACCCCATTAGTCAAAATCTGTGATCTAGGGCTATTAAAGAGTGTTCTTACATATCTAATAAAGGTTTCACCAAAATTCATAGCTCTAAGAGTCTCAAAAAGAAAATCAGGTTCAATTCTGTCAAACGCCTTCTCAGCATCCATAGAAAGTATTGCCAGGGGGTACCTCCTTCTTTTAGTAATATCGATAACATGAAACAACCTTCGAATATTGTCTGCTCCTTGTCGGTTCATAACAAAACCTGTTTGGTCTGCATGAATAATTTTTGGAATTATTTTCTCCAGTCGAGATGCTATTATTTTTGACAAGATCTTGTAATCGGAGTTGAGAAGACTGAGGGGTCTATAGTTACCACACTTTTGTACATCTTTTCCAGGTTTAGGAAGTAATGTTATTGTTGCAAGTTCCAAAGATTGAGGAAGTGCTGTTTTTTCGAATGCTTCCTTGATCATGTTTGTAAGAGGGTTAAATAGTTTGTTTGAAAAGGTTTTAAAGTATTCATTCCTTCATCTGTTTTAATACTTTGAATAAATGTTTTATTATCCTCCTTTTTTATCTGCCACGCCAGTAATTTGCTTGTTTTATTGCCGAATTTGTAGTAGTGATATTTTGTTCTAGCCATTGCCGCCTCAGCTTTACTAGTACACAGGTTGTCATATGAAATCCGCTTTTGTTTTAATACACTAAGTAATTCTGGTTGTTTTGTTCTTGAATGGTCAATCTCCAAAGTCCTTATATCTTTTTCTATTTGAGAAATCTGTTCCCTTTTTTGTTTGTTTTTATATGAAACATAAGAAATAATGTGCCCCCTCATATAAGCTTCGAGGGCTTCCCATATATTTGAATGTGAGGAGGAATTCAAATTTACTTCCAAATATATATCGATTTTGGTATTCATAAAAGTAACAAATTCAGGTTCTCTAAGAAGATATTCCTTGAATCTCCATCTAGGAGAAGTAGAAACAGGTTGATCAAATTCTAATTTAATTTGTATAGGGTTATGGTCCGAGATTGTAGCTGCAATGTGACAAAAGTGAGTGTGAGGTCAAAAACATGTCAATTCTTGAATACGTGTTATGGACATTGGAATAGAATGAATAATCTTTGCTGGTTGGATTACATAAACGCCATACATCCCCCAATCCTAATTCCTTCATACCCTGAGTCAGAGCCACTGCTGCTCCAGATAGCGCAGCAGGTTTAGAAGAAGAACGATCCATTGTTGGATTTAGAACCAGGTTGTAATCGCCACCCAATATACATGGAGCTTCAACCAGTTGAAGCTCCACGTTCGCCACTGTTTGAGACAGTTTATAAAGTAACTAGACCAGGGTATCTGCACATTTTTTATCAACAAATTTAATGACTTTTAAGATCTTTTTAAGACCTCTAAGAATAAAAATTAAGACCATTACCATGGCAAAAATATATATAAAAACTACACTCTAGGCTGTTCAGTTTAACAAAGCACACTGTATTTTAGCAACAGTGCAAACAGTCAGTGCATATTTACAAACATAAAGTGCATGTCAGGCAACTGCCTTCTCAATAATACAGCAATACTGCTGTAAATAACATACAAACAGTGTGTAAAAAAACTGCTGCCATTTGTCTGTCTGTTTGTCTGAGGCTCTGAGCAAAATAAATTCATAATTGAACCTAATTTTCGAGTTATGTCTACTGTGCCTTTACAACTAGCAAAACGATTTTACTACCCAAGTTAACTTAAACCAGAACTTTGGACAACTCACGTGAAGCACAGACTATGGGCAGTGACTTTGCATTGCACCACACGTCAAAATTTAAATTCCTTCGGGATTAATAAAGTATCTCCAATCTAATTAAATTTAAAAAAAACGAGCACAGACGCTCATACAGTCAATGGCACGTACCCATAGAAAAAATACACACTCACACACACATCCTGACTATCGCCTGCTAACAACCATGATCAGTAACCTACACAAACCCAGACACATAATGGCTCGGCGGCCAGCAATCGGATAAACCAATGAAGTGAATCAATCCTGTAAAAGAATGAAAACAAGTGAATGAAACCTGTACTCACCCATTATGAAGTTAACTCTGCCAGCCCCTCCATAATCTTGCCCCTGCTCAGCCAACTCCTTGACGTCGGGTATGGTTGGTAACGTTACTGCGGCTACCATTAGCAACTAGGCTGCTAGGCTTGCTAAATCAGTAAGCATTAGGCTACTGAAGAAAGCTAGTCTTTTTAGCTACGTTATATTGTCATCTTTCTTCTAGGCTATAAGTTAACCTTTGTTTACGGCCACTGGCCCTAACCTGACGCGCTAGCTGTCAAATCACCGGAACTTTTCACCGGAAGTACTGGCGCACACACTAAAGTTCGAACGTCAACGGTCGCCATATTGTGCACAGAGCGATAGAAAATCGTCTCTCCAGACATATCTTTCTTTCATTCTGCCCAGATGAAATTTAATGCCGTCCAGATTAAATTTAATGCCACTCTTCGAAAATCGGCGAAATTTAAGACATTTTAAGACCTTAAAAAATGTATTTTTTATTTAAGACTTTTTAATACTTTTTAAAGATCCGCGGAGACCCTGTAGATAATCTTTGATTGAATGCACCTCAGCTCTCAGTGGCCCCCTAGTGGCTCGGGGCTCCAAGCAGTTGCCTGCCTTGCCTGTTGACAAGGTGCGCCTCTGGACGTCTGCCTGGGCATGTTTGTAAGGCGATTCTAAGGTTTAGAGATTTTGGATGAAACAAAAGAAACTATTTCTCCAATCATCCGTCTCATAAAACATTTGTCTCGATAATTCTGAAAACACCACAACTTGTTAAGATATGCAGATTAAAGATATAACATGGACTTATGATATAAAGACATCAAATTACACATAACATGACATAAGATGATGATTATGAGTCTCAAAATTCAGATGAATATCTGTAAAGTTATGAGATATGAATAGCGAACCAAACAATGATAATTTGGTTTAGAAGAGACTATTGCTGTTGTTAGCTCAGAGAGATCAACTGGACAGAAGCTGTCTAAATACAAATCAGGTTCTAAAGATACTTCTAAAGATGCTGTACTTGATGATACATCACTGATAATGGTGGGAAGGACTCTATCAATCTTCGCTCTGATAGAAACAATTTTAATGATAAAGAAGCTCATGAAATCATCACTGCTGATAGTTAAAGGAATACCTGGCTCAACAGAGCTCGGACTCTTTTTCAGCCTGGCCACAGTGCTGAAACGAAACCTGGGATTGTTCTTATTCTCTTTCTATCAATGATGAATAATTGGCAGTTCTAGCTTTATGAAGGGCTTTCTTATACATTATCTTTCCAGACTAATTGAGACTCTTAAATTAGAGGCCACTGTCTCTCCAGCTTTCTTGCAGTCTGCTTTAAAGCATGCAGCTGTGAATTATACCAAGGAGCAAACCTCTTCTGACTGATTACCTTCCTTTTCAGAGGGGCAACATTGTCCAGTGTTGTACACATTGAAACTATAGTGCTGTCAACAAGAGAGTCAAGTATTGCTGGAGTAAAATTTAGGTAGCCGTCGTCTGTCATATTTGCACATGGCAGTGAAGACAAGGATGATGGAATTAATTCTTTAAATCTGGTTACAGCATTCTCGTATAGACACCTTCTATATGTAAATTTCTTCTCAGAAACTGTATAGTCAAGTAATGTAAACTCGAAGGTTATCAAAAAATGGTCAGATAAGACAGGGTTATGAGGGAACACTGTTAACTGTTCACTCTCAATGCCATAAGTCATCACAAGATCAAGGGTGAGATGAAGGCAGGGAGCAGGTCTGTGAATACTTTGAGAAAATCCAATTGAGTCTAATATAGAATTGAAGTTAATATTTAGGCTGTCATTTTCAACATCTACATGAATATTAAAGTCACCTACTACAATGACTTTATCTGTATTCAGACAGAAACACAAGAGGTTTTCGTGATTTCCACTTTGGGTGGGAAAAACTGAGAATCAGAGATTCAAAAGAGCTCAAACTAATCTTGGGTCTAGGACTGATTAGTAACCCTGATCTGAAGATAGCTGCTATTTCTCCTCCACTGCCTGTGGTTCAAGGAACATGAACATTTAAATAGTCAAGGAGTTGATTCATTAATGCTAACATGATCCTCCTGCTGCAGCCAGGTTTCTGTAAGACAAAATATATCAATATGATGATCACAAATCAAGTCATTCACTAACAGAGACTTAGAAAGGAGAGATCTAATATTCAGCAAACCACATTTGATAGTTTGATGTTTTTGTTCAGTTAAAGTTTTTGTTTTAATTTTTTTTTGCACAAGGAGATTTCTCCTTAAAGGGCTTTAAATTTCCTAAATTTTAACGACAAGAAAAAACAGAAGTGATGGTGTTTTGTCCCAGCAGCCTCTGTGAAACATCCCTTATTGATCTGGGCCCCTTGATGTCTTATTTGAAGCACACAATTTCCAATTTTGGTTTTTAAATAGACAGTGATCTTAAATTAGATCACCAGGTTGGAGCAGTGGTCAAGTCTTGTTTCTATCATCTTAGGCAGCTGGCAAAGATTAAGCAAATTCTTTTAAGACAAGATTTCGTAACTTTAATTCATGCCTTCAATACAACTCGGCTCGATTACTGTAACGCTCTTTACTTTGGAGTTAGCCAGTCTACCCAGTCTTGCCCCATCTTACCTCTCTGAGCTTTTTCACCCATATTCTCCCGCTTGCTGCCTCAGGTCATCTGATCAGCTGCTCCCGGAGGTACCGAGGTCTAAACTAAAGCTTAGAGGAGACAGAGCTTTTAGTGTTGCCGCTCCCAGACTATGGAACGACTTGTCGTTCCGTATTAGAAGTGTCCCTTTATTGTCCACTTTTAAAACTCATCTTAAGACACATTTTTATTCTTTGGCTCTTAACAAATGTTGAGACTTTTGCTCTTACTTCTGTTATCGTGTTTTATGGTTTCTGTTGTCTTTTCCATATTTTGCATGTTTATTGATTTTTATCTGTACAGCACTTTGTCACAGCTCCTGTTGTTTTAAAGTGCTTTATAAATAAAGTAGTTGTAGTAGTATAAATGCTGCATGGTCGCAATTATCTCACTCTTAATGAGAACCAATCCTGACACAAACAACAGCATCTCTCTCATTAAGTTTTTTATGTGTGTGCATGTTGCCATAGCTACACACAAATAGAAAAACTTACTCCAGTGATGTGTTTTACATGAGTGGACATGAAATCAGACAACCATAAATTTGTGTTGTCAATCACAACGCATATGATTAGATGTTATTATACACCATTTTCTCTGTCATATTTTTGCTTGCAGAATGGAAAAATATGCACATTAGATTACAGTCTTAACCCACTTTGTCATGAATGAAGTGAACGGGTTGAACTGGCAAAAAACCTCCCATCCCTCATCCACTACAGTACTTTCTAAATTTACTTTAGTTTGTAAATTTGGTTTAGTTTTCAGTTGATGTCTTGTTTGTCTAGGTTTTCAAAAAGAGTAATTATATAGCTTTAGATGTTAACAATTTAAGGTAAGGTTTTAGGGGCTGTACGATAGTTTGGTAGGACTGTCACCTCACAAAAAGAGGATTCCTGGCTGGGGCCCTTCTGTGTGGAGTTTGCATGTTCTCCCCATGCATCCAGGTACTTCGGTTTCCCTGTCAGGTTAATTAGTGATTCTAAATTTACCCAAGGAGTGAGTGTGCATGGTTATTTGTCTGGTTTGTCTCTCTGTGGCACTGTGATCAACTGGAGACCCATCCAGAGTGCACCTTGCCTATCGCTCAATTGCGGCTGAGAGCCTCCTGCCACCCTGATTTGGTTTAGCGACTATAGAAAATGGATGGATGGTAGGTTTTATGTATCAAGCTGATAAAGCATATGAATAATTTCAGCTTGCATTAGAACAGACAATGTCATGACATATAAGTACAGAAAACATGCAGGAGCACGACCAACCAGGGCCGGTTCTTGGCAGGCATATATGAGGGGGCTGTCAGAAATGTAAGGGGGGCATCATGCGTACACATCAAGCTCCAGCACTTTTTTTTCTGTGCTATAGTAACAGTGTTTTCTTCATGGAATACGGTGTTGGCTAAGTGTCCAACCCCAACCTGGAGAAGTGGATTGCACTTTTTCAGGCCTTTGCAACTGTCCAACTTAGGTGTCCCACCTGAAGACTAAGCTCCTGCTGGTATAGCTCTTAAGGTCACTGAGGCATGCAAACCTCCTAACCAGGGCCGGACTGGGACTCATTTTCAGCCCTGGAGTTTCATGCTTCAGACCGGCCCACTTTAGACCACAACCTATTATTAAAATCATGTAATTACGTTTGATATGGAAAACACATTTTGACTTAACCAATTAAGATATTTTCAATGGCAAAATATGCAGGTTTATTTCATATTACTTTTATCCTATTCCCTTTGAATTGTGGGCTTTGTGTATTTACTATCTTACTTTAAATGTTAAAAAAATTAACGGGTCACTACTATCCTTTGGGCATAGAAAGTGGTTATATTGGAACTAATGCTTGTTTGTTCACAGAAGCAAACCCCTCATCGCTACTGGCTCCTGGCTCTGCTTCTGACACTAAATCACATTTTAAAAATGGTCATAATTCTCAGCACAAATAGCCCCTTTTTACAAAGCCTTCTGATCAATTCAGGTCTGTTTCATTAATGTAGTGCTAAATCATCTAGCATCTCATGGCACTTTTCATATAGAGCAGGTCTACACCGTATTTTTCATATTAATTCTAATAAAATTCACTCAGTGAGTAATCCTACCTGCCCACTCTGGACTTGTGGGCTCATGGCTGGTGCTTGGTGCTATATCTTGCTTCTGACTCTGTGAGGCTACAAGACAATTCATCTTTCAAACACCACTGACCGAGTGCACTGACGTGTTCCGTCAGGATGCGTCTGCAAAAAAACAAAAAAAACAGAGCTGCCAGTGGATTTGGTCCAGGGAAAGCGGTAGCAGCACATAATCAACCCACTGCCATGACTGAACCCCCCCCCCAAAAAAAAAGAAGAGACCACCGGCGATTGCGGCCCCAACATCAGACCGGCCCACCGGGATTTGTCCCGGTCCTCTAAACGGAAATTAAAAAAGGAGAAGGACATCAGAAACACAGAAAGTTTAAAGTATATACCAGAAATAGGTAATTTCTTCACTCCAGTACATGTTACCAACTGTTCTGCTAAGGTAGCTTCCGTCAACGAGGACAGCTTAGCGAGCCAGGACATTTCTTCACTCCCGGTGCTAGCTAATGTCCACAGCCCAGAGAGCGAAGAGCCCCCGGCATTTTCAACCAATGGCCCGAATTCTGCTGCGAGTGCGACCGTTGAGGGAAGCAGTAATGGGCCTCGAGTCTCACCGCCATCTGAGCTGCCGATCGAGTCTGCGAGTTGCTCCTGTACCTCAATGCCTCTCCTACTCCCTGGCAATCCTGCACTGTGGGGGTCGGTTAAGGAGCAGCTCTAGGAAGAGGCGATCTACCGGGGGCCTGCAGCTTTCCAGAACCGGTTGCCAAGTATCCGGCTTCGGTAAGGGAGTCCGGACTTGGGAGTTGGACATAATTCCGTGTCACCTGTAGTTCGTAATGTCACCAAAATAAAAAAGAAATGGTTTGATATGAAAATGGCTTTAAAAAAACCCCATCTCGCCATGGCCAGGCGCTCGATGACTGCAACTAAAGCTGTGCAATCAGTTGACTTTGATGGGGTGGGTCTTCTGGCACCACACCTTCTGTTCTGCCTGGGCTGGTTCAGGTAGTAGGAGACCCTCGTTTATGGCAATATTGTGAAAATCTGGTCTTCTCTGGGCTATAGAGCAATTTGCCCCCCGCTGTATCTAGACACACCCACCTGCCCTTCAGCTCAGTGCGCTCCACAACGGCACGGGTGCTTTGATGCGTATATGTGTGTAGTTTAGTGCTCCGATTATGTTTGGCAGTCCAGCCAAGGCATGAAAGTCCCTCTTAATTTGTATTTGTTGGACAGCGGTGTATGGGAATTTGATGCACCATGGGTAATAAACTGATGAGAGCTTTGATGACCAAGGCGAGCATACGACTCACAGAGGACTGGAAAACACCCGCTCTGTCTCCAATCTGCCTCTGAAAGGTTCCAGTGGCCAAAAACCAAGGGTGGTTAGGACCTGGACTTGTGGTGGAATTGGGTTTGATCGGCATGTTTCTCTCTGGAGATGGCAGAGTAGTGGAAAGATTAATTGGGTTTGAGCCCATTCACAGCCACACAGGTGCAAGCCTAGCTGAATCTGTGATTACAATGGTGCGAGGCTTGGGATTAGACTTGTCAAACTGTCGTGGCCAAAGTTTCGATAATGCTAGAAATATGTCTGGCAAATACAGCGGGCTCCATACGCATTTGAAAAAACAAAACCCACTAATTCATTATACACCATGTGCTGCCCATTCACTGAACCTTGTAGGTGTTAACTGCATTGATAATTGCTGTGAGGAGGTTAACTCCTTTTTTGAACAGTTGCAGTCCCCGTATACATTTTGCAACGCATCAACACATCGCTGGAATACAGTTTTCCATAACAGCGAACATTAAATTAGATACACTCTAACACTCTAAAATCCCTCAGCATTACTCGATGGAGTTGCAGAGCAGATTCCACAAAGCGATTATGAGGTCTAACTTTTTGTGGATAACGATTTTGTGATGCAAATGTATTACTCTTTTATATATTATGTATTACTCAACGCATATTGTTTTGAGAAGCAAGAAGCTTTATTTTTGCGACCCCAGCCAACTAGCCGGACTACCTTCGTCAACGCCAAAACGAGGCTGGAACTCGGCTCACAGGACGCAGCACGGGGTAAGAAAATGTTCATAAATGATATTGCTAATATGGGATGTCATACAGCTTCATGTCAAAAGAGGCGAACTATCCCTTTAAGTGATATTTTAGACTGGAACTACTATGGTCATTGCTACGCTGATGATGTTCAGATTTATCTCCCCTTACAAATGAACTGTAAAAACTCTGTTCAAACTCTACTCGCCTGTATAACTGACATCAAGACTTGGATGAGCCTCAGCTTCCTAAACCTAAATGACAGTAAGACAGAAGTCACAGTGTTTGGGTGCCATGGACTTTACAGTGACTGTGTTGATGCTCTGCCCCCTTCCCTTGCCTCCCTTACCTTGCCTGTGTCTAACTGTGATGGTGAGAGGGCGTTTTCTGTTTTGAAACGAGTTAGAAATGAGCTGAGGACCACAATGTCAGACACGGCTGCACTTTCTCTCTTGGCCATTGAACATGAACTTGTTAGTACCCTTGATTTAGAAGATATTGTACACCAGTTTCCACATTCAAAGTCCTGAAAACTGCCAGTGTAAGATGTGTTTTCCAAAGGAAATCCAGCATTTCAAATTTAAACATGCACTTCCCCATTATTTAGGATTAAATTCTTTTTGCCTTGTCTAATTGAGAGAAATTGACGGATTTCCAAATCTTTATCTTGCACTAAAATATTTAACCCTTGCCTGTCTTGTTGAGTTGTGATGTGACAGGTTGTTTTCTGTTTTAAATCAAGTTAAAATTATAAAGATGATACTGCATTTTATTTATGTTTTCCTTGTGGTGGCTCCATGAAAATTCTGTAAATTGTTTATTGTTGTTGAGAGAAAACAGACAGATTTAAAAATGTTTATATTGCACTATAACTTGATTGTCCTTGTCTGTGGACTTCATCTGTGATGGCTCTATCAGTTCAATACATTTGTGTTTGGAATAAGTGTTTTTTTTATAAATATTGGATGCTTTGAAAGTGGTTGCTTATTTATTTTTTGGGGAAAATGGAGGACACTTCCTTCCTTCTCTATGTAGTGGGTCAATTTTTTTAAAACTTTTTTTAAAATATTTTTTTGGGGCTTTTTTATGCCTTTAATGGATAGACAGTTGGAGAGAGAGACAGGAAGCAGGGGGCAGAGAGATGGGGAAGACATGCAGCAAAGGGCTGCTCGGTGCGGGACTTGGTGCGGGACTCGAACCGAGGCCAGCTGCAGCGAGGACTGTAGCCTCTGTACATGGTGCGGCTGCTTAACCGTAGTGGGTCAATTTTGCCAGATTATACTGATGCTGATGTGTTTTGTTTTCATAACATCATATGTGAGTGGCCTTGACAAGAGGAAATAGTGGTGCATTTGTAGTTCTATGAGCATTTGCAGAACTGTACATCAAAATGTACTTGATGACAGTTAGTTATTGAAGTATTGAGTATATTTACTGTATATTACTGTAATATATTATTTATTTTGTCAGATTATGGTGATCCTGGGGTCGTGATCATGGGGCTCTTAAATATTGTTGCCCAGGGTACAGCGAAGTGTTAATCTGGCCTTGCTCTTGCCCCTGCGTAGAGCCGGCCTCGCGACCAACATGTCCCACTTAAAGAAAACAATTTGACAGTTGTGCCGGGTTGCATTTAAAAAAGAAATATAGTAAAATGCATTTGTGTCCGCACGGTGGTGTGGTGGTTAGCACCGTCGCCTCACAGTAAGAAGGTTCCAGGTTCAGCTCCCAGCTGGGGCCTTTTTGTGTGGAGTTTGCATGTTCTCCCCATGTATGTGTGGGTTCTCTCCGGGTACTCTGGCTTCCTCCCACTGTCCAAAAACATGCATGTTAGGTTAATTGGTGTCCCTAAATTATCCTTAGCAGTGAATTGTTTGTCTCGTTTGTCTCTGTGTGGCCCTGTGATGGACTAGCGCCTGTCCAGGGTGTACCCCGCCTCTTGCCCGATGACCGCTGGGATAGGCTCCAGCCCCCCCGTGACCCGACTGACGGATTCAGCGGGTATAGAAAATGGATGGATGGCATTTGTGTCCATCAGCATAGATACTTTTTTTTTTGTCTATTCCTTATTTCTCTTTAGTAGGTTGACATGGTTACCTAAAATCTACAATCCCACACTCCCACCTCTGTCCGTTAACTTTACAAACTAAAGGGCTAACATGTCTTCTCTGTAAAATATATCATGTTCATTGGACCTGCAGGGAGAGGCAAGCTTGGTCCTTTTTCCATCCTCCAGTCATGGATAAACCAGTCTCATTGTTTTTTCCTTCTTCACTCTTGCAGTCACAGTGACTGACATTGAAGATTAAACAGTTTGCAACACGTGTAATACAGAAACTTGCAAAAAATATTCATTCAATTTCGAGTTGATTTAAGAAAAAAGAGATGATCAATCAAAGGCAGGATGGATAATGTTTTGGTCACACTTGTAAATGTCTATGCTCTTCCAAAGAGTGACAAAACTTTATTTTATTTGAAGATTATTTGACTTGATTGTTTCTGAGAGTGAGGGAATCCTTGTCTGTTCAGGAGATTGGAATTTTGAACCACCATTTATACAGGACGAGAACTAGCAGACATGCATCCCCAGAAAGGCTTATTCGATTTTTGGAGAAGTATCTGTGCAAGGGACAGGGAATTCCCCCATTGCTCAGCTACACAAAAAGTACATTCTAGGTTGGACTTTTTCCTGATGAATACCATAGATAGAAACCGAGTAAATGATACATAGTACATACAATCGGAACAGCAGATATATCTGATCACAGCCTTATCTATCTAAATATAATGATCCATCTAAAAAATGATCGAAATAACAAGTGAAGGAATTCCCTATGGAGGCTGAATATTGGAACTTTAAATGCTAAAACCAAAATGGAAGAAATTAAGAAAGAAATTGGTGAATGTATACATGATAGTAAGAATGATCAGAACTGATCAGAAATGATTAGAACTGTAGTATGAGATATAGTCAAAGCAGTTATGAGAGAAAAATGAATATCAAGACAGCACATATGAGGGAAATGAAGAGATTTATATATTAAAAGGAATAAAGCCATAGGTAGATTTTTAACTAAAAAGAGTCCTGGGAGTGGCAGTTATCCAAACGAGTGGTATAAAACATTCAAAGAAGAACTTGCTCCAGTGCTATGGGAATAATTTAATTGGATGCTTGATAAAGCTATAGCCCGGCCAACCTGGAGGGATGCCGTGATATCAGTCTTACCCAAAGAAGGGAAAAATAAAGAATACTATGAGTCATATCGCCCAATATCAATCTTGACTGTAGATTATAAACTATTCACATTTATTATTACTAAAAGATTGGAACGCTATCTGCCTGAGCTAATATATGAAGACCAGAAAGGTTTTTATAAAAGGATGACAAACACAGGGCAATATTAGGTGCCCTCTTCATATTATAGAGCATGCTAATGCACACCATATAAGTGCTGCCCTGATCAGCTTGGATGCTGAAAAAGCATTTGAAAGGGTCAGCTGGGCCTTTATGTAGAAAGTATTAGAGAGGATTGGATTCCATGATAATTTCATTAAACGTATAAAGGCCTAACTGACCCAACAGCCAGAATAAAAATTAATGGACACTTGACAGATGCTTTTAAATTGTACAGAAGGACATGCCAAGGTTGCTGTTCTAGCCCTGCTTTCTTTGTGATTTTCATTGAGGCACTTGCTCAAATAATTTGACAGGAAGATGAGTTGACAGGAATTACAATAGCAAGAGAATATAAGATAGGTCTGTTTGCTGACAATATAATAACCTTCCGTTAGGACCCAAATACAACGTTTACCAAATTGATAAAGATTATAATAATAATAACTAGAAAATTTCTGAAGAAATTTAGAAGGGGCCTGCCAAAGTGTGCGTATCGCTCAACCAATCCCGGCTGCTCAGGAATGGTTCGCAAGGCCTAAAGAAAAAGCATTCAAGCCTAAACGGCATCAAAGGATGACATGGATGCTTCTTCTTAAAGCGGTGAACTGTCCCTTTAAAGAGACGAACTGGCCCTTTAAAGGGGCGAACTGTCCCTTTAAAGAGGCGAACTGTGCCTTTAAAGCAGCGAACTGTCCCTTTAAAGAGGCAAACTGTCCCTTTAAAGCGGCGAACTGTCCCTTTAAAGCGGCGAACTGTCCCTTTAAAGAGGCGAACTGGCCCTTTAAAGAGGCGAACTGGCCCTTTAAAGAGGCGAACTGGCCCTTTAAAGCGGCGAACTGTCCCTTTAAAGCGGCGAAACTGTCCCTTCAAAGAGGCGAACTGTCCCTTTAAAGAGGCGAACTGTCCCTTTAAATCGGCAAAGGACTGGCTGGGCCACTAATAGCCTTGTTTCTATGGTAACATTTAACTGACAGTTAAGGTGCCCCAGCTGCGGCTACATTAATTATATGAGACTCAAGCCTGATTCTTACTCGGCGCAACCGCGCAACTGTTCTGGCTCGAGAACCATTAATGACGTCATCGAAAGCGCCAGCCCCTTCACAGTTCCTTCAGCTCATAAGCGCAGTTTGCGCCGAGTATGCGTCACATTTGCAGTTCTCTCCAGACCAGCGGGCATCACTGTTGAGGAAACAAGCTGAAGAACCGGACGAAGAAAAGCATACGAAGAAAGCATACACAATGCCACCTGTGGTGTCACGTCAGCAGAGGCTGGCACATCTGATGCGGATGCGGAATGAATTTACTCTGGGTGTAGAACTGTATATGTATCTCAGAGCTAAGCGGCTGCGGCAAAAACAGAATGCACGGATGCATTTCCATGTTTTCTTCACCTCCACCACCGACTGCCCCAGATGCCTGCCGATTTCCCCCCAGGAATTCGACACTGCCGTGTTGTCCCAGTGTAACTTCATAGACGTGTCGTACAGATGTTTGTAGAGGCGCACCCACTCGGTCACCGCGGTCTCTGCAGTGTTCATGTTTCCTTTCTCTTGGTCAGCTGTTTCCGGTTGAGCTCGCGCGAAGTCAGAAAAAAAGTTGTGTGCGCGACCTTGCAACGCGCGAGGATTTTTTAGCTTGCGACGGGGGGCGTGGCGGAATTTTGGGTCACGTGACCGTTTGCGCCATTTGCGACCAGCTAGTAAGAATGGGTCAAAGCGAGGTTGCGCAGAGTAAGAATCAGGCTTCAGGCTTCTCAGAGCCAAGAAAACCTCTATGAACAGATGCTTCCCATTAGGAAACCGTAAGAGGTACGGAAAAAATTCTCGCAGAATGAGCGAGGGACGCCTTTGGACTTCAAACATTCCCGCGTTTCAGATCTGTAACACATTCACAGTGAAAGCACGGATGAGAGAAAGGAGGGCTGCATGAGCTGCTGAGATTCTGAGAATTGGATGAATTAAAATGGGGATTTGAGGTCTTTGAGCCCCGACATCACTTTGCTCTGAGGGGCTCTGAGAGCAAACGGTCAGCCCTAGATGAAATATGAAAACATTTTATGAATCCCAACATGCGTGCCTATATTATGACAGTACATAATTTGTAGGCGTGAGGGCGATTCGAAAATGAATCTGAGGTCAGAGCTCTTGCTCTTCCCACACTCTAATGAAATGGCAGTTGTGCTCTAAAAATTCAAATTTTTCAGATTTTGGCCAAAACTTTGGGTCGCTTGGAGGCATGCTGTGGGAAATCTGTAGCAGGTATCGACATGGCGTCTTCACTTCTGAACACACCACGGACGTATCTACAAACTGACATTTGAATGGCGTTTCTAGGTTAATGCATGATGACACAGTAACTGCTCAAAATTTAGGGTTTTTTATAATTTTTCCAGGTCATCCCCCTGTTTATTCCTAGGGGGGCTTTGGGGGGCTGTTTTTTGCTTATTACGTCGCCATGGTAACTCAATCTTCAATAAAAGTAATAGCCCGCGAAAACTCATCGAGCCGGTCGTTTTGATATATATTGTTGGGATGTGCGGGCCCATAGGGCCCGCATTAATGTGGACGGAAGAATAAATATATATGTATACAGTGAACCCTCGTTTTTCGCGGGGGTTACGTTCCAAAAAGAACCCGTGATAGGCGAAATCCGTGAAGTAGTAACCTTTATTTTTTTTACAATTATTATACAATGAAATACTCCATAATACATTGAAACCAAAGAACAAAACCTTTTTACAGGCCCAAGCATTTGTTTAACACATAAAAGTACTGTATAAACGTTTTTGGTTTTTTTTACAAATAACTGCTGTAGCCTACTGTAAAATAATCATTTTAATCATGAATACGAACTGAAGGCTTCAAATTGCGGAGATCAGCGCCGCCCCACCGTGACCCGAGTCACTGGATTAGAACGGGAGAAAATGAAAAATGATTTTGAAAAAAAATACAAACTACAGTGTGACAAATAGTGACTCACGTGTATTTCACTGCTCTTCTGACTGAGCCGCTGCATCCTGACTCCGCTCTGTAGCATTTTTTTCTTCTAAAGCCTGCGGTGCAGGTGTGTTTTTTCGAGAGAAGAACATAGTTATCGGTAGTTGTTGTCGCTCTTTTTTCTTCTGGGCAAAATAGATTCTTATATACCGACATGCCACCATCGATTATGTTTGAGATCTGTAATGAACGTGTACGTGTACATATTAAACCGCAACGTTATTGACACATAGGTAGAGTAGAAGCGGAGAGACTGTTTAGCCAATCACAATGCACGATGCAAATCCGTGAAGCAGCGAGACCGTGAAAGGTGAACCGCGTTATAGCGAGGGTTCACTGTATATAGCCTATAAAGAGACACGTTTTCAATGTTAAATCCCATAGACTTTTGCCAACGGAATAGTAATAGGTGCCTTGCCATGCATTTGCATGGAGGCCCCAATAATATATAAGTTTTATATAGCGCTTTTCCAAATGCTCAAAGACGCTTTACATAAGGAACAAACAGAAAGCAGAGACAAAAACAAGACATTATAAACAAAAAGACAAGAGAAAAACACTGTTACAGACTTTAGGCACATAGGGTGGGGGGGGGGTGGGGGGTGGGGGGGGGTGGGGAGTGGCGGGGGAGAGGAACATTTTATCAGGTGTTGTAGGTGATTTTGAACAGGTGGGTTTTGAGCTGGCTTTTGAATGAGGGGAGTGTATCGGAGTTCCGGATGGCAGGGGGCAGGGAGTTCCAAAGGGTATGGGCAGCGATGGAGAACGCTCTGTCCCCAAGGGTGCGGTACTTGATCTTGGTGATGGGAGTGAGGAGGTTTGCATCAGAGGAGCGGAGATGTCGAGTGGGGGAGTAGGGGTGGAGGAGGTTTGTAAGGTATGGAGGTGCAAGGTTATTGAGGGCTTTGTAGGTGATGAGAAGGATCTTGAAGTTGATTCGCTGTTGTATTGGAAGCCAGATGAAGAGGATTGGTCCGAGCACTGAGCCTTGGGGAACTCCGTGTGAGACAGGGGTGGTGAGGGATTTGTGGTTGTTGATGGAGATGTAGTGGAGTCTTTCAGACAGGTAGGAGGTGAACCAGGAGAGAGCGGAGTTGATGATGCCAATGGCTTGCAGACGGTTGAGGAGGATGGAGTGATTGATGGTGTCGAAGGCAGCACTGAGGTCGAGGAGGAGGAGAATGGTGAGGGAGCCGGAGTCGGAGGAGAGTAGGACGACATTGGTGACTTTTAAAAGTGCTGTTTCGGTACTGTGATGGGTTCCGAAGCCAGATTGGAATGTTTCGTACAGGTTATTGGAGAGGAGGTATTGCTTTAATTGTGCTGCGACAGCTCTTTCCAGAATTTTTGAGAGGAATGGGAGGTTGGAGATGGGCCTGAAATTGTTGGGGTCGTCAGGGTCAAGGCCAGGTTTTTTAAGGAGGGGGGTGATGGCAGCAAGTTTAAGAGGAGAGGGGACAGTGCCGGAGATAAGGGAGGAGTTGATGGTGTCCGTGATGAGTGGGGCGAGGGAGGTGAAACAGGCTTTGACAAGCTCAGAATGCATGGTGTCCAGAGGGGAGGTGGATGATTTGATGGTGGAGAGTATTTTTGAGAGGTCGGCTGTGGTTATGGGGGAGAAGATGGAAAGCTGGGGGTCGGGGGATGAGGGAAATGGAGGTTCAGAGCTGGGGGTGGTGGCAGTGGAGGTGACGAGCTGGTTGTGTATATTATCAATCTTAAGCCCTATTCGGATGGGACTAGTTCAATGGGGGGACGTATGGTAATGTTGGTTAACCAGACGACGCCAGGGAGAAGAAATGACCAATTCGGACGGGACAAGAAATCCCTGTAATATTCATCTAAAATGGGAGGAGTTTTCTTGAATATAAAGCATTCTGCTCCAAAATTATTGTATACAAACGCAGAAGACTTTTTTGTTTGTTTACCTGAATGATAAGTATTACTAAAACGTATTGTACAGTATAACAGAACAGAAGATTTATTCATTTTTGACCTTAATGTAAAGTACTGTTCACCAAAAGTTTTGCTCAGGATACTTATTTTACCTGAATGTAAAATATAGTTTAAAAAAAGGATTGCACAACGAAACTTAAGTGTCATTTTCTATTTTACACCTAATTGTTTCTCTCTTTAAAAGGATGTGACGATATATTCCGTACTTATTACCGAAGGTCGCATTCGCACGGGATTAGTATTACCTATGGTAGATACTCCGGACCGTTTCACAGGAGGTAGAATTCTCGGCAAAGCTTACCGACATAAGCCCAATTCGCACGGGATAAGTATTACCTATGGACCCCCCGTAATTAGGAATAATTACAGAGAATGTCTGAGTTCTTACTCCTGTGCGAATGCGCCATGTCCGTGATTTGTGGGGTAATAATTCCGCCGCGAATTACCTACTGTATTTCGGCGAAACACAGACGTCCTGTGGTAATTTAAGTCCCGTCTGAACGCACACCTGTGTGTTCAACCTATGTGTACAACCAGGTACAACGGGGCAAAACAGGAAGTTATGACAATTACGGAATATCCGCTCATGATGTCTGTGATTTCAGTAAATTACAGACTTTTGCTTGTCCCGTCCGAATGCGCCACAAAAAATTACAGAGGTGCGGGGGTAGTTGCGAATTACCAGTGATCCATAGGTAATACTTATCCCGTGCGAATTGGGCTATACTCTGCCATCTTTACTGACATGGCGCGTTCGGACGGGACTAGATTTCCCGGTTATTATTACTTTACCCCAGGTCCCCCCATTAAACTAGTCCCGTCCGAATAGGGCTTTAGAGTGGAAAAATGATAGGAGGTTGTTGCATTTCTCTCCGGGGTGAATGTGGATGAGATATTGTCCTGGGGTCCGTTTCACGTAGCAGGTTCAACCAACTCTGAGTCTATTCCTGATCTCTGAGTTGATCTACTCTGAGATAGAAAACCCTGAGTTTTCGGTTCCACAAACGCTGATTTGAGTGAGGTTAATCAACTCTGAGTAAGTTCACCTTGAGTTTAGCGAGTGCACCACAACTTTAAAAAGCCAGCATCAATGGAGCCCCGATTCGACGAGTCACCTTGGCAACGGAGAAGAGGAGGGGCTACGTTTTTCACCAACCTCGAATTGGAAATCTTAATGCGCTCATACGGCGAGTTTCAATACGTTTTTAGAAATAAGTGCAACACCGTTGCAGCAGCAAAAGTGTAAGTTTAAATGTAGTCCTTTGCAATCACAATAATATTACAGGGAAACTGCTTGAATGGTAGCCCATTCATTTATTTCATTTAGGTGCAATCCCGCAGGGGAGAAGCGCTCTTGGCAGCAGTTTAAGATGAAATATAAAAACATTGTTCAAACAGATGAGACCTCGGCATGGAGGTACCTCATTTTGATCATGTTTTACACTGTAAAATAAATATTAAGTGGCTATTTGACTGTGCAGTTATTTTATTCCCAACATAATGCTGTTTTCACACACATAAACTATGTCTTCTCATCTATACCATCCATCCATCCATTATCTATACACCGCTGAATCCGTCAGTCGGGTCGCGGGGGGGCTGGAGCCTATCCCAGCGGTCAATGGGCAAGAGGCGGGGTACACCCTGGACAGGCCGCCAGTCCATCACAGGGCCACATAGAGACAAACGAGACAAACAACCATGCACACTCACAGTCACTCCGAAGGACAATTTAGAGTCATCATCTATATCATGTTCTGTTAAATAATTAAGCCTATTTAAACTAACACAGACTTCTACTGAGCCAACAGAAAGAAGGCAGATGCCCGTAAAATGGGTGCTGCCCAGCACCACCACATCTAACGGGAGAGCAGTGGCTGAGGGAATCCCCGGAGGGAAACCACCCCCAAGACACGAGTGCCTTTATAAAATATAATAGGCCTATATATGTCTTTTTTAAGCCTATTCATACAAATATTTATTTGTCTTTTATGTCTTTTTTTTCTTTTGTCCCAACACATTCTGATGGTGCCGCTCAAAAAGATAATTGTCTGTAAATGCTAAAACATCTATGCGCGGTCTGATAACCATCTCCGACGAATATTTATTTCTCTGCGCAATAATGCTGCAACTTCATCCACGGGATCGTTGTCAAAAGGACATGTTCGTGAAAAAAGTCGCCTCCTACAGTGCCTAATGGACTTCTAGAAGTAGAAGAACTCGCTCTGCTGACTGAATGAATGAGGAAATCAAATGGCGTGTGTGGCTGAAAGAGGGCGGAGACAGAAAGAAACTCAAGGTTTCTTGAATAAAACCTGGTCCCGACCAGGTTAGGTTCAGAGAGTCTGTTACTACGGTAACTGACCGAGAGGTTAAGTTACCTCTCTTTGTGAAACAGGCTAGAGTTACCCCTCTTTCTCGGGGTTGAGTTACCTCCCTTTGTGAAACGGAAAACTCAGGGTTTCCCTCATTTCAGGGTTAACCTACTCAGAGTTTTCACTAAACCTGCTACGTGAAACGGACCTCTGGGGTTTGAGGAGTTTGTTTATTGTTGAAAGGAGAGTGCGTGGGTTGGAGGATCCAGAGTGAATGATGCCAGAATAGTAAACAGAGCGGGCTTTGTTAAGAGCAGATTTGTAGAGGTGCATGATATCTTTGTAGGCGAGGGCGTGAACTGTGAGACCGGTTTTCTTGATTAATCGTTCTAACTGTCTGAGTTGTTTTTTGAGTTTGTGAAGTTCCGGGGTGAACCACGGGGATGAGTGAATGAAAGTGACAGTTTTGTTTTTCGGGGGGGCCAGTTAAATTGAGAGAGGTAGACAGCGTGTTGTTGTAGATGTTGACGAGGTCCATGGGGGTTGGATTGGTAGAGAGGGGGAAGCCGGAGAGAGTGCTAGATATGCAGGTGGAGAGAGCGACTGGGCAGACGGACAGGTTGCGGAAAGTTATTGTGCGGTCCTGTTTTGGTTGGGGGGCGGGAATGTCAATAGCGAGTGTGATGGCCAGGTGGTCGGAGATGGAGAGGTTGGTGCTGGATATGTTGTGGATGTGGAGGCCGGTAGAGCAAACCAGATCTAGGATGTGTCCACCTTTATGGGTGGGGAAATTGATGTGTTGGGTGAAGCTGAAGCAGTCGAGTAGGTCCAGAAAGTCCATGGCATGTTTACAGTCCGGGGAGTCAATGTGGAGGTTGAAATCACCAAGGAGTAAAACAGATGGCGAGATGGAGGACAGTGCAGTGATGAATTCAGAGAGGTCTGATAGGAATAATGGATTGGGCTTGGGGGGGCGGTAGATAATTGAAATTATGAGAGGTTTAGGGCCAGGGAGTTTGAAAGCCAGGTGTTCAAAAGATTTAGCGGCAGGGATGGAGAGTGGGTGGGGTTGGAGGTTGTCATGGTAGATGGCAGCAATGCCCCCTCCTTTGCCCTCGGAACGTGGGTTGTCCAGGTATGAAAATCCAGCAGGGGTAGTTTGGTTGAGTGAAAAGTAATGCAAGGGTTTTTGCCAGGTTTCGTTTAGACAGAGAAGGTCGAGTTGTTTGTCGATGATAAATTCATTGAGAATGAGACTTTTATTGTTGAGGGATCTTGTGTTGAAGAGGGTGAGTTTCAGGTACTTTTGTTTTGGAATTGATGGGGCGGAAGTAGGGATAGGGCGGAGGTTACAAGTGTTGGCGTTTGGCCCGTTCTGATGACGTGTGTTGTTGTGATGACGCGATGCGGAAGTGCGGGAGCCGGTGCGGGAGCCGGTGCGGGAGCCGGTGCGTGAGCTGCGGTCAGACCACAGCAACGGAATCCCGCCCATGGTGGCGGAACCAAAAACAAACTTGCGGCGGGAGCCTCGGTGAATGTAGCGAGGACGGAGAAGAAGTCGGTGCAGTTCCAGTGTGGCGGTGAGCTCGGTTGAAGGGGGCAACTGGGGAATCAGCTGGCGGAGCTGCATGGTTGTATAGCGGAGCTCCATGACCGAGGCTGTGAGGAGGCAAACACTGCTGGAGGTGGACGGCGGCTGCAAAGCGCAAAAAGAGAGATGATGGACCAGGACCAACAGCCACAGCGTAGCAGATGGAGAGACCAGCCCGCCTGGGCCCGTCAGGCCGGAGGCCGAAATCAATTCAGGCACAGACAAACGCAAAGCCGGCCTGTAGTAGAGTTATTATGAAACGCCAGCTACGGGAGCTGGGAGGGGAATCTCGGGAGAGGACTGCCAGGCGCGCACATGTAATGTGAAGGTTCGGAAATAAAGGAAACTAAATGAAGACGACACGTTTCATTATTGACCAACACAACATTAATGGCGACGAGGATAAACAAAGAATCTGGAGACATTGACATGAACAGAAGAACGACACGGATTTAACGTTCCAAACCGACTTTGAACATTTTTGGACTTGACTGGATTCCGCTGGCTAGCACAGTTAGCTAAATTGGAGCGCCGAAATGACGGATGAGCCTGCTGGAAATGCTGCTGCTTCAAGCCGTGGCCCTGCCCGTGCACCTGGACAAGTACAGCAAGGTGGGAATACGATTGTGCAAATATCACCGCCCAACCCTTTGAATGTTGGAGCTGCAGATCTGTACACGGAATATAAGCTCTGGATGGACTCTTACACGATTTTCGAAATAGCCAGTGGATCCGTAGGGAGCACGGATGAGGTGAGGAGAGCAACTTTGCTACATTGCATAGGGCCTTCGGTCCAACGGATTTTTGCCAATTTACAAGGTCCGAAAGATACTTATCCGCAGACGATAGCCGTGCTTGACAAGTACTTTACACCACGGAGAAATGTGGTGCTCGAGAGGCATAAATTCAGACAGAGAACTCAGACTCAAGACGAGACTATAGATGCTTATGTAAACGCATTCAGAGAACTGGCCAGATCGTGCGACTTTGGAGGGCTAGAATCAGACATGATACGTGACCAAATCGTGGAGAAATGTGCAAACAGAAGGCTACGTGATAAGCTGCTGCAGGAGGAAGGGCTCACATTGGAGAGAACGCTCACAGTAGCGTGGGTTTTCGAGGCTGCACAAGCAGAAGCCAAAACGCTGTCAGACAGCACTAGACTAAAGGATAGCACTGTAAACTTCACCAGAGACAGGCGCACACAGCCTCGATGGTCTGAAAGGAAAGGTGCGCCTAGGAAAGGTGAGAGTGATGATGAAGACAGTGTGTGTTACAGATGTGGGTTGACTAGCCACAAGGCAGATGACTGTGGAGCCAGAACAGCTAAATGCATGTACTGTAAAAAAGTGGGTCATTATGCACGAGTTTGCAGAAAGAAGACTGCCGACAAAGAGAGTAGCAATAGCAACACTGAATCAAAACAAAGAAAATCAGAGTCAAGCAGAACCAAATCGGAGAAACTAAGAAATGTGGATGAATACAGCTCAGACAGTTCGGACAAGTTTGTTTATTCAGTTGACCCTGAAGGAAAAGAACCAATTCAGATTAATGGACAAAGAGTGAAAATGGTAATAGACACAGGAAGTGGCAGAAACTTCATATCTGACAGTCTTTTTACAACAGACTGTTCAAAACAAACACAAAGCTGAAAGTGACGACGAAAAAGTTTTATGCATATGGGCAGAAAACACCATTACCATGCATGGGATTTTTCGAAGCTGAGCTTTGCTGGAAGGGAATAAGAATGAAGGACGATGTCTATGTGATCAGAGGCGACGTTGAGCCACTTCTAGGTCGGATGTCCAGCTTTTCACTGAAAATACTGAACAAGAGGGAGACAGTCAGTGCAGTACAACAGTCTCAGAGATTTCAGAACTTGTTTGAGGAATATGGAGAACTATTCAAAGGATTAGGAAATGTCAAAGGATACACACAAGATAACAGTGGATAAGTCTATACCACCTGTGGGACAGAAATTAAGACAAATTCCGTATCACATGAAGGAAGCTGTGAATCAGGAATTAGACAAAATGCTTGAACAAGATATAATTGAAGAAGTGAATGAAGGATCTGAGTGGGTTTCAAATCTACTGCTCACACCAAAGAAAGACACAGCGGAATTGAGGCTCTGTGCAGACCTTAGAGAGGCGAACAAAGCTGTGATTAGGGAAAGGCATCCAGTACCGACTGTTGATAGCATTCTACAGTCAGTTCAAGGATCTAAAGTCTATGCAAAACTGGATGCAAGGAAAGGCTTCTGGCAAATTGACTTAAATCCAGAGTCAAGACACCTGACCACATTCATTACACACAGAGGCTGCTACAGGTACAAAAAGGTACCGTTTGGATTATCTTCAGCACCGGAGGCTTATCAGAAGGCTATGGATTCTCTTCTTAGCGGTATGCCTGGAATTGTGTGCTACATGGATGACATGGTCGTATATGCAGATGACGAGGAACAGTTGGAAGAGAGACTGAGGAGAGCGTTCAAAAGATTTCAGGAGAAAGGACTGACTCTTAATAAAGACAAATGCGTGTTAGGATTGAAACAAATTGAAATACTAGGTCATGTGATCTCAGGAGAGGGAATAAAGCCAGATCCAAGAAAAGTGGAAGCCATAAGCAAAGCACCAAGACCCGAGAACATTTCACAGCTACGTTCATTTTTAGGCACATGTGGATTTTTGATGAAATTCATACCGGATTATGCAAACCTGTCAGAACCACTCAGGCGACTGACACGAAAAGGTGAAGAATGGCAGTGGACCACAGAGACTGAAGTCTTTTAAAGACATGAAAAGAGCAATGGTAAGTCAACCTTGCTTAGCTTACTTCAAGTTAGATGCACCGACCACTGTAATTGCAGATGCCAGTCCAATAGGATTAGGAGCTGTCCTACTTCAGAAACAGTCCAATGGACAAAACAAACCAATAGCGTATGCAAGTCGGTCACTAACCGCCACAGAAAGACGCTATTCACAAATCGAACGAGAAGCTCTTGGATGTGTCTGGGCCGTAGAGCACTTTAGAACATACCTATGGGGCGGCAAGTTTACATTACAAACAGATCATAAACCACTGATATACATGTTCAATCCAGAAAAAGCAACAATGTTGCCACCACGAATTCAGAGACTGGGGATGAGACTGCACCCATTCGAATATGACATAGAACATGTGGTGGGAAAGAGTAACATAGCAGATTCTCTCTCAAGACTGCCTTTGTCTGTGGCAGAAGATAGTGAGTACGTTGACACATATATGGAGAGGGTACTCTCTATCATAACAAGTGAAGTACCAGCCATGACACTCGATGACATCAGGAAAGACACACAAGAGGATGATACTCTGAACCAGCTTATCTCAATTATTGAGACTGGACAGTGGCCAACACACATGACAGAGGAGTTGCAACCATATAGGAGATGTGCAGAGGAATTGTCAACACACAGCGGACTGATCCTTAGGGCACACAGGATTGTGCTACCCAAAAGCAAAACAAAGCAGGCCATGAGCATAGCACACGAAACACACCAAGGAGTAGTAAGGACAAAACAGTTTTTGAGAAACAAGTTTTATTGGCCGAACATGGATATTGACATTGAGAGATTGATTAGAAACTGCAATGCATGCATTCTGAACCAACCTCTGCATGAAGATCAACCGCTCCAGCCACTAGCCGTGGACGAAGTTAGGTATAGACCTAGTAGGCCCAATTGACAACAAGCATATACTTACAGTCATTGATTACTATACGTCTTACCCAGAAGCAGTTGTATTGTCAGATATAGCATCACAGACAGTGACTAGAGAACTAATGAAGATATTTGCAAGATCTGGATACCCCCTAGAGGTAGTGACTGATAATGGCAGGCAATTTGTGTCCACTCTTTTTGATACTACTCTAAGAACCTGTGGAATCAAGCATATCCGGGCATCTCCTTATTACCCAAAAAGTAATGGCAAGATTGAACGCTTTCATCGCTACCTGAAGAAGGCTTTCAGGGCCTGTAAGTGTGAGGGAAAGAGTTGGACAGATGAACTGTCAAAGATCCTGATGGCGTATCGTACGACCCCTCACAGAGCATCAGGAGAAACCCCAGCCTATCTCATCTTTGGGAGGGATATGCGCACCAAACTACCTCATTGGGAAGAGGAAGAAAATGAGAACTGTGACATCAGAAAGCACCATGACGAATACAAGAAGAAAATGAAAGAGTATGCCGACAAGAAACATGGAGCAAAAGAACACAGCTTTGAGGTCGGAGACGTTGTATACATTGCAAACCTGGAGAACAGCAAGTTGGATTCAAAATACAAAGATGTGCGTTATGTCATATTGAGAAATACCTCTGACACCTCCTTTGAGATAGTAAATACGGAAAACGGAAGTCGTGTGAACCGAAATGTCAAGCACCTCCGACATGCACCCATGACAGTGGAGGTCAGCATCCCAGAACCAGAGATAACGGACCTAGACAATGGAGTAGGCCTACCAAAGGATACACAGCCACAGCACCAGCCGACCTCAGAAATACCACAAGAGACTCTCACAGTCCCAGAACCAAAACCTCCAAATTTACCACTCACCACCAGATCTGGGAGGGTTATCAAGAAACCCGCTCGGTACAGGATGTAACACTTTAAATGAAAAAAAAAGAATAATAATAATAATGTTGGTGTTTTATGTTCCTTGAATTTTCTTTTGCTTCTGTTTAGTGTTGTTGAAATGCAGTTAATAATAAGAGATTTAATTTTGAAATGTTTTCAAGTCTAAATGTGTTAAATTTAGTTAGGCTTAGTTAAAAAAAATCTACAAGGGGAGGAATGTAGTAGAGTTATTATGAAACGCCAGCTACGGGAGCCGGGAGGGGAATCTCGGGAGAGGACAGCCAGGCGCGCACATGTAATGTGAAGGTTCGGAAATAAAGGAAACTAAATGAAGACGACACGTTTCATTATTGACCAACACAACACGGCCAGTTCAGGGAGCCTGCTTGGGTCAGAGGCAGCGGTCCCAGCCAGCCAGGGGCTAACCGCACCGAGACAGATGGAAATCTGCCCGGATTTTTACCCTCAACCGAGTGGTGATGGAAGACGTCTGCTGAACGGGAGATAGGTATAGCTCGGAAAGGAAGGCAGCGGCCCCGTCCAGTATAGAGGGCCAGTTTAGCCGCACCGGTACAAGTGGAGGCCCCTCCGGGTTTACCTTTAACCAGGTTACGGCAATGGATCCAGAGGTAGAAGTCCTTCAACATCGGTAAGTGACCGAGCTAACGCACTCAGCACCGAGAGGGGTTTTGAAGCAGTTGCCCAGCAACACCGTGTGAGTTTGTTTTGTGAGATCCAGGGAGGTAGGTAGTCCGTAATAATTTCGTAATAGTTAGCTGTGATCAGCTGGTTGAGAAGCAGATTTAAAAAAGTAGGTAGCTACTGGAAGCAGTGACGAAAAAAAAAAATATCAAAAAACAAAAAACAACAGCAAAAGAGAGAGCTTTTAGAGGGAGAAGTGGCAGCCAAAATACGCCAGCGTCCTCTCGCCATGTTTGTTACCATGGCAACAAACAATTATGGAAGAATACGGATTTATGTTGGGTTACAAATTGAATATATCAAAAACTTAGGTATTACCTTTTAATTATAAGCCAAATCTAGAAATCAGAACTTAAAGACTAAACAGAGACTAATCAGAAAAAATACATAGATTGTGACAAATTAATCTATTGTTTATTTAATACTTTTTCTTTTACATCGTCTCTTGAACCATGTAATTAACTTTGCATTGTCAACTTGCATTGAGTTCCATTGCAACTCGAGCTGTAGAAAACGCATAAACAAAACAGTCTGTAGATAAAATAAACGGGCTTTAAGATGTTCAGTCCTCCTACCACTAGTTGGCAAACATGTTACCCTTTCAAACAAGACCAACCTCACGTCATTTTGTAGTCATTTTGTAGTCATTTTGTAGTCATTTTGTAGTCATTTTGTAGTTCACAGTGTTTTTATAAGGCAGTGCAAAAAAGCCGCGCTAGCTCAGACACGGAAGCAGTTATTCAGAGCTTTTCTGTAGAGACGTGCGAGTCGAATTTTTATTGTCAGCGAACTATTAGTGAGTTTTTAACACCATGGCTTGTAAGAAGTTGAACCGTGCGGAAGTATTGAGCATGCTATTTGCCGATTCCGACTCCGAAGGAGAGTTTTTACCTCGTGAGGAGGAGGATCGGACGAGCACTCATGCTTCCCACGGTGAAACTTCCGAAGGCAATGGTGCCGGCATGCGAAGCGAGGCTGTTCTCCAAGCACACACACACACTCTAACTCATTCGGTGCCGTTATCCAACCTCAATGGAGTGTGTGGTAGTGGGGAACGCGGTCGCAGTGTCCGTAGAGGTGTTGGTCGAGGAATCAGGGGTAGGAGAAGTGGGTCTAGTATCTTTAGCATGCGCTCTCTCCATCCAGCCTCCGGTGCCGCGGCGCGCCTATCCGCCAGCGCAATGATCCTGACATTTTACCACTTGTTTTATTATTGTATTCCTCATTCCTGATCATTATGAATAAGGTTGAACAGGTTAAAAAAAAAAAATCAATTCAATGTCTTCCACTTCTTGCATGTGTTTTCCTACCCTATGGTAGCCTAATGATGACAGTATTTTACCACTTTCTCCTGTTTTATTGTTGGTTTCCTCCTTATGAATGATGGTAAAAGACAGAAAAATGAAAATAAGTTCAAACATCAAGTCAATATCCACCATTTCCTGAAAAAATATAGGCAACTTTTCGCATGTGTTTTCCTACTATATGGTAATGATGATATAGTAATATTTTACTACATTATTCTGTTTTATTGTTGCTTTCCTGTTCCCTGATCATTATAGATGATGATAAATAGACAAAAAGAAAAAAAAAGTTTTAAAAAAACAAGTTCATAATCACTCAATTCCAATATTTCCTGAACATAATGAGATTCAAAATGGCTGCCACCTGATGACGTCATAATATGCAAATTACATCAATAATTTCATACCCCACATAAACTATGGATCATGAACAACATTTTTCTAATGTACAGTAGGCATCTATCTTTAACCCCCTTTCAGCCACCAGCTTTTGAAATATTAATGTCAAAATCCAGTATTTTCAAAAAACAATCTTGGCGCCTAAAGGGTTAACTGTTTTTATATACTTTTTTCGACCTACATGGCAAATTTTCTTTATGCATGTTTATCTAGAATGTGTTATTGTGTATGCATGAAAGTGACAGGGGAGGTATCTGGATTTGCTTTAATATTTGCTTTTTACAACCTCAAGCTCATAGAAGTGATTAATCCTCCCCTAAAGAGCTGCATGTTGTAACTGTCTTCTGTGTTTAGAACTTTCTTAAATACTGACTGATTCTGGTCTTCAGTATAAGACACATGCAGATATCATTCAAGCTCCATGAAATTTTGTATATATCTGATCCTTTGCAAAGATTATAATAAATATTTATTAAAGGACAATTCTGAGCTCACAATCTTAATTTTTTTTCAGATTTCAGGCACTGCTGGGATTGCTCAAGAGATTGGTTGTAGGTTTGGTATTAGAAGATGAAGGGACATCTGGAAGTAAATATTCTTGAGCCTCAACCTCCAGAAAAGGATTTAGAGTACCAGCTGCCCGTGCCTAGAATTTAAGAACAAAATGGTGAGAATCTGAAATAAATCCACCACCATCAGTGGTAATCTAACTACTTATGGGCTCATAGCTTGTGTTTTTAAACAAGGTTATTGCAGAAACCTGGATTTGAGACGACAACCTCATCTTAAAATACACATAATATGGAGACTTAATATTAAGTCTTAGCAGTGTGACAAAAAGGTGTAATTAAAGCGTGCAGAGAATAGTGATTGCTGTTTGATGCACTATGGACACAAATGGGTACTTGTTACAGTAAGAACACGAGTGATGAAATGGTTGATAGGGAGTTTCAAATGTAATGTATATGAAAACTAACTATGGAGAGAAAACGGTATTTTTTTTTACCATATTGGGTAAAAAAATGTGGTTTTCCAAAAGGAGAAAGTTTTGGTAAGAGACAAATTAGTCACTTGCACGATCAATTAGTTAAAAAAGGAAAACTAACACCCTGTGTGATAAAACAATTACGGAAAACATTGCACATCAAGAATAATTGAATGCCTGGTGGAATGAATTTGAACAGAGGCTAAGGAAAAATAACAAGTTAGGGGTAGATCGGTCATCTGTGTCTCAAAGTAGATCTGTATCTTGACTGCACTACGCCAAGAAGACGAAGAAGAAGAACAGCAGCAGGGGTGATTCGGCTTCGGCTGCGGAAGCATCAACACCTTCACCCTCTACTTCACAATCTCCCATGATCTCTGCCATACTTCAACCACCTCCAACCTGCTTTTCCACCGGTGCACTTTCCTTCCAGGATTGGCTGGATTCTTTTGCTCCATCCTCTTCCTCTCTGGATACTGTGAGACCAGATTAGTTTTTTTTGTTTTTTTGCCACGCCCATCAGATTGCCATTAGAACATATTTAAACCTTGGTTGCCTGTGGTTCAGAGGGCAGCTAATGTGTCTAAAACCGTTGCAACTTAAGGTTGACACTTCTGTAGAAATTTAAGGTGTAATATGTTGCAGTGTTGACTTGTTTGTGTTAGAGAGCACTCAGTGAAACTTCTTTTTCTTCTTTTTATATAGTTTTGTTAGAAAACTAATCTTATCCTTGTTTGTTAGACAGACCGTAATTTTATTTTTTTTTTTCCCTTGTCCTATCCAGCATTATGGCAGCAGAATTGTAATCTGAATACCGTTTATGCTAAACACATTTGCTATGCCAAGGGAAGCTTTATGAATGTAAAGCTCCCCTTGACGCCCATCAACTCCTCATTTTTATTTATTTATTTTTGTTACAATATTTAACATGATATGATAATAGTGCCGAACCGGACCGGGGGACAGAGAGAGAGGGAAAGCGAAGAAGAGAAAAAAAGAACAGAAACTGTCACACCGTCGTGAGGTTAAGTTGGGTTTTTGTCCTGTCTCGTCATTTCCTGTTTTATTTTGAAAGACTAACTTCCCTCTCGTTCCAGGTCACTTGCCCTTCCTCTCGTGTTCCAGTCTGATTGTGGTATGAGTGATTCCACCTGTTTCCCATTACCCCCGTGTGCTTAAGAGTCTGCGTCTCCCCCTGTCTTGTGCCAGTGTGTTGTATCTGTCCCCGTATAGTGCATCATCCTCGCGTACCTTCCAAACCTGTTTCCGAGTTCCTGGTTCCCAGTGGTAATTATCCTCGTGAGAGTGATTTTCTTTTTCCTAGAATAAGTTTTATATTATAGATCCTGTAAGAAATACATAGTTAAGTTTGCTTATAGTCTTTTGTTTTCCCTCCTGGGTGGAGTGGTTCTTTTGTTTGGTAAATACGTTCATAGTTTATTTCCTCCAATTTTTAGGAGAGGTTTTCTTTTCCTCCTTAGTAGGAGAGACTTATAGTTAATTGTAAAAGTTTCATAGTCTTTTGTTTTTCCTCCACTAGTGGAGTGATTTTGAGTTTTGATAATTTTTATATAATCTTAGAATAATATTTCATAGCCTTCCTTAGCTTCTCTCACGAGGGACTGGTCGCTCTGCTGCCTCAAAATAAAAGTCTTGGATTTAAACCTCCTGCATCTGCGTCCTCCATTCTCTGGGCCTGACAGAAACATGAAGAGACAAACATAAAAAACAATGAAAAATCCGACAACCAGCTGCTACACCTGTAAAAACAAAACTGAAAATGATTCACGGCTTTTGTGGGGAATCCAACCTTAGAAGCACCAGGAGCACCTGTAAGCAGACAAGCAGAGAACAAACACACAAAAAAACAAAAAAAAAACACAAGTAGCAGCAATCTCATATAATACACAGGTGACCTTAAACCACAGGACAGCACAACAACTGCTTAGTGAGCATAGTGAGCATGCTACTGGGCTAATGAATGTGTGTGTGTGAGTGTGAGTATGAACATGCAATACACATAGATGGTCCCACATAATAACCATGCTTAAATATTAGTGTATAGTGTCACAATCCCCCCCCACCAGCAATCAGAAGCAGGCCGAGAGGGCCCCCAGACCCAGGGCACCAACAGCCCCCAATGAGCACAGAACCCGGGAAGCCCACCATAGGGACAACCACGCATCCCCCCCAGAAGACAGCAGAGGAAGCTCCCGGACAGAGCCCCCACAAGCATCGGGCAGAGCCCCCCCGGCGACCAGAGGCGGCAGCCTACCAGCCCCGCCAGGCCCCCGCCACCCAGACATGGGCCGCATGCCGGAACCAAGCCCGAGCGCCACCAAAACCCCCCGGCAGGGGCCCCGCCCAACACCCGAGAGGGCCAGGCGCCCCAGACAGCCAACCGCAGTGGGCCAGCGCCTGCCCCAGTGCCCCTGGGCAAGCGTCCCGGGAGTCAAGACGTGCCCACAGGTGGGTGAGGCCGTGAGCAGCGGGGAGAAGAAATAGGTGTACTATTTCTGTCAGTTTGCCTGAGGAAGTTAAAGGTTCTTAACATTCCTGGTTCATATCCACACGTGTCACTTGCAAAACATGCAAATAATTGTGACAATTCCATCGTTCACCAACATTCCCAGTAAAGAAAGGCAGCAAAGTAGGACAGCCAGATTCGTTCAGGATTTAAAGGTGGTTAACGATGTGGTGCGACAAAGAGCACATGTTCCTAATTCATACACTATTTTTTCACAAATTCTAATGCAAAGTGGTTCTCAGTTGTGGACACGGCAAATGCGGTTTTAAGTGTGCCAGTACACTCTGATCATTAGTTTTGGTCTGCACTGTTCCCCAACATCATCTTATTACAGGTCACAAAAAAAGATGGTCAAGCTCAACTTAATACAGTGTTGCCCTCGTCAACATTTGTACATTTACTGTGGCTATAATGACCATATACTTACCCCATATTTGCATGTGCCAATAGGCGAAGTACAAGCTCACCACATATTCAACAGAAAACTTGACACATGGGCCCAGAAATTATATTATTCTTTTTTTTATTTTATTTTTTTTGGGCTTTTTATGCCTTTAATGATAGGACAGTTGGAGAGAGAGACAGGAAGCAGGGGGCAGAGAGAGGGGGAAGACATGCAGCACAGGGCCGTCCGGTGCGGGACTCGAACTCGATCCAGGAGTAGAAGGACAAAACAATTAGGAAAGCCTGGGAAAGCAAGGGCAGATTCACACACACATTGTTTTGGGCTGATCGTGAGAATATGACGAAGCATGTTGAACCTACTCATGTCCAATCATACTCGGTCGAATGTGAGTCCAACCTATGAGGCTATAAATACAAATGATACCCAGAAATCGGCGCGCAGTCTGACAGACTTCCTGCGGGAACTCTTTCCCACTGAGCCCAGCGCTGATATGCAGAACACCACTTAATGTCTAAATGTGAAATTTCTGCATATTGAATAACCTAAATGAAGTTGTCTGAATGAAGTTGTCCTCTGGTCATGGTAAATCCAAGTGTTAATGTACTGTCTGATGTTTGCATTGAATGGTAACACGTCCAGGATATTCACATAGCCTCACACAGGGAAAGTGAATAAGTGTTCTGACAAGTGAATTCGAACAAATAAAAGACAAGATAAATTCATTTTATAAATGAATATCCCATGCGGGGAACTTGTCTTCAAAATTTTTTTCCGTGCACTAATAGCTAAGTGTGGCCGAAGTAGTTTATAAAAGCCCAAACTGAGTGGGTCAACTAAATGAACAAATAAAATTTGTGGAATTCCGACACGGAAGGACTTCTCCTCTGACGAGAGTTAGGATGAAGGATTGAGACTTCCGGGGTTCGAAGCAGTCTATAATCCCGAAACTTATTCGGATTGATAGAATCAATTTATACTTCAAGGACACAGGGTCAGATTTTTTTTAATTTTCATGCAACTGTGGGGGGGGTTCACCGCTCGAAGATATTTGACTGCTCCAGCAGATCTCGAGTGGTTTCTGTTCAAAAAGGGGAGAACAAGGGGCTGCGCGTGCACACCGGGTCGCCGCTGTTAGTTTTCTTCAGGTAATATGCTAATTGCAGAGTTGTTATCAGTCGAGTAAATGAGGGTTTCGCAAACTTAGAGGAGAGTTTGCTGTCTCTAAGGCATTGTTTGTCACGCCATTCGACGTGATTTTTGACATTCCTGATAAAGAAAGTTTCTCGCTTATGCAGCGTTTCTGTATTGTTTGGTTTGTATTTCTCCCTGTCCACAGCTGGACAAATTGAATTTCTTTCTCTTTCTTAAGTTGTTACAAAAGTGTGACAAACGCCATTTTGAGTTAGGGTATGTTTCAATTGTTATGTCTTATTCATAAGATTACAGATTGGGAGGAGTTATTAAGAGCCTGAGAAGCAGAGCAAAGAGGGAATTAACAAGAGCCTCAGTTTTTCTGGCAGACTGTGAATGTTTTTTCGGGGAAAACAGTATTTTTATGGTGTGAATATGTCACAAAAAATTGAATGAAAGATGGAAGAAAATGGTCCTGAGGTGAGAAGAAAAACGAGGGACAGATAAATTGGACAGGAGAAATGCAGAAAAAAGAGTGTGAGAGTTTGCTCCACTGAGGCTGAGTGTGTGTGTTCAAAATGTTTTTAAAACAAACGAGAGACTAAGAATTGAGCACATGCATGATACAGAAGGAAAAAGTTGATATATGATATATTTGATCCCAAAGTTTATTGACAAAAGTTAATAATTTTTTTTCAGCATCAACGCACTAATAAGAGACCTATAAGAGAAAAAAATCAACAGATTTGGAGGCTTGACCTGAGGCCTGAAGTTACTAACTAAAGATCAGCTGTGCAGCAGCATTACAGGAAATAATGAATAATGAAAAGCCTCAAACGCTTTTTGAGCCATAATATTCCCAATTTAATTTATAGTTGTTCTCTTTGTCATAAATGTGCACACCCTAAGATTGTCTTTTCTCAACCATGTTTTTTTCTCTCATTCAGCCCTGAGAGTGAGAACAATCCAAACAGACTCTGAGTGATTATTGGCCTGAGATTATAATGACATAATGATTATAATAGGGGTTTAGTTTTATACTAGAGCAATTAGGATTAATTCATCCATCTATTTTAACATGCATATGATTGGGAAAGACACCAAAGTATGTAGATAAACTGAAAACAGCTTTACAATGCAAAAATCGCAGAGATGAGATAAGAAACAATAAATCCAAGAAGAACAGTGTTTGAGACATTCATACAAATTGTTGCTGAAATAAGATTTAACAGCTCTCTTAAAGAGCTAAAGTCAAATACACAAGCAGAGTGTTTAGGAGATTTGCTCCTTTAATTAAAATACAATCTGAAAAAATGTTCTACAAATTGAAACTTTATGATTTCACCTGAAGCAGGACTGACATCAGACAGTCAGACCATATGACATAGGTTAAACAACCAGGATTTAGGATTTAATATCACGGCCAGACAGTCAGATGTCAAACAATTTGATGTCATATTAAAGTTGTTAAAGCTTAGCCTTTATTGTTATTAGGAGATATTAACTTGACTTTAAAATTTTAGCTGCTCTAAATTTCCTCTGCCTCAGGTCATCAATTCAATAGTCAATAGTTATCACCAATATTTAGACTCAAACTAAACCATTTGACTATTTAACTAAATCATTTAACTATTTAACTGCAGCAGATCTATGAAACAATTAATATGCTCTCTTAACAAAAAAGCAAATAGGTTTAAATCCATTAGGAGAGGAACAGAGGGACAGCTGCAGCAAAGACTGAGCCATAACAAGACAAGTCAAGGTTTGTTTTTATGGCGCATTTAAAAACAGTGAGTAGAGTGCAGCTTGGTGAAAGCCAAAACAAAATCAGACTTAACTTCTAAAGCAATTCCCTATTATGCATTATATTATGCATTATTTAACCTAATATTTTATATGATATATAATATATGACCTATATATGAATTTTTCAGGTTGTCCCATATGAGGCCTGGACGGGGAGAAAATACCCTGTCCATACCCTTTTTTGTGACAGTATGAGGACTTGTGTGAATGTGGGAAACAAGGTTCGGTTGCCAAGCGATGGCCATGGTGAGTGTGGGCTGAGGAGATCCCAAAGGGGGTGTTCCCAAAGGGGGCACTAACGGCTTGGGGGACAAGGGCTACCTGAGGGAGGGAGGAGAAGGACGCCAATAGGTGGTGTGATGGTTGAAAGAAAAAGGTTATGAATGGGATGAATGAAATGTTCTGTAATTAGGTGTTTTGGGTCATCGGAAGACGTTCCATTAGAGATGACCAGAAAGTTTTTAATCTAGTGCACTAAATCGATCAATCAATCAGACGTTATTTAGATAGCACTTCTCATCCAAGAAAATATGGAACAAATACCTTTCAGATCAAACGAAGCAGTGAAACCCAAGGCCACATACAGACTAGTGTTGCACCGATACCGATACCAGTATCGGGCGGGGCCCTGATCGGCACTAAAATGGTGGTATCGGTATCGGCGAGTACCAACAAATAGGGCGCCGATACCATTTCCGATACTTTTATGACACTTGAACGCAGCCCTCTCTCTCCCGCCACTCGCTACACTGTGTTGCTATGGCCTGCTCCAGACCAATGAGAGCGGGCCAATAGCCGCTCTTAACCAATGCCGGGGCAGCTTTTTCATGCGAAGGGAAAAACAAACCAGGAGAAGAAAAATGTCGGCGGTGTGGAAGTATTTCGTTAAAGAAACGCCGGCGAGTGCATTGGCTACATGCAAGATTTGCGACCATAAAGTTTCGAGAGGTGGAGTTAAAACGGGCAGTTTCAATACCTCGAACCTGATAAAACATTTGAAGACGAAACATGTGAACGAACACAAAGAGTTTGAGGCTGAGGCAACTGCTAGCAGCAAGAGAAAGCGGGATGGACCGCAGCAACAAACCCTGGTCAGTATACTTCGTAGGAAGGAGCAGTGGGACGAGAAGAGTGAAGCAGCAAGACAGATGTCCGAAAAAATAACCGAAATGACTGTTCTCAGTAACCTGCCCCTTGCCTTCGTTGAAAGCGTGGGATTCCGGCTTTTTATGGATCACGTAGTACCTAAGTATAAGGTCCCAAGTCGTAAATACATCACGGAGACGACTATCCCTGCACTGAAAAAAAAAGTAACGGAGCATGTTTTAAGAAAGCTGGGGAGGGCAGGGGCCATAAGTTGTTCAACTGACATCTGGAGCAGCCAAGTCTCCCCACTTTCCCTGCTAAGCTTGACAGCCCACTGGGTGGACTTACAAACATTCATTCCGGAGAGTGTTGTACTTAATGCCATTGAATTCAAGGGGTCACACACCGGCGAAGCTATTGCAGGAGCAATAGAGAGCATGCTGCTCAACTGGAGCATTCCGAAGTCAAAGGTAACGTAAATCTTCTTGTCTAGACTTTGAAAGAAATGCTGCAGTAATTTGAGACCTGTTACAAAAGTGCCGTAGAAGTAAAGTTGTGTGTGTGTATGTGTGTGTGTGTGTGTGCGCATGTGTGTGTTACGGTGGCCTCCTTTCAGAAATGAAAATAAAGGACGCCGTCATCCTGTGCTTTGTGAACGAACATTAGTGGGAATTGTTAGCTATATGCTTTTGGTTGAAAACACAGTGAGCAACAGCGTCGGCATTTCTAACTATCTGATGCACGCGCTTGTTAAGGCTAACTTTTTATACCAAGCCAGCACCTACCAAGTGTCTCCAACGCGCCGAGACACCCAACTATCGGGTCGGTGTGTGGAAAGGGCTTGACATGATCAGACAGACACAGAGCACGGTTTCATAAAGGTACATGATAGCGCACAGAGGAGGGAGGGAGAAAAGCTGGACGTTCAACTGCGTCGCGCCCACAACATTTAAAGTTGATATGCGGGCGACTTGTCTATTTGTAGTCATTCATGAAAATACGGAACAAATCGCGTCCCTTATCGGTTCAATACGGGACGCATGATTTAACTGCCAAATGCGGGACGATTGCTTATTCCAGGGGACAGGTGGACAACCCTGTGTGTGTGTGTGTGAGAGTGAGAGAGAGAGAGACTCATGCGCTGCTTGCATTTGTGCGTTGCTCTGATGATGGAGTTGAGTGGTGTTACTGCTGGTGCACAGAGAGAGGGAGGCTGATGCAGAGACAGGATGCTGTGGTTAATTTTTATTATAATTACATGCAAGCAATATGAAGAAGGCGATGAGGGACCTGGGAGTCTCCAGCCTGGGATGTTTCTCGCACTTGATTCAACTCGTGGTGCACGATGGACTGCTGTCCCAGCGAAGTGTGAACGATGCGCTGGCCAGTGGGAGAAAAATAATTGGGCACTTTAAACATTCCCCATTGGCCACATCAAGACTTGAAACTGTCCAGACGGGACTGGGAATGCCAGTCAAACGCCTGATCCAAGATGTTCCCACCCGCTGGAATAGCACCTTTTACATGACTGCGAGCCTGCTGGAGCAAAAGAGTGCCCTTGCTGGAGAAAGTTAACACTCTTCTGGCTCCATTTGAAGAGATCACAAAACAGATCAGCTTCGCCACCTCCACCACCTCAGAGGTAATCCCCTCAGTTGTCGTCCTGAAGCGTCTGTTGGCCAAACATACCACAGAGGACAGCGGGATAAAAACAATGAAGGCGACACTTCTAGCAGCTATGGACTCAAGATTCCAGACCGTTGAGGAGGAGCCCTTGTACTCTGTTGCAACCATATTAGACCCCCGTTACAAAGACAGGTATGTTTAATTGTGAGCTGTGTAGTGTAAAGTTTAAACATCTTGTGTTAGTGTGTAATTAAATGCAGGACTAAATAACAGCACATATGAGCTAACAGCTATATTATGCTATTCTGTTTACTTTGTTACTGCAGATACTTCACAAGTGCAGAGAGCAGCAAGCTTGCAAGAAGTGCACTGACCCAAGAGGTGGAGAAAAATGAGGAGTCATCACTGCAGACAACCACCACTGATGCAGCAGACCCAGCCAGTAAGACCCCACGGATGAAGGCAGAGCCCAACACAAGTAGCTGCTTTAAGGGGCTGTATGAGGAATTCCTGCAAGAGCATGATGCTGAACAAGGTGGGGCCAGCAGCACAGTTACACAGGTACAGATAGAGACATATCTGGCTGAGAAAATAAAATATAAATATAAATATAATATAATATAAATACATATAAATATATGTGTATATATATATATATATATATATATATATATATATATATATATATATATATGTGTGTGTATGAAGAGCTGCATACTACTGCATACTACTTGGATGTTAAATGTAAAATCATTGCTATCATGGCTTTGTCAGGCTGCTGCCTACCTTTGTGAAACAGGAAAAAGAGTAATACAAAGTGAATCCAGTAGAACTTTTTATTGCCTACCTGGTATGGGTGACAACAGTGAATCAACTTTTGGCTCTCAAAGGCCAAAATAGTGCAACATTCATGAAATTATAACAGTTTTTAATATCTGTATGGAAACATGTTATGGTATCATGTGATGTTAGAGACAGCTCTGATGTCACACCGTTGGTACCACATGAGGTGTTTCTGATTCAATTAGAACTGGAAAAAACTTAATGCTGATCCTGAACTGTCTGTGTACGGCTCAGCATCAAAAAACACAGCCACTGGTAAGAATTAAACAACATTATTACTAACTAACAAGTAAGAATAAAGCAGATTATGCTGAAATTTTATTTTTAATGCTCTGACCTGAATTAAGAGAGGACAGACAATATTTTTCCTAAACAAGTTAATCAGTTAGTCATTGAAAAGAAATGTCTGCTTTCTTGATGCTGTGCTGCTCCCAAGATGAGCTCTAACCACAAATATTTCTGTCCTGCAGCAAACAACAACACAGGAGGAGAAACTGCAGTGGAGCAGTTCAGCAATTAATTAACAATTAAACATGGTTTACTAAAACTTCTCAAATTTTCCCAAAAATTCTGTGTGTGTTTGTATCTTCTTTTGCATTAAGACTTCCCGGACCTGGAAGAGGAAGCCATGGAATCAAACTCATAATATGAAGACCACTGTTTGTATACTTAGGCCCCAATGAAAACATGAGGTTTGCTTGAGCAAACCCAGAAATGCGATATATGTTTGTCATCTGTTGTCATTTGTTGTCCTAACCTGTGGTGTCTGGTGTTGAGTGTTGTTTGTATGTTGTCATGATCCCAAAACTGTCTGACGATTTTCCACAGCAGAATATTATACCAACTGTGCTGATGTTGATGTTGATCGTGATGATGTGTTCCCTAAATAATTTGAAGTTTTTTCACAGCAAAATAAGGAGATGGTACTGGATTTCTCATTAAGGCTGCACAGCAGTTTGATGACTATTCTGGTTCCTAAAAGCAAGGGTTATACCAACTGGCCAGTTGTTTTGTTTTGGTTTATTTTTATTTTATGATTTCTTTGATTTGATTTTCTTTTATTTTGTTTAGTTTGGTTTTGTTTTGGTTTGGGGTCCATATGAAAAAATAAATAAATGATGAATTGGGCATTAAAATTGAACCTTTCAAAGAGACATGCCCTAAGTATAAAAATACAGTGCAAATGACATTTTGCACTACTGCGCTGCGAGATTTGCTAATATTATTCCACAGATTCAAAACAACTACAGGACGTACGACCGGAGGACTCATAAGCTTTAGTTCTGGGAGGCCTTGCCCATCATGCCAAGATGATGGTGGAGAACTACACAACAAAATTATCCCAAAAGAAAATTAGTTAGGGAGGGGATGCTGAATATCCCTCAAGGAAGCGATGTACTGGTGACCTCTCCTTCCAAGATTAGTTCTGGATCAGAATGCTGAACAGACGTTCAGCCAAGAGGAGAGCCAAGCATCGAGGAGTGACAGGATTGGACCACAAGAGACCACACGACTCTTCATGTGGTCATCTAAGAAAGATATATCATTTAGAAAGTTAATCATAATTGTTCAAGAGGCTAATATACTCATATTGTCGAGCCTTGGTTAAATTTATATTTGTTGTGTTTCATTTTTAAAGTGTTTAGCTAATTCCTCTTAAAGGGTGATAAGGAATCATTTTTAGAATGTCAATTGCCAGTGGGGTGACTCGGCTGTTTGGAGCGGGACCTTAGACTCTGAACGGTAATAGGTTGGTCGGTCGCCAAATGCAACTGGGGCCATAGGAGAATTTTTCCCAGTTCAGCCATCAGGTTTTCGCTCCTATTCGCTGCAAACGGTGGACGAGCCTGCTGGTAATGTTAATTGCCTTATGCAATGTTTGAGTGTCAGTAGTATAGAAATGATGTGAAAATTTTTGATTAATCAATGCTCTGTTGTTATGGTACTTATGGGGGGAGCAAGGCCTTGCTAACCACATAAGGTTTTAGGCCATTATGAACAAAGATTCCACACAGAGGATGGGTTCGGGGCCACATACACACAATGCATATAGCAAATTATTATTTTCTACATATAATCTATTAAGAAATGTGCTCATTTGCGGAGTTATTATCAATCAATCAATCAATCAATCAATCAATTATACTTTATTAATCCCCGAGGGGAAATTCCAATTTCGGTCATGACAGACAACACAGAAACAAACAGGGAGAGAGTGTGACCAAGGCAACGCAGCCCGCCGGCTCACGGCCACGCAGGCGCCGCCAGATAAGAAGGAAGGGAACAACATTAGGTGAGGGGAGGAGAAAAAATCATACTTCACACTATACCCTTATCAGGATACGGTCTGAGATCGCAAAAAACCCCAGCACAAAGAAAGCACATACACATAACAACATCTTTAAGCAATGGGACAGTGAAGAGGTGAGGAGTTGCGTGTGCTATCAATGAGCATGTGTGTGTGTGTGCGTGTGTGTTTGTTCAATAAGTCTGCACAGAGTGTTGTATCAGGCAAATTGTCCTTGACAGGTTGGAATATGTCAGCCAGTCCAACAAATCTCACAGGGGTGTCAGGAAGGGGAGGGGGGAGCACATGGGAAAGAGCATCATGTTATCATAACAAACGTGGAGAACGATTTTGCAGCTGGCTACAAGGCCAGTGTGGGGCGCCGGATTGGAATAACAATTAATTTAGGACAGACAGACATCTGATTATGTTGCCTCTCTTATTGTCCATAGCTGGTATCTCATGGCGAAAGTCCCGAATTCAGCCGAATTGTGGGATGTAGATGTGGACCCTTTCCGCCCGGTCCAAGTGATCAATCAACCATTCTCCCAGATTAATCCATTTCTCTTCTGAGTCCAGGAATCTCAGCCAGCCTGCGAACCTGCGCAAGGATCGCCTCCAGCTTCCGATTCTGCTCCCGTAGCATCTCAGTCTGAGCGTTGATTGCTCTTGTGACCCCATCAAATGCCTTCCACGATCTCTTAATTTTACAGAATACCAGGTATCCTCCAACTCCAAACAGCAGGAACCCGAGTATCATAAATCCGAATATGTAGACGTCTTCCGCGTCCTCGACGGCCAACAACGCCAAACACACGATACGCCATTTCCCCCAGGCGTCCTCCGAGTATCCAGCGAAGAAGGTTCCGTCTGGGCATGAGGGTTCCCCTTTCCCCAATTTCGCGTTTGAGAAAATTTGATCAATAGCATTGAGACCCCAGCTGATATGTAAAAGGATGCTCCAAAAGACACAGACACAGACACGCTGAGCAGGGCAAAAAAGGGAGGGAGGAGCAGAGAGAAATGCGACCTCTTCCACCGAGAGCAGGAACAGAAAGAAGAAAAAAAAAAAAAAAAGTGGGGAAGGTTTTAAACTTACTAGAAAAGAGTCTCTCTTCTAGAATCTAAAGCATCAGAATTTTTTCCAAATGTGCTCATTTGCAGAGTTATAATCAGTGACTTATGAAGGTCTTAACCCTCTCGGAAAGAGTTTCTGTTCCGAGTAAAATGATGGAATAGTCCTGACTTGAAAGTGTAGCTTAAGCATTACAATTATGTTTACTATTTCCATGCCTGTGCAATGAAGATTTGCTTGCTGCTTTAATTGCAATGATGAACAGCTTACACATAAGCTTACATAATGATACATGAAGTCACATCAGAAAGGGGGGTGACAGAAATCTCCCAGCTGGTTGTGCTAAATCTCAAAAGGTAAGTGGCTCTTGCAGTTTGGGGGGTGACTGCTAAAGTCTTGCTACTGCTAATACAGATGTGACACAATACAGAATATTATATTCCTACCGCAGTTATTTGACTGAATTAGTTGAAATGATAAAATCACTTCAAAAGGGGGATTGTTAAAATTGTCTTTGTTCTTAGACATTATGAATGAAATAAGTCTCAGTACTTTTCCATTATGACCTAAAGTGATCCAGGAGTAGAAAGACAAAACAATTAGGAAAGCCTGGGAAAGCAAGGGCAGATTCACACACACACATTGTTTTGGGCTGATCTAGAGAATATGACGAAGCATGTTGAACCTACTCATGTCCAATCATACTCGGTTTAATGTGAGTCCAACCTATGAGGCTATAAATACAAATGATACCCGGAAATCGGTGCGCAGTCTGACAGACTTCCTGCGGGAAGTCTTTCCCACTGAGCCCAGCGCTGATATGCTTTGACGTGACTACAAATAAAGACTTCATTTTCACTTGAATTACTCCGGTCCGTTCTTGAGCTTCCAACTAAAAGAACCGAATCTAACACAGTGCTTTTTGTTTGTTACTTTGTTTTTGTATAATAAACCAACCTTTACTTTTGAAGTCCGCATCCGTGTCCTCCCTTCCCATCTCCTCACCGTCTTGACAGAAGAATCTCACCAGCCATGGACGTGGCGGACTCGGACCTTTCTGGTACTTAATGGATGCCTTCTGGACCACCACCTCTTGGCAGAGGCTGGAGGGATTTCCTCTCAGTGGACAGGACTCTCCACAACTGGACTGAGAATCTGCCCGATTTCCAGCAGGTGGCGAGGAGTGTGCAGCGTGCCTTACTGTTGGAACTTTTCAGTTTGGAACCAGAGAAGGTAGGCACGCTGTGCACATCCTCCCTCACCTCTTTAACACCTCAGTCCGCAGATTCTCAGTCCAGAGACTGAGCAGCCACAGTGTCCAGAGACCCAGAAGCCACAGCCACAGTGTCCAGAGACCGAGCTGGACCCAGCCGTCCCAGGTGGCCCCAGAGCCTGACCACGAGGCCCCAGGGCCTGACCAAGAGGACCCAGGGCCTTACCAAGAGCCTGTCCACGAGGCCACAGGGCCTGACCACGAGGCCCCAAAGCCTGACCACGAGGCCCCAGGGTCTGACCACGAGGCCCCAGAGCCTGACCACGAGGCCCCAGGGCCTGACCAAGATCCTGTCCACGAGGCCACAGAGCCTGTCCACGAGGCCCCAGAGCCTGACCACGAGGCCCCAGAGCCTGACCAAGAGGCCCCAGGGCCTGACCACGATCCTGTCCACGAGGCCACAAGGCCTGACCGCGAGGCCCCAGAGCCTGACCAAGAGGCCCCAGGGCCTGACCAAGAGCCTGACCACAAGGCCCCAGAGCCTGACCAAGAGCCTGAACACGAGGCCCCAGAGCCTGACCACGAGGCCCCAGGGCCTGACCACGAGGCCCCAGAGCCTGACCAAGAGGCCCAAGGGCCTGACCAAGAGCCTGACCACAAGGCCACAGGGCCTGAACACGACGCCCCAGAGCCTGACCACGAGGCCCCAGAGCCTGACCACAAGGCCCGAGAGCCTGACCACAAGGCCCAAGGGCCTGACCACAAGGCCCAAAGGCCTGACCAAGATCCTGTTCACGAGGCCCCAGGGCCTGATCAAGAGCCTGACCACAAGGCCCCAGAGCCTGACCACAAGGCCCCAAAGCCTGACCAAGAGGCCCCAGGGCCTGACCAAGATCCTGTCCATGAGGCCCCAGAGCCTGACCAAGAGGCCCCAGGACGTGACCAAGATCATGACCACGAGGCCACAGGGCCTGACCACGAGGCCCCAGAGCCTGACCACAAGGCCCGAGAGCCTGACCACGAGGCCCAAGGGCCTGACCAAGATCCTGTCCACGAGGCCCCAGGGCCTGACCAGGAGCCTGAACAAGAGGCCCCAGGGCCTGACCAAGAGCCTGACCACGAGGCCCCAGAGCCTGACCAAGAGGCCCCAGGGCCTGACCAAGATCCTGACCATGAGGTCACAGGGCCTGACCAAGAGCCTGACCACGAGACCCCAGGGCCTGACCAAGAGCCTGACCACGAGGCCCCAGAGCCTGACCACGAGGCCCCAGGGCCTGACCAAGAGCCTGACCACGAGGACCCAGGGCCTGACCACGAGGCCCCTGGGCCTGACCAAGATCCTGTCCACGAGGCCCCAGAACCTGACCACGAGGCCCCAGGGCCTGACCAAGATCCTGACCACGAGGCCACAGGGCCTGACCACGAGGCCCCAGAGCCTGATCACAAGGCCCCAGAGCCTGACCAAGAGGCCCCAGGGCCTGACCAAGATCCTGACCACGAGGCCACAGGGCCAGACCACGAGGCCCCAGAGCCTGACCACGAGGCCCCAGGGCCTGACCAAGACACTATCCACCAGGCCACAGGGCCTGACCACGACGCCCCAGGGCCTGACGAAGATCCTGTCCACGAGGCCACAGGGCCTGACCACGAGGCCCCAGAGCCTGACCACGAGGCCCCAGGGCCTGACCACGAGGCCCCAGGGCCTGACCAAGATCCTGTCCAAGAGGCCAAAGGGCCTGACCATGAGACCCCAGAGCCTGACCATGAGGCCACAGATCCTTTCCACAAGGCCACAGAGCCTGACCACGAGGCCCCAAAGCCTGACCAAGAGCCTGACCACAAGGCCCCAGAGCCTGACCACGAGACCCCAGGGCCTGACCACGAGGCCCCAGAGCATGACCAAGAGGCCCCAGGGCCTGACCAAGAGCCTGACCACAAGGCCCAAGGGCCTGACCAAGATCCTGTCCACGAGGCCCCAGGGCCTGACCACGAGCCTGACCACGAGGCCCCAGGGCCTGACCAAGAGCCTGACCACGAGACCCCAGGGCCTGACCAAGAGCCTGACCACGAGGCCCCAGAGCCTGACCACGAGGCCCCAGGGCCTGACCAAGAGCCTGACCACGAGGACCCAGGGCCTGACCACGAGGCCCCTGGGCCTGACCAAGATCCTGTCCACGAGGCCCCAGAACCTGACCACGAGGCCCCAGGGCCTGACCAAGATCCTGACCACGAGGCCACAGGGCCTGACCACGAGGCCCCAGAGCCTGATCACAAGGCCCCAGAGCCTGACCAAGAGGCCCCAGGGCCTGACCAAGATCCTGACCACGAGGCCACAGGGCCAGACCACGAGGCCCCAGAGCCTGACCACGAGGCCCCAGGGCCTGACCAAGACACTATCCACCAGGCCACAGGGCCTGACCACGACGCCCCAGGGCCTGACGAAGATCCTGTCCACGAGGCCACAGGGCCTGACCACGAGGCCCCAGGGCCTGACCAAGATCCTTTCCAAGAGGCCAAAGGGCCTGACCACGAGACCCCAGAGCCTGACCATGAGGCCACAGATCCTTTCCACAAGGCCACAGAGCCTGACCACGAGGCCCCAAAGCCTGACCAAGAGCCTGACCACAAGGCCCCAGAGCCTGACCACGAGACCCCAGGGCCTGACCACGAGGCCCCAGAGCATGACCAAGAGGCCCCAGGGCCTGACCAAGAGCCTGACCACAAGGCCCCAGAGCCTGACCAAGAGGCCCCAGGGCCTGACCAAGATCCTGACCACGAGGCCACAGGGCCTGAACATGAGGTCCCAGAGCCTGACCACATGGCCCGAGAGCCTGACCACAAGGCCCAAGGGCCTGACCAAGATCCTGTCCACGAGGCCCCAGGGCCTGATCAAGAGCCTGACTACAAGGCCCCAGAGCCTGACCACGAGCCCCCAGGGCCTGACCAAGAGGCCCGAGAGCCTGACCACGAGGCCCCAAAGCCTGACCAAGAGGCCCCAGGGCCTGACTAAGATCCTGTCCACAAGGCCCCAGAGCCTGACCAAGAGGCCCCAGGACGTGACCAAGATCCTGACCACGAGGCCACAGGGCCTGACCACGAGGCCCCAGAGCCTGACCACAAGGCCCGAGAGCCTGACCACGAGGCCCAAGGGCCTGACCAAGATCCTGTCCACGAGGCCCCAGGGCCTGACCAAGAGCCTGACCACGAGGCCCCAGGGCCTGACCAAGAGCCTGACCACGAGGCCCCAGAGCCTGACCACGAGGCCCCAGGGCCTGACCAAGAGCCTGACCACGAGGCCCCAGAGCCTGACCACGAGGCCCCAGGGCCTGACCAAGAGCCTGACCACGAGGCCCAAGGGCCTGACCAAGAGGCCCCAGGGCCTGACCAAGATCCTGACCACGAGGTCACAGGGCCTGACCACGAGGCCCCAGAGCCTGACCACGAGGCCCCAGGGCCTGACCAAGAGCCTGACCACGAGGCCCCAGGGCCTGACCAAGAGCCTGACCACGAGGCCCCAGAGCCTGACCACGAGGCCCCAGGGCCTGACCAAGAGCCTGACCACGAGGACCCAGGGCCTGACCACGAGGCCCCAGGGCCTGACCAAGAGGCTGACCACGAGGCCCCAGAGCCTGACCACGAGGCCCCAGAGCCTGACCACGAGGCCCCAGAGCCTGACCAAGAGGCCCAAGGGCCTGACCAAGATCCTGACCACGAGGCCACAGGGCCTGACCACGAGGCCCCAGAGCCTGACCACGAGGCCCGAGAGCCTGACCACGAGGCCCCAGGGCCTGACCAAGATACTGTCCACGAGGCCACAGGGCCTGACCAAGATCCTGTCCACGAGGCCCAGAAGCCACAGCCACAAGGCCCCAGAGCCTGACCACGAGGCCCCAGAGCCTGAACAAGAGGCCCCAGGGCCTGACCAAAATCCTGTCCATGAGGCCACAGGGCCTGACCACGAGGCCCCAGAGCCTGACCACGAGGCCCCACGGCCTGACCAAGATCCTGTCCACGAGGCCACAGGGCCTGACCACGAGGCCCCAGAGCCTGACCACGAGGCCACAGGGCCTGATCACGAGGCCCCAGAGCCTGCCCACGAGGCCCCAGAGCCTGACCACGAGGACCTAGGGCCTGACCACGAGGCCCCAGGGCCTGACCAAGATCCTGTCCACGAGGCCACAGAGCCTGTCCACGAGGCCACAGAGCCTGACCACGAGGCCCCAGAGCCTGACCAAGAGGCCCCATTGCCTGACCAAGATCCTGTCCACGAGGCCACAGGGCCTGTCCACGAGGCCCCAGAGCCTGACCGCGAGGCCACAGGGCCTGACCACGAGGCCCCAGAGCCTGACCACGAGGCCACAGGGCCTGACCACGAGGCCCCAGAGCCTGACCACGAGGCCCCAGAGCCTGACCACGAGGACCTAGGGCCTGACCACGAGGCCCCAGGGCCTGACCAAGATCCTGTCCACGAGGCCACAGAGCCTGACCATGAGGCCCCAGAGCCTGACCAAGAGACCCCAGGACCTGACCAAGATCCTGACCACGAGGCCACAGGGCCTGACCACGAGGCCCCAGAGCCTTACCAAGAGGCCCAAGGGCCTGACCAAGATCCTGTCCACGAGGCCCCAGGGCCTGACTAAGATCCTGTCCACGAGGCCACAGGGCCTGACCACGAGGCCCCAGAGCTGACCAAGATCATGTCCACGAGGCCACAGGGCCTGACCACGAGGCCACATGGCCTGACCAAGATGCTGCGGCGGCGGCGGCGGCACTGTAACACCATTCAAAGGATATCTGTTGGAACAGGGAAACACGAGTTAATGACCACAATAATATCACATATACATAAAGAGAGTAAAGCGAGGAAAGGTGTGACAGATGAGTCCCCCCAGCAGGCTGGGCCTATAGCAGCTTAACTATGGGATGTTTCAGGATTACCTGAGCCATCCCTATTCAAGGTAAACACAAGAAACTTGTGCTAACGAAAAAATAAATAAATAAAGGACCAGACTCAGTAAGTAATTCCCTATACTCCCTATATAGATCTGCTCCTCACACCACAACAACCATCTTTTTACAGCCACAAACTACCTCAGCCTCTCACCAACTGCACACCAGTCACAGCGGGGTGGGGATGCAAACCCTGGTTCGGGTAGGGGGAGAAATAAAAGAGGTAAGATAAGCAGGAATGGGATTCAAACCCTGGTTCGGGTAGGGGGTAAAGAAAGTATAGAAGGTGCCAGAGGTGGAGGCAGGACAAGACACACTAGCAGATACGCAGACAAATTCACCTAAACAGTCCTATATTCACTAAAAATACCAGCAAAAACAAAGCCATACAACTCACTCTCACCAACTGCACACCAGTCACAGCGGGGTGGGGTAACCAGACCACCGCCTCCTGCTGCCACGTCGTCGGGGGTCTGGGTGCCAACCAGACCATTGTCTCTTGGCGTCCGCCAGACCACCGCCTCTTCCTGCCACGCCGTCAGAGGTCTGGGCGTCCGCCAGACCACCGCCTCTTCCTGCCACGCCGTCAGAGGTTGGGGCGTCCGCAGGGCCGTGGGAAGTAGTTTTTAATAGGGGGTGCGGTTTAAGAAAAAAAAAAAAACTGTGGGTCGCGGCGGCAAACTTGTAGAATATTATGTAAATACAATAAATAGCTGTATATATCTCCTTCAATGAAATATTTTAATGAGCAAAAACGGAGCCTTTCCTGCAATCTGACCGTGGAACTCTACCCGTGCTCGTGTGTAAAGGGCTCATATTTTGCAACATTGTTGCGAGCTTTAATTATATTAGAACGTTGTTTAAGTTCCTGTTGTTACATTGTGTTTAATCGTGTCCTGAACACACAGTTTAGGTCAGTGGCGGCTTTTTCGCCCTCGTTATGGTCAACGCAAACACCCATACCATTCCAAAAAAAAGTATGCAGCCTCATCAACTGGTAAAATATTGCATTTTATTAAAGCACTAAAAATTCTTGGCAACAAGTGTAGCCTATACATTAGGCCTACTGAACTCATGTGTGTGATGTGTCCCACGTCAGTTCACACAGCATTAGTCGAAAGTAATCACTAACAGAACTAATTAAGAATTAACTACATGCTGCGCGGTGGTAGCTGCAATAACAGCATCGTCGAAAATAACTCAAAACTCAAAAAAATAACTATGCGTACATTACTGCTCGGCGGCAGCTGGCTTAACAGCATTTAAAAAAAATTAGGCTATATAGAGAACAGAATGTTGCTGGGCTGAACTTGTTGGCCATACCTCCATCGAGGGTCTCTGTGGATGACGAGCACAGACAGACAGTGGACATTAAACCAGAGGTGCCATAATACTATAAACCACGTCTCATTCTCAGCCTCCTCATGGAATGAGCCTACACGCAGGAGCAGGACTCGCATGCGTGTGGGACGTGGGTCCAATGTCACCAATATAGAAAAGAATATGTTTATCGATGCATTTGTAATGGATGCAAACTAGCAGAGAACAGTCGAGTCTAAGCATAGGCTACATAAGTAAACCGCGCTGTCTCGCATTACGGAGTAGCTACAGATTTCAATAGCAACTTTGTAACGGTAGACCGGAGCAGTGGCTCAGTTGGTAAGAGACGTGCTTCCGTTGCTTGAGTCGGAACGTTTGTGTTTCGAATCCCGATCGGAGGAGACTGTACAATAGGTTTTCATGAAATTTATTTTTGTTAGCTCCCCACCATCTCGCAATGCACATTCAGCAGGGGGTGCAGCCGCACCCCCTGCACCCCTAGTTCCCACGGCTATGGGCGTCCGCCAGATTACCGCCTCCTGTTGCCCGAAGCCGGTACTGCCTGATCGGCCACTGCAGCCACGCCACCGGAGTTCTGGTCCCCGTCTGACCGGCTTCGAGCCCCTCCCTCCCACCCTCAGACTTTTTAGGGGCGTCTGGGATCCACCCCTTGAGGGGGGGGCTCTGTCACGCCCATCCATGGACTCTTGTTTTTAGTTTCATGTTTTAGGTCACGTTTTTGAGTTTCAATCCATGTTTAGTTTTTCGGTTCATGTCTTAGTTTTCCCTGCACCCTGTTAATTAGTTCACTCACTGCACCTGTTTATTCCCCTCCAGCTGCACCTTGTCCCAATCACGCTCACTCCCTATTTAAGTTCTCAGTCCTTTGTGTTCCTTGTGAGATTCTTACCCATGATTCCTTACCCTACCTACCTGCCTTGCTTTCCACGTTTTAGCAAAGTTAAGTATTTATTTATTTATCCATGCCATGTTTAGTTCCTTATTTTGTCACAGTTTGGTTTTTTTAATCCGGCTTAGCAGCACTTTTTGTTTGTTACTTTGTTTTTGTATAATAAACCAACCTTTACTTTTGAAGTCCGCATCCGTGTCCTCCCTTCCCATCTCCTCACCGTCTTGACAGGAGTTTGATCATATGCGAGGTGTAGAAACAGGCGAAAACACACCTTCCAAAATGCACCTTCCATTCAAAATGGCCAACATTCTGTGAACCTGGCACCATGGTTCCAAGAGGCTTTTTTGTGCGTCTGGGCATGACGAATGAGTGTACCGAATTTCGTCGTCCCACGCGAAACTAACCCCAATGCAGGGGCCATTTTGAAATATCGTAGGGAGCGCGTCAATGAGTGACTTCCAAAAAAAAAGTCCAGATTTGCCATGTCGTCGACTGGCAGGTCGTCCCTTGCTAATTTCATGAGTTTTCGAGCACCTTTTGCAAAGAATAATAATAACAACTCATTCAGTTTCCCTGCTCGGTCCCTAATTACTGACTTCTCCTTGATATAGCAATTTAAAAGAAGAAGAAGAAATAAAAATAGTTCAACTTTGAAGGGATGTTTGTATTGCTCAAGGCTTGAAAGATAAAATGTTGCTCCTTTTTTGGATTTGTGGTTTTCCAGCAGGGTGGATTGGAGCTTTCTTTACTTTTCAGTTTTAGCACCATTACTGTTAGGGTTTGTGGTTTTGTCTTGTTTTTTCTGGGTTTTGTTCTATTCGGTTTTCTTCTCATTTAGTCATGGCTTTTTTGTTAGGATTTATTCTGCCAAGTCTTGTTTACACTCATGTTTTATCTTTATTCTTGGAGTCTGTAGTCTTATCCTGTTTTCAGTCATGTAGGCTTCTCAGTTTTCTCAGTCTTCATGTCATTAGCTCCATTCACTGACCTGTGTGTTTGCAGTTGGGTCCTCTTCACATCTCTCCATCAACCGTAACAGTTAAATTTTGTTTCATGCTTCTGCTCTTGCTCTCGGTGGAAGAGGTCGCATTTTCTCTCTGCTCCTCCCTCCCTTTTTTTGCCCTGCTCAGCGTGTCTGTGTTTTTGGAGCATCTTTTTACATATCAGACGAATTCAAGTATGATAGATCTGGTCAGCTGGGGCCTCATGTACAAAGACTTGCGTGGATTTCCTACTGAAACATGGCGTACGCTCAAACCAAAATGCCCTCCAACATCGGATGTATGAATCTGTGCGCACGCATGTATCCAAGCACATTTCGTTTGTACATCCCAATCAACGTGGAATTGAGCGCACATGTCGGAGCACCCGACTCCTCCCTGTCCACGCCCCTACTTAAATACGCAAATCACATTTAAATGAGCTCTGCACCTGCGATTCCCCTCTGTGTACGATCAGAAAATAAAGAAAAAAGAATGAATAAGACGGGAAAAAAGAACTTGTTGTTGATGTCGGTGCTACTTTCTGAAGTGAAGGCCTGCTAAAATGTGTTCTTTGGCACGCTGTCCTCCTCCGGCATAAGCAGCAAACGCAAGAGGAGTGGGTGGGAGAGCCTGAGGCTGTCAATGCTGGGGGGTCTGAGAAGCCTCACAAGCAGAGGTGAAGAAGAAGTGGTCCAACATTAAGGTGGAGGTGAAGCGGAGACTGGCTGCCCACAACTGCAGTGTGGCCAAAACAGGCGGGTGGGGCGGGGTGACCGACTCTGTTTTGAGAGTCGGCGCAACAATGGGTGACACTGCTCTCTCATGGGGTGGTGGGAGCTCATGTGGGTGACTCTGATCATCCTGAAGTCTAAGAATAAAGCCAATTTATAACACCCCCAAGCTAAATACCAATGTTTTTGTGTAACTCACAACAACGTGTTCATACAGTAACGTGCAGAAGTGCGCCGGGGGAAAGGTGAGGCTGATTGAGACATTTCACACTTTACGCACAGGGTTATTAATATATGCCCACAGAGACGATCAGGGGCTTGTTAGAAAGATCTTAAACTGAAGTTTCAGCAAAAAACAGCAAGAAACTAACTTTAACCACCGACTAATATATATAATATAATAATGATGCTGTGAAGACGGGATAGAAATTGGGGGCGCACATACTCAATGCGCGTCACGGGAATAATATTAGGACCATTACAAGAATGAAGTTACTCACCAAGAAGCCAACCATCACGCACAGTGCCACCTTGTAGTCTGTTCCCAACGATGCTGTTACTCAGAATGTATGAATCGTGCGTTGAACCAGGGCACCTCGCCACAATGTTGGTTAATTGCATTTACGCATCACATATGAATGAAAATGTTTCCTGTTAACATACAAATTCATCATGTGATTGCGCTTTTATAGCAATGTGTGCGCAGTCGATAGCTCCGATTACAAAACCGGCTGTCGCTTCAAATTGAGCTTTAATGTTGGCCTGTTGGGAATTTGATATACGTGGCTGAGATGCGGATAATTCTGTCCCACACGGCTGGCATGGCTCGGCTGGCACAGTCCCAATCGGTTGGCGACCTGCCCCTGGAATGCTCCGGTTGGAACCCCAGTGTGCACATCACCTGTGGGCACAGGCAGCGCATGCCTCCTCGCTGTGTTGCGCTCCAACGCCGGCCGCAGCTTTGCGCACAGTTCTAGGAGGATTTCCCTCAAAACGGCTAATGAGTAATCAGTCGCCATCATATGCCAGCTAATCCTCTCTGTTGTAGTGAACACACGCTCTCTTCAAATTGCACCATTTGCAAAGCCATTGTTTTTAATGGTATGTATTGCACCACTTTGCGCTGCTTTTATATCCACTCGTGTAAATGGAGACACATGGGTGTATTAATTGTTTATCAGTATTAATTGTTCATGTGTCTCAAATGTGCACATCACTGTCTGAGGACTAATTGTTTTCACATTTATTTATTATAACAGTTTCCCAACATCACCTTAGGTGTCGCCAAAGAATCAACAGCTGCAGAAACGTGCGTACGCCAGCCCTGAAGCTGCCGTGAGGCACCGCACATTTCCACGGTCTTTTCGTTCTTGATACATCTGATCGTTGACGTGAAAAGGTGCGTACGCCACTATTTTGTGCGTACGCACGCTTTGTACATGAGGCCCCTGGTCTCTCAATGCTATTGATCAAATTTTCTCTAATGCAAAGTTGGGGAAAGGAGAACCCTCATGCCCCGACGGGACATTCTTCGCTGGACACTCAATGGACTCCTGGGGGAAGTGGAGAATCGTGTGTCTGGCGATGCTGTCTGTCGAGGATGTAGAAGACGTGTACCCATTCGGATTTATGATACTCGGGTTCCTGCTGTTTGGAGTTGGAGGATACCTGGTATTTCACGAAATTAAGAGAACGTGGACAGCGTTCGATGTGGTCACAAGAGCAATCAACGCTCAGACTGAGATGCTACGTGAGCAGAATCGGAAGCTGGATGCGATCCTTACACAGGTTCGCAGGCTGGCTGAGATTCCTGGACTCAGAAGAGATATGGATTAATCTGGGAGAATGGTTGATTGATCCCTTGGACCGGGCGGAAAGGGTCCACATCCCACAAATTCGTCTGAATTCGGGACTTTCGCCATGAGACAACCAGCAGAGACACAAAGACAGGCGGCACAATCAGTTGCCTGTTTGACCAAAATAAATTGTTATTCCAATCCGGCGCCCCACACTGGCCTTGTAGCCAGCTGCAAAATCGTTCTCCACGTTTGTTTTGAAAACATGTGCTCTTCCCCATATGTCGGGTAGAATGCTTCGGGACCAGGATTGGGAAATCCTGGACTATGTTTAAAAAACGAAAATATTTCATTATTTTCAAGAAAAGATCACATTTTGAGTTAAAATAGAATCATTTATAGCACTTACCATTTTACGTAGTTGGGTTTAAATTCTACATCATTGCTGGTTACATGTACCACCACAACAATATGCTCTAAAAGGATGTAGCCATGTCAGCCAATATTACGAAACTACTCGTTTTGTATTGTGGATCAATTTAGTTATTATAAGTCAATAAGATGTGTGGTATTGCTGTTTTTAAAATCAATGCTGTCTTGTTTTGCTTTTGTTTTTCCTCACACCTTAGAGTTCTGGTTGAGTTATTTCAGAACAAGTCCAGAAACACCAGTCTTTATTTCTATTCTCATTGTTGTAAAGCTGTTATGTGCTCTAATTTACTATATTGACAAGGTGGAAGCGAAGATTTCAAAATTAGGACGTAAATTTGTCAAATCCCCCTCAGATATTGAATTTCAAAATGATTTCCCTTCTCCATATTTTATGCTTTTGTACATGGTTATTTAGTTTTGCTGCAGAACTTGAAACATGGATTAACTTGAAGAATTTCCAGCTAGAAAATGACACTACCAGAAGAAGTGATCCACCTGTGATCCACCTGTCGATGTTCATTTTTTGCAGATGCAGATATTTGACCTCAAAGTCTTTATCAGCTGATACTGATGACCTGCTGATTTCAGTCTACATCTTGAGAAGGCAGTGTTTCACACTGTAGATTTATACAGCGCAACATCTTCACCAAGTATCTGGTTTTCAGTTTGTGGCTTTTTGGGCAATATATATTAATTCAATAAGACTAGAGGAAAGACTCAGGTAGACTAATTTAGTCATTTTGGAACACTCAAAGTAAGTTTGGTAAAAGTAGGAACTTAATATCAGCTGACATCTGTGGTTTAACAATGATAATGCAACTTGGAATAAAGAGTTGCATTCATTTCAGGGGTCTTCCAGTCTGAAGTGAAAACAGCTCTTTGTTCTGGATGCAGTGATACATTTATTCATCCTTGTTAAGGTTTGTAGTTTTTGTGGACTTCTTTGGGTTTTTTATTTCAGTCCTTGGTTTCAGTTTTTTTGTCTGTTATTTAGTTTTTAGGGTTTATACTCTTTGTATTTGTCTAGTTTTGATTTGTCTTCTACTCATAGTTATTCCTTGGTTCCTGTTCATAGTTGTTTTTTGTGTCTTTGCCATCATCTCTCTCATGTTTTCCCCTGTCTTCATGTTCAGATTGCTCCTCTCACTCAGCTGCATCCATCTGTCTAAGCTCCTTCCACTGACTAATCATTTCTCCTTAGAATTTGAGCTCCCTGATTTTCCTTAGTCCTTGTCAGTTGTTACAACCTTCATGTCCTTCCTTCATGATTTGTTCTGTTTCTTGTGAATTTGTTATTTCCAGTTTGTTAGCACTTACGTTTTTTTTTTTGTCAGTTTAGTTTTTATGTAATTCCGGGTTGGCCGCACCTTTTGTTTTGTTAGAAATAAATCAGTTTCCGACAGTCTACTGCCTTTACCCATGTCTGCATTTGGGTTCCTTGAACAACACTCTCCCTCAAACCATAAAAATCCTCTTTATTAAATATTACTGTATGTAACCAAGAATGTTACAAGAGATTAGAACTCAAAGGATGATGTTTCATTCATCTGGCAGACCAAAAGCACATGTTCATATTTTCTTTGTGGTGTTCCGCTGGAGTTTGGCTGATCTACATGAAAATGACAGCATGTGTTAAAATCATAGCACATTTGCTTTTTCTGTTCCTTTTCCCTCCATGAACTCTGGCCATCCAGGTTTAAAACCCTATATTTTTCAGCCACCCTCACATGTTTTTGCTATTGGTCCGTTTGGAGCTTTAAACTGCACTTAGCTGCTTGCATAGTTGGGAAAGAGGGGATAAAACAATTGGAAAGAGATGTAAGGAGGAAAAAGTGCAGAATGTCTGTGGTGGAAATTTTAGGAAGGCACAGAGTCAGTTTTCTTCTGAGGAGATAAGAGGCTTTTATAATAATATCTTGCAAGAGAGAACAACACAGTACAGAAGACACTTCATTTATATTGCCCATTGTCATGTCATCACTCATTGGGTATCTTAATGCTCATTGGGTATAGGTATCTTTCTTCTACCTTTCCTCCCCCAACCATAGTTGAGGTTAGCCAGACATAGTCGGAAAACTCAGCTTCATCCCTGTCCCCCTTAAAGTGCAGCTATCTATATCTCTATCTACTCTAACAAGCCCACCATTGTAAAACAGGAATTAAAAGAAAACAGGACAGAGTGGTATCCTGCAATGAGGTCATTTGCAGGTTATACACAGTATCACACACAGTAACACTCAATACAATGTATATAAGAATTAATTTTCCTTAACAATGTCTGAAATAAAACCTGGAGGATGAGTCAGGACAGATAGGCATGGCTTAGGTAAGAGAGACATTGAAATGTGATGAGTACAGCTGGCACAGACAAGTTCCAGCCGCTGAACTGAGACAGAAACAGAAGAGAGACATTGAATTGAGAGGGACAGAAAAAGAAAGTGGGGGTGGGATGAGAATGAGGGTAATACCAATACATACCATACCATACAATCCAGGTAATGAAGCATTCAGCTCTGCTGGAGATTCACGGCTGAGAGACTCTTGAAGCACAGCTACTGGAGAAGGAAAGAGGAGAAGGAAAGAGAGCTACCCTGTTGATGGACACCTTATCAGGGAGAGATGGAGAGGACAGGCGGGAGCATGAGGCAGTAAAAGTAAATGTAAATGTACTTTATTTATACAGCCCTTTACAGACAATCCTTACGGTGTACCAAAGTGCTTAACAGCAGGTAATAAATAAAGAGAAGAATAAGTAAAAACAATAAAAGAACAGTGAAAGCAATAAAATATAACAAAATCAATTAAGAATAATAAGATAAAAGTGCCATCATACTACTGGGTATTAAAAGCAATCCTAAATAAGTAGGTTTTTAGCCTAGATTTGAAGAGGCCCAAGTCAGAAATAAGACGCAGCTCGACGGGGAGCTTATTCCAGAGCCTGGGGGCAGCGACGGAAAAGGCTCGGTCACCCCAGTGTTTGTATTTTGACCTGGGCACTTCCAGCAAAAATTGATTTGTTGACCTCAGAGCTATACCAGAGGTCCGTTTCACGTAGCAGGTTTAGTGAAAACTCTGAGTTGGTTAACCCTGAAATGAGGGAAACCCTGAGTTTTCCGTTTCACAAAGGGAGGTAACTCAACCCCGAGAAAGAGGGGTAACTCTAGCCTGTTTCACAAAGAGAGGTAACTTAACCTCACGGTCAGTTACCGCAGTAACAGACTCTCTGAACCTAACCTGGTCGGGACCAGGTTTTATTCAAGAAACCTTGAGTTTCTTTCTGTCTCCGCCCTCTTTCAGCCATTTGATTTCCTCATTCATTCAGTCAGCAGAGCGAGTTCTTCTACTTCTATAAGTCCATTAGGCACAGTAGGAGGTGACTTTTTTCACGAACATGTCCTTTTGACAACGATCCCGTGGATGAAGGTGCAGCATTATTGGCAGAGAATTAAATATTCGTCGGAGATGGTTATCAGACCGCGCATAGATTTTTGCATTTACAGACAATTATCTTTTTGAGCGGCACCATCAGAATGTGTTGGGACAAAAGAAAAAAAAGGCATAAAAGACAAATAAATATTTGTATGAATAGGCTTAAAAAAGACATATATAGGCCTATTATATTTTATAAAGGCACTCGTGTCTTGGGGGTGGATTCCCTCCGGGGATTCCCTCAGCCACTGCCCTCCCGTTAGTGGCGGTGCTGGGCACCACCCGTTTTATGGGCATCTGCCTTCTTTCTGTTGGCTCAGTAGAAGTCTGTGTTAGTTTAAATAGGCTTAATTATTTAACAGAACATGATATAGATGATGACTCTAAATTGTCCTTAGGAGTGACTGTGAGTGTGCATGGTTGTTTGTCTCGTTTGTCTCTATGTGCCCCTGTGATGGACTGGCGGCCTGTCCAGGGTGTACCCCGCCTCTTGCCCATTGACCGCTGGGATCGGCTCCAGCCCCCCCGCGACCCGACTGACGGATTCAGCGGTGTATAGATAATGGATGGATGGATGATATAGATGAGAAGACATAGTTTATGTGTGTGAAAACAGCATTATGTTGGGAATAAAATAACTGCACAGTCAAATAGCCACTTAATATTTACTTTACAGTGTAAAACATGATCAAAATGTGGTACCTCCATGCCGAGGTCTCACCTGTTTGAACAATGTTTTTATATTTCATCTTAAACTGCTGCCAAGAGGCTTCTCCCCCGCGGGATTGCACCTAAATGAAATAAATGAATGGGCTACCATTCAAGCAGTTTCCCTGTAATATTATTGTGATTGCAAAGGACTACATTTAAACTTACACTTTTGCTGCTGCAGCGGTGTTGCACTTATTTCTAAAAACGTATTGAAACTCGCCGTATGAGCGCATTAAGATTTCCAATTCGAGGTTGGTGAAAAACGTAGCCCCTCCTCTTCCCCGTTGCCAAGGTGACTCGTCGAATCGGGGCTCCATTGATGCTGGCTTTTTAAAGTTGTGGTGCACGCGCTAAACTCAAGGTGAACTTACTCAGAGTTGATTAACCTCACTCAAATCAGCGTTTCTGGAACCGAAAACTCAGGGTTTTCTATCTCAGAGTAGATCAACTCAGAGATCAGGAATAGACTCAGAGTTGGTTGAACCTGCTACGTGAAACGGACCCCAGGATTGCGGACTGTTAAAAGCTCAGACAAATATGATGTGGCGAGGCCGTTAAGAGCTTTAAAAACAAACATTAAAAGTTTAAAATCAATTCTATAAAGGACAGGATCCAATGGAGGGAGTTAAGAACAGGAGTGATGTGCACACGTCTGTTAGTGTTGGTTAAAAGACGGGCAGCAGCGTTTTGCACAAGTTGAAGGCAACTGAGAGACGCCAACATAAAGTGCATTGCAATAGTCTAACTTTGAACTTATTAGGGCATGGATGGCTTTTTAGGTCATGACGAATTTAAAACGTTTTAACTTTGGCCAGGAGACGCAACTGGAAAAAAGTAGTCCTGACAACATTGTTTTGTTGTTTTTTTTGTTTTTTTTTTCAATAAATATTCCTAAATACACAAACCCATTGGGAGACCATTTGAAAGGAAAGGAAGGCACAGTAGTTAGTATTGCTGAAAGAGAACCAAGGGGCATAGCCTCTGACGTATTCAGTATTCAAAGTATTCAAAGATTAAATATAATTAGATGTTTAAACCGTTAAGTATAGAGAAACATTTCTGTTCTCATGTGTCTATGCATGAAATCTGCACGCTATCTTTTAACTTATCTAGACTGTTGCTTGTTTTTAAATTCATTTAAATAATTTTATTTGTTTCTTTTTATATTCTTTTATGTATTTTAATGCTTCTTCCACTCCCTGCTGCAATGCTTTTATTTTATGTAAAGCACTTTGAATTGTTTGTACATGAAATGTGCTATATAAATAAATTTGATTTGATTTGATTTGATTTGATTTAAAGTCAGTGTAATGATAGTTGCTATTAAAGAATCTACCGCTAGGGGGAGTTCGTAAAATACGGTATGTACATAAAATAGAAGAAGAAGAAAAAAAAGGAGCTAGCTGAAACTAGCACAAGAAGCTCTTCTTGATGTTTTATTCTATAGAAGAACAAGAACATTACATGGTACCAGGACGGGGTAAGAATAAGAAGCAACACAAAGATGGATGCAATTAAACCGCCAAGTCCGTTGAAACTGACTGGAAACGTAGATGCAAGTTGGAGGGCTTTTAAACAACAGTTCATGCTGTACATTGCGGCTCTCGGAGTGGATCGGAGGGCAGACGAAAGGAAAATAGCCATGCTGCTCACCATCGCCGGCACAGAAGCTATAGAGGTCTTCAACACTTTTGTGTTTGCTCAACCCGAGGACAAAGATAAGTTTGATGAGGCTGTGAAGAAATTTGACGAGCATTGTCTGTCCAAGAAAAACGAAACTTATGAGAGGTACATCTTTCGCTCACGCTTACTGCATGCGGGTGAGTCATTTGATACCTTCCTCACGGACCTCAAGATTAAAGCTCAGTCCTGTAATTTTGGTGACCTCAGAGATTCACTGATAAGAGATCAGATAGTGTTTGGAACTAATGAGAAGAAACTGCGGGAGAAACTATTGAGAGAAACGGAGCTAACATTGAACAGTACTATAAAAATATGTCAAGCCAGTGAGTTAGCACGGCAACATGTACTCTGTTTTCAAGAGCCTGGCCAGGGAACAGCACACCAAGAAGACGAGTCCGTCAAAGTGGTGATGAAAAGAAAGCCTTGGAACAAATGTAAAAATAATGACATTAAAAGCAAAGTCAATAATAAAGAAATGTACAGTTGCAAAAGATGTGGTGAGAAACATAGACCAAGACAATGTCCTGCCTTTGGAAAAAAATGTGCAATATGTAAAGGACAAAACCAGTATGCAAAAATGTGTCTCTCCAAGAAAAGAGGACAAGAAATCCATACAGTGCAGGAAGACACAGATGACAGTGATGCATTAAAGCTGCAGTCTGCAACTCTTTTTCAGGCATAATGCCTGGAACTGTCCGGGGATTCTGAAAGTAGTACATTAAATACCCCAATACAAAAAAAATGAGTTCTCTAGGTCCCCTATATTCAATTCAATTCAATTCAAATTCAATTCAAAAATACTTTATTTATCCCAGAGGGAAATTAAATGTTGATGTAGCTCAATTAAATCAAAGAGTTATTATAGATGCTGATGGCTGTGGGCAGGAATGATTTCCTGTAGCGGTCCGTTTTGCATCCAAACTGAAGAAGCCTTTGACTGAAGAGACTCTGTTTTCTGATAACAGTCTCATGGAGAGGATGTTCAGGGTTGTCCATAATTCTCTTGATTTTATGCAAAATCCTTCTTTGCATTATTGTCTCCAGAGGTTCCACAGTCGTCCCCAGAACAGAACCAGCCTTCTTTATCAGGTTGTTGAGTCTTTTTAGGTCCCTGGTTCTGATGCTGCTGCCCCAACAGATGACGCAAGAGGAAATGACGCTCTCAACAACAGACTTGTAGAAGATCTGCAACATCTTGTTGCAAACCTTGAAGGACCTTAGCTTCCTCAAGAAGTACAGTCTGCTCTGTCCTTTCTTGTAGATGGCTTCACTGTTGTGTCTCCAGTCCAGTCTGTTGTCCACATGAACACCAAGGTATTTATATTCCTCAACCACCTCCACTTCTTCTCCCATGATGGAAACAGGGTTTGATCTGACCTTGTTTCTCCTGAAATCTACAATCATCTCCTTTGTTTTGTTAACATTCAAGATGAGATGATTGTTCCCACACCATGCCACAAAGCGGTCCACCAGCTCTCTGTACTCAGCTTCTTGTCCATCTCTGATACACCCGACAACTGCAGAGTCATCTGAATATTTCTGTAGATGACAGGAGTCTGACTTGTACTGGAAGTCTGAAGTGTACAGAGTGAAAAGGAATGGTGAGAGTACAGTCCCCTGTGGTGCTCCTGTGCTGCTGATCACCTGGTTAGACACACAATTCTTCAGTCTGACAAACTGTGGTCTGTTTGTCAGGTAGTCATTAATCCAGGTGATTGTTGAGGCCTCCACCTGAGTCTTCTGGAGTTTCAGACTAAGCAGATCAGGCTGGATTGTGTTAAATGCACTGGAGAAATCAAAGAACATGATCCTCACAGTGCTGCCTGCTTTGTCCAGATGACAGTGGGTTTGTTGAAGCAGGTGTATGATAGCGTCTTCAACTCCAACTCCATGGCGATAAGCAAACTGCAGGGGGTCCTGATATGTGCTGGTTTGCTTACACAGGTGGGTCAACAGGAGTCTCTCCAGGACCTTCATGATGTGGGATGTCAGGGCAACAGGTCTGTAGTCATTGATATCTGAAGGGTGAGTTTTCTTTGGTACCGGAACCAGACAGGATGTCTTCCACAACAGTGGTACCTTCTCTTGGGTCAAGCTAAGGTTGAAAAGGTGTTGCAGAATCCCACAGAGCTGCTCTGCACAGGCCTTCAGGACTCGGGGGCTGACACCATCTGGACCTGCAGCCTTGTTCCGGTTCAGTCTCTCCAACTGCCTCTTCACCTGACTTCTAGAAACAGAAAAGTGGGAGGGGGAGGCAAAGGGGACAGCAGCATCTCCTGATTGGGTTGAAGACAAACTAGTGGAAGCAGAAGAATCCATGACTGAGGTGGAGGTGGAGATGTTACAGGAAAGCTGTGGGTCAGAGGAGGGTGGGATGTCTCTTTGGCTGGGAACAGGAGGGGAGGATGGTGAGCTTGTTCCTGAACTGAACCTGTTGAAGAATGTGTTCAGCTCATTTGCTCTGTCCAGACTTCCATCCATCCGATCCTCCCTCTGCTTGAGGCCTGTGATCTTCTTCATTCCTGACCACACATCTCTGATATTGTTCCTCTGCAGTTTACTCTCAAGCTTCTTTCTATATGTCCCGCTAGGTCCCTCCAAAGCCAGCAGGTTTGTTTACAAAATTGCAGACCAGACCGGTAAAAGGTAACCAATCAGGTTACGAGCTGGGCTCTGCTGCCTGTCAATCACCGATTGTGCACGCGCGATACAAGGTAGGCTCGTCCCCACGCTTATTTATCTAGAGTAGACTATTGAACTTCATTACGGCTAGTCTACTTACTGTGTCTTCCATGATCGCAAATAACAGGTGAGTTGATGAATGAGGAGTCGTGTACGCGCATCTGGCGTGCACATAGACGTGCACGAGTTCTCATGTGTTTTGATGGGGCGGGACAGGAAGTTGAATAACTTTTTATTTTTCGGTTAAAAAATAAGCATTTCTTGCATTTTGCGACTACGGAGGTCACCGTTTTCAACTTCAAGCGTTCTGATAGATCATGTAAACTCTTAAAATGCCAAAAATACGTATGACAACAACAAATCCTGCAGACTGCAGCTTTAAGTGAAACATTTTACAAGATGGTGTCACACCATGAAGATGCCAGCAAACAGTCTTCAATAGTAGACGCTGGTCAAGCTGTAAATGTGGTCACAGAAGACAAATGGACTGATCCACTGTTAGTTAATGGGACAATAGTGACATTCAAAATTGACACAGGGGCCAAAGTTAATTTGATCAGTGAAAGGGATTTTAATACACTAACGGAAAAGCCTAAAATATATTCAGAGAAAGTCTCACCTCTGAGAGCTTATAATAACCAACCAATACAAACAAAAGGTGGATGCAGACTGAATGTAACTGTAAAAGGCAAAAAGCATAACCTTCTGTTCACCATTGTGCCTAATGGGCATGAGTCACTCATAGGAGACAAAACATCTGAGGACCTAGGATTGGTCAAGAGGATCTACCAGATTAATGCTGACAACCTAGAAGTAGTCAAACAAGACAAAAGACTGGAGCACCAACAGTGTGAAGGAAGTTCAGACATTGTCAGTAAATTTCCTTCAGTCTTCGAATGACATGGAACATTACCCTATGCTTACAAAATTCAGCTCAAGGATGATGCCATGCACCAAGGAGAGTTCCTGCAGCACTCCGGGCTGATCTAAAAAAAGAAAGAAAGAATGACTCAAATGGGTGTCATTGAACAAGTAGAGGAGTCTACAGACTGGGTGAACTCCATTACATGTGTCAAGAAAAAGAACACAGGTGCTTTAAGAGTCTGTCTTGATCCCAAAGATCTTAATGAAAATATTAAAAGAGAGCATTATCAGATCCCAAAAAGAGAAGAAATAATGAGTGAAATGACAGGAGCTAAGTTTTTTAGCAAGCTGGACGCGTCACATGGTTTTTGGCAGCTGAGGCTGGACCCAGAAAGCAGCAGATATACTACCTTCAACACACCATTTGGGCGTTACTGTTTCTTGAGGCTTCCATTTGTCAAGTCAAGTCAAATTTATTTATAAAGCACATTTAAAACAACCACAGTTGACCAAAGTGCTGAACAGAAGTAAAATCAAATAAAACAAAACAACAATAAAAAAAAAAAAAAAATTTGGTATTAAATCAGCACCAGAGATCTTCCACAGAGCAATGGAGACCATAGACCATAGTCTACATAGACGACCTTGTAGTCTGGGGAAGTACAAAACAACAGCATGACGACAGGCTGGAGAAGCTTTTGTGGAGAGTAAAAAAGAATGGACTGAAACTCAATAGAGATAAATGCATTTTTGGAGTCACAGAGATGACCTTCTTAGGAGAAAAGATCATAAGTGAGGGAGTGAAACCTGATCAGTCCAAAGTGCAAGCAATATTGGACATGCCTGCACCCACTGACAAAAAAGGTGTCTTAAGAGCCATGGGAATGATCAACTTCCTGGTTAAGTTCATTCCTAATCTTACCTTAAAGACAGCATGTCTCAGGGAGCTGTTACAACACAAAAGAGTGTTCGAGTGGACAGCCAGACTTGAAAAGGAATGGAAAATGTTAAAGGAAACTGTCGCTACAGAGACAGTACTCACCTTCTTTGATCCATCAAAACCAACAAAGATTTCCACAGATGCCTCAAAAGATGGCCTGGGCGCTGTGCTGCTCCAAATAAATGGAGATAAATGGAAACCGGTAGCATATGCATCCAGATCAATGACGGAAACTGAACAGCGCTATGCTCAAATTGAAAAAGAAACTTTGGGCCTAGTGTAGGGTTGTGGAAAATTTCACAGCTATGTGTATGGATTACCAACCTTTACTGCAGAGACTGATCACAAACCACTTATATCAATCAGAAAAAAGAACCTAAACGACATGTCACCAAGAATCCAGCGCATGATGATGTTTTTGCAGCGCTATGACTTTGACCTCATTTACACGCCAAGAAAGTACATTGTGTTGGCAGATGCGCTATCACGAGCACCAGCACCAAGCAGTGACAAGCTGAGCATCTATGTATCTGAGGATGCGGAAACACATGTAAACATGGTGACTGCTTCACTCCCAGCGTCAGATGTCATGTTGCAGAAAATTGTACAGGAAACAGCAAAAGATCCTCTGCTACTAAAAGTGTCCCACCAAATCCAGAATGGTTGGTCAAAGGGGGTCTGCACAGGGGTTTACTCTGTTCGTGAAGATTTGTGTTTGGCCAATGGACTGCTGCTGAGACAGAACAGGATTGTCATCCCTCAGTCCATGCGAAAGGACATGCTTCAGCGTATCCATGAAGGACATCTTGGTGTAGAGAAATGTAAACGCAGAGCAAGGGAAGCGGTTTACTGGCTGGGCATCAACAGGGATATTGAAGAAATTATACAGAAATGTGAGACATGTCTCAAACATCACTTTAAGCAAACAAAAGAGCCAATGATGATAGCAGACCTACCGACGACACATTGGAAAAAGGTAGGCACCGATTTATTCCATCTGGATGGAAAGGACTTTCTGCTGGTGATTGACTACTACTCTAATTATCCAGAAGTGACACAGCTTTCCAGTACATCAGCAAAGTCTGTTATCACACACATGAAGGGATTCTTTGCAAGACATGGGATTCCACAGTGTGTCGTCAGTGACAATGGTCCACAATATGACTGTGTAGAATTTCGTGACTTCGCAAAGCAATATGGATTTCAGCATATCACTTCTAGTCTCTTGTATCCACAAGCGAATGGTCAAGCAGAAAAGGGAATCCAAATAGTAAAGAGACTGTTTAAGAAAGCCAGAGACAGTAAGACTGACCCTTACCTGGCTCTACTAAGCTATCGGGCTTCACCTCTGGAGTGTGGGTCATCACCTGCTGAGCTTCTAATGCATCGCAAGCTTCGTACCTCACTTTTTAAAGGAGAGTGATAAACGTGACAACAAGCTTTTGGACAAAAGGATGAAACTCAAGTACAGACAGAAAAGGAACTATGACAGAACGGCAAGGCGTCTGGAACCTCTTCAGGAACGAAATGTTGTGAAGATTGCAGGTCCTGAGTTCTGGGACAGAAAAGCAACAGTGCTAAGTGAAGTAGGACCCAGTTCGTTTGCTGTTAAGACAGAAAATGGACAAGTGTTCAGAAGAAATCGGAGGAGTCTGTTAAAGGTTCAGGATGTTAACCATCAGGTCGAAGAGCCTGGATCAGAACAAAAGTGTGTTACACCAGATGGACACCACAGTGAACCTCTTTCACCTTCACCTACAACAGAGACACTGAGAAGGTCTTCCCGACCTAGGAAACCTCCAGAGAGGCTCATAGAACAACTGTGAATTATTGTTGTGAAAACTTATTTGTTAAAACTTGCTGTTTGCATGTTGAAATGTAAAGTAGAACCTTGCAGTAGTTATTTTGTTCATACTGCGTTAAGATAAAAAAAAAACAAAAAACATTCTTGATAAGAAACATAGTTGTTGTATTAGATGTAACATGTTGAATGTCAGGAGTGTTAGTACTTTACAGTATGACAGTACTTTAAGAGTTTAGATTATTATTATCAACCTGTTAGAAAAGGGGATGTAATGATGGTTGCTATTAAAGAATCTACCGCTAGGGGGAGTTCGTAAAATACGGTATGTACATAAAATAGAAGAAGAAGAAAAATAAAGGAGCTAGCTGAAACTAGCACAAGAAGCTCTTCTTGATGTTTTATTCTATAGAAGAATAAGAACATTACAGTCAGGTTTTAAGGGCTGGTTTTTGTGGGCGACTGCCCAGGGCACAAGAGCGCCCTCAAAAAAAATTTTTTTTTTAAAAACTCGCCAGTTTTCTAGACTACCGCTCATTTCCATGTCAAGTTAGTGCAGTGGGCTCTGGAGCGCCTCATTGTCACGTTAACTTCCTGCTGAGAGTCATTTAGGTTATGTGAGGGGGGGGTAGACTGATCCTAGGCCACACAAAACAAACTGCTTCCAATCCAAATAAACTGTATTTCATTCCTAAAATTAACATAGATACGGAAGCCCAGAGCAGACGCGGCACGCACAAACCCCTCCTTGATGGCCTTCTCGAGACAACGAGCCAACCCACCGATGGTTCTAGAGGCCACTTTTTCTCCCCAGTCCGCCCCTGTTTATATGTGTTTATGTGTATTTCTGGCAAAGGTTTTAACCCATTTTTACCCCACTTTCATTGAAAACTGAATAAAGTAGCCTATGAATCAAACATGGAATGTGGAGTGTTTGTGTAACAATTCTGTTTGTGAAAATGCACAAAGTGCAAAAGTGTGACAAGCATTTTGTTTTTCTCGAGATAACAAGTTATTTATGTCGTTATCTCGAGAAAACGATAACGGCACCTCTCGTGCCTCATTCGGTAACCATGGAGACGGCCTGGTCCCCTCAGCAGGATCACTTAGGTGTAAACGGCTATTGAGCTGCAGTAGAGCCAGCCGTCTCCTTAAATGATGCGGGCTGATATGAAAGTTATCTCTACAAGAAAAAAAATTGCAGTTTCAGCCTGTTAGACCTCGACAGAAGTAAAATCTGATGTGTTGATCTATGTCGGGTTCTCCAAATCTGACATTGTCAGCTTGAGTCCGTTCTTGGAAAGGCTTTAAGAACACTGAGAAACTGATCATGAGCATTCAAGAAAACATAGTCATCTCGTGATCTCAAAAACCATCGGTAAACTTTCTCGCCATCTCGAGAAAACCATCAAAAAAAAGTCTACACGTACCACGTCCGCCCCGGGCCTCCGTACACAGACCATATACCTTCATGTAATTAACTGGGTTATGTGAAAAATGTAAAAAAATTTTAAAAATCTGTGCAGTCATCTACGTGAATTTGTTTACGTCACATGACTCCGGTTGATTGGTGGGTGAACGGACGGTGTTAATGGGAAAAGCAAAGGTAATAATGTGGAGTCATCATGGATCATCATCATGGTAAAAGACTAAAGAAGCCATCAGGTGCCCAGTTTAGAAAGAGAACAAGAGAATAAGAGGAGAAACGGGCAAAAGATAAAGGGATGCAGATTTCTATGGGTGACGTGAGTGACGTAGGCTATAGGCTATTTGTTAGCCTCTTGCTAATATGTTGCTGTTAGCCACGACTGTATTTGATTTTTAGTTTTGCTGAACTAGAATTAGAATTGAGGCATCATGTCATGCAACTAATTTCACGCAAAGGCAACCTGGTCTAGTTTGTGTTTGCAACACAACAAGTGCAAATTCACACAGAATAGTGTGGAACAGTGGATTTTTTTTTATTGTTATAAGCTATATGCTAAATTAAATAACATAAATAACTTCTAATATATATTTACATGGCATTTTGTAAGCTACATGTGGTATCTTTTTGTACCTTTTTGGATTTAAGATTATATATAATAAAATAATACAAATAATAATAAAAAAATAATAATTAAAAAAAGGATTTAAAATAACAAAATTCCCTTCGCACAAAGCAGTGATCGTGTTATGCTGCATAACTGGTTTGACTTTGAAGAAACTGCCTGAGTAATCTTAAAGGAATGCTCTTTATTGTTCATGGCAGCGTCATTATGTCACAACTTGTTTACCTGATATGTTGGCAAACCTGTGATTCCTCTATTCCATCGTATATCTGCGGCTGCTTGAAGTGACTGAGCAGTTTCTCAGCCAGAGGCGGACCTGGCTAGATTTACTGCCTGGGTGAACCATCCCTTACCCCCCCCTCCTGACAACATTGTTAATTTGTTTGTCCAACCTCAGATGACTGTTAAAGGTCACTCCCAGATTTCTGACGGTTGAACTAAGCTTTGAAGACAAGGTGCCAAAGCCTGCCGTCACAGTATCCCAAACGCAATGCATTCAGTTTTGTCATCATTTACTCGCTTACTTCAAAAAATCCGGGTTACTGTAATCTTGAATTTTTGTCGTAAAGTGGGTCTGTGGGCTGTCTGTGGTAGTAGCACGATGATGACGTCAGTAACACCCACTTTACAACAAAAATTCAAAATTACAGTAACCCAGATTTTTTTTAAGTAAGTGACGCACCTCCACATTATCAGTGCTAGTGTACAGTAATTAATAAATTATAAACAGCATAGTTTGTGCCTGTATAACATTGCCCATAGGAAACCGTTTCATGGCCGTATATCTCAAGAGAGCAGCCAGACGCCTCTCGAATATCTTCGGAACAGCTCCAAATTACCAACAACAAGCAGGGGTGAGTAGAACATCATGTTATAATGTGAAATCAAAGGCCCAATGTCAAAAAAACGGTCTTGTCCTTTAATATCAGCAATACAATTAAACAAAGAACATTGTGCACTGTTACTATTTAGCTTCAATAATAGATCAATTTGTAAATCGTCTGCATAACATGGGAAAGAAAGGTTGTGCCTGGCTATAATTGATCCAAGTGGTAGCATGTACAATGAAAAGAGGATGGGGCCAAGAATAGATCCTTGAGGGACTCCACAGGAGAGAAGAGCACTGGAAGAGGAAAGGTCACCAACCATAACGGAAAAGGTTCTTCTGGACAAGTAAGACGCAAACCACTTCAATGCAGTGCCGTGGATGCCAACATAATTACTTAGACGTGACAGGAGAACTGCATGGTCCACCGTGTCAAAGGCTGCTGTGAGATCAAGCAGAACTAAGACAACAGGGCACTTGGCATCCACAGACAGAGCAATATCGTTGTGCACCTTTAACAGTGCAGACTCAGTGCTGTGACGAGACCTGAACCCAGATTAGAATTTCTCAAAAACAGAGTTATGCTCAAGACAGGACTGTAATTGTATAAAAACAACTTTTTCTAAAACCTTAGAAAGAAAGGGCAGATTGGAAACAGACAGTTCCTAATCTCAGAGAGGAGTTAATAAAAACCAGGAGACTGGGTCCCACAGAATTAAAAAACACTTTCAAAACATTGGCAGGGACAATATCCAATGGGCAGTTTGTCGATTTCAGAGATTTCAGTTCAAACTGATCAAACGCAGCAGAATGAGGTGGGGCAACAGGTAGATCCTTATTTCTACTCATAACATTACTGGTATCTTTTCTGACAGAATCCACTTTGTCAACAAAATAACGAAGAAAATTCTCACGAGTGGCTATTGATACATCAGTCACAGAAGACGTGCATGGGTTAATCACAGCGTTAATTGTATCAAATAACACCTTGGGACAATGACTGCTGCTAGAAATAATATTAGAGAGAGAACAGGGATATTTTGCTTCATGTACGGCTCTCTGATAATCAGCGAGACAGTCCCTTAACATTTCCAGAGACACATGCAGTTTGTCCTTCTTCAATCTGCCTGCCTGCAACGTTGCCTGATGGCGCGGGTGATGTCGTTCAACCAGGGGTCCGTTCTTGGCTTCGCAGATTTTTGCCTAAAAGGGGCAAAAGAGTCCAGAATCCCAGCACAGGTGGAATGGAAGGAGGAAAGAAAATAATCAGGACAGAGAGGGGATGCAAAGCCGTTCAAGGGAAAAAACTGTGAGTCATTGAAAGCAGCAGTAAATTCATCGGCCGTGGAGGAAGTAATGATACGCCGTTGACGGGATGAAGCAAGGGGTTTGCTGACTGGTTGGGGGGCCATCACTTCAAAAACGATAGTGATTGCCGTCTCAGAAATCTCTAAAAGGGAAACTGAGAGTCCGAAGCCAGAAACTCAAAGAACTCCTGAATAAAGCCCTTATTATATTTCGGAGGGCGATAGACAAATGCACACAACACAGGACTTGCAAACTCCACCGCAAACCATTGCAGTTCAAACGAGGAGTATGTACCTGTGGGAAGAAGCCAACATTTAAAGTTGTCATTGAACACTACAGCAAGTCTCCCTCCTCGCCACGACACTCTCGGGCACCTGAAGAAAGAACAGCTTGGTGGGAGGAGCTCAGAGAACGCACTGTTTTCACCTGATTTAACCCTATGATACGCAACATGGGTCAAAAGTGACCCAGCTGAGTTTTCATTTTCCATATCTCTGGAATCATTCAATATTCAAGGTATTCCTCAATTAACTTGTTTTTAATCATCATGCATCCTTATTTTATTTTTTCCTTTCTTACGTTTTGAATAAAAACCCTTTTTGCATCACTACCCCTCGAATGCACAACATGGGTCAAAAATGACCCGCATTCATTTTCTATGTTACTTCATGTATGGCTGAGTGTTTCTATGATATATCTCTGAAATAAATCAATCATTAATAATTTTGTATTCCAAGTATGCAGTAAATATCTTGTTTTTGTTCAGCACAAATCTTTATTTTTATTTTCCTCTCTTACTTTATGAAGAAGCACAGCTTTTGTATTTCTACATCAAGTTTACACACATGGATCAGACAGGACCCACATGCATTTACCATTTCACAGCTCAGCACAGCTCCCATCACACATCTAAGTACAGTAAATATTGTTTTTCAATTGTTCTAATATTACTTTAGAGATTATTTGATGATAGTAGTGAAAGATAACATTACATTACATAATATGATTATTAGGTTTAGGTTACATTAGTGAGTGAGTACATTACTTGTCAGAAAGTTACAAGTATTATTATTAGCTAGCTGTTGACATATTCTATTTTAGTCAGCTGGTGTTCTCAGTGCACCAGGCCTGTGTGCAAGGAGCACAAACATTTAGTGGTCATCTGCGAGGGATGTAAATATCGAGATGCAATTTGTGTTCTAGTTATGTGTTAAGTGGTATTTTATTTTGTTTTCCAGTTTCCAGTTCTGTTCAATAGCGGTGTTATCTGTCATCATGGTTTTGTTATTTCCTGTCTTGGTTCTGTTATTTAGTTTCTGTTTTATTTTTGTAGTGGTTGTCCTCTTGTGTTCTGTTCCATATATACTTACTGTCTTTTTCCTGCTCATTTTTGATTGCTCACACCTCTGTCTTGTTGTATTGTTTGTTCATCCCTGCCTCCTAGTGTTTTCCCCACCAATCCATGTTCTGCTCACTCTCCTCACCTGAGCTTTTCCTCCCTCTCTTCACCTGTTCTTCTTCCCCTTTGTATTTAAGTTATTTATTTTGTTGTTGCGTCATTAGTCTTCCAAAGTAAGTCTTGCTGTTCTGGTCTTAGTCTGGTAGGGTAAGTGTACCTATAAAGCCCACCAAATCTGCTTTTCAGACATTTTTAATATATACCGCCCCAATTAAAGTGAGCAATTTTTAGTTAAAATGATAGTCTAATGTCTCATTTGAAGTGCCAATAATTAATTTATACCAATTTTTAATCTTTTTATTGTTTAATTTGTCAAAATATGTCAAAAGTCTGGCATGGTCAGGGTGTTCCAAATAATCCCACTTCATGATTTGTTGATAAATCATATATATATTTAAAAATCTTAACAATCCAAAGTTGTTCTATTAAAATATGTAATGTATGTATTAGCTCTCAATAGCTATTTTCATTTTGTCTCCACTCCTTTCCTCTGGCCTGTAAATGGGATTTGAAATAGGCGTGATCAGCCTTTTCCTGTGTTGTCAACACAGAAAAAGCTAAACTTACAACATGTCTTCTTTGGAATGTAGCCAAAAAACTATTCATTAACAAAATCAAAATTAGAATGGAAATTACTCTTCAATACTTCATCTTTCACTATGTGTTGTCATTTTGTCTGTATCCTACATTGTACTGTTCGCATTTACAATTGGCCAACATTTCTGGTTCAGCCAGCTGGTTGAGAGTGCAGATGTTTTTATCTAGATTTCTGAAGAAGACCTAATGACTGAAAGAAAGGCAGTTTCCTGGTTCAATACTAATATTTTAAGGATGATAAATGACTCAATTTCAGTATTTTCAATTAAACAAATAACTTTAATTGATATTTAAAACATAAAATGTATAGAATGTAGGCCTATCCAGAATGAATCGACCTATGCAACATCACTGATATTTAAATTTGGGTATTTAATTATCTGCATTAGGAAGCTGATTGATTCGGTGAGATCAAAGTTAGGCTGGAAAATGGTTCACTAGTCAAAAGGGAGAAAATCTCCATTGAAACACAGCCAAGTGGGCTTAATGGGAGCAGGTGGGCTTAAAGGGAACATCAGTGAATTCCCGGTTAAAAGTCAGAATATTTCATTCTACACACATGACATTAAAAAATAACTACATGACATGAATCTATGCTGCACTAACATAAAATGAAAAGTATCAATTGATCATGCATTTAAGTAATTAGCTATACTCATTTACATCCATCCTAAATTGTGTTTTTTTGCTAGAGTCCCCTTTAAGCCCACTTAGTAAAAATGTTAATTAAAAAACAAATAAAGCTAAATATACACATGTATTATCTATTTAACAGTATAATAGAATATTCTGCCTACAAAAATGTAAACTACACATGCTTATCATGCTTTATGTCATTGCAATGAACAATGCTATGCAGTGACTGTATTGATGTAGCATGTGGGCTGTTGGCTAGCATGTTAAACAAATGAGTACTTGCCAAAAGCAAGAGTAGAAATATGGAAAAAATGTCTTTTTCAGGGCATCAAAATCACTGAAGTTTTTTTGCAACTTCTTCTGGGAGCAGCAGGCACGTCACTCATGTCATGTCGATAACTCAAGATTGACAAATCCGATTGGCTTTCAATCAAAAGTAGAATTTATGTAACAAGCAGCTTCATTGGAAGAACCATGAAAAAATGGTGATGTAGTTTTTTTTAATTGATTCAGAAGTCACAAGTGGGCTTATATGGTACATGGGCTTAATAGGTACACTTACCCTAGTTGTATTTGTCTTGTAGTCGTGTTAGGCATAGTCATAGTCATAGTCATGTTTTCCCTATTTGCCTTGTTCTTCCATTTTCTGTTTTTGGATCTTGCCTATAACCCTTTTTGGTTATATTAAAGATGCTTTGTTCAAACTCCCTCAGCCTGCAGTGTTTGCATTTGGGTCCACCTGCTTTGCCACCTCAAAAACCTGACAGTATGTGCGTGTGAAAAAATGACAAACATGTTGCAAATACTAAATAAGTGTTTGGCCCCACTCACTGCTACAGTAACTACTTGAAACAAGTTAAATAGTATTAAGTTACTTTATTTGATGTCAGACTTGGATTAATGGGTCATTTTTGACCCATTTGTGTAAATTTGATGTAGTAATATAAAAACTACTTTTGTTTATAAAGTATGAAAGTAAAAATGAAAATAATGATCAGTGGTAATCAAACACAAGATATTTAGGCTAAAGAATGCTTGGAATATTCAATCATAAAATAAATTGATTTCAAAAGATAGAACAAAGAGAAACTCAGCCAGCATGAAATAACCTGAGAAATTAATGCAGGTCCTTTTTTACCCATGTTGCGCATCAAAGGGTTAAGCCAGGTTTCAGTCAACAGGAGGAAATCCAAGGAATGCGAAGTAAAAAAGTCATTTAGGATAAAAGTCTTATTTGCGACGGATCTGGTGTTGATGAGAGCCATGCGAACGAAACGCCGTCTGTTGGGAGGCCCGGTTAACGGGTCGGAGATTCTCCAGTGCGCGGCCCCATCTGCGGATCCTCACGGGTCGGCGGCAGGGAGATGGGTTTGCGGCCTCCGTAACGACCGGCAGCAGCCATCGGTAAGAGTAATCCACGGAGCCTCGGATGTCGTAGCCGGCGCAATCACAGGAGAGACCAGACAGCAGATGGCGAGCGTTGTTCGTGGAGGTCGAAGCCAAGTGGGCTTTCAGCCGGCATATTACTCCACCTCTCTTTCCACGTCTTCTGCGACGGCTGTTGCGTGGCAACCGACCAGGTAGATGTCATAGGTAAGAGGGTACAGACGCCAAAACAGGTGGCGGTGGCTTTGTCTGATCGTTGTCCTGGATCAGTATTATGTCCACAGAATCTCGGATTTTTAAGAGCCTCAGGCGATCACGAGTATTGATGAAAACGATAAAAACATGACATACACAAAAAAAGGTAGAAGAGGTAGACGGCCAGCCACACACAACGGCGCCATCTTCTAGAATCTGTGATGGAGAAAATGTAGTGAATGACATTCAAGAAGAGATGTATATTTAGAAAGTTTGAAGGCAGTATGAATGCAAGCACACATGCCAGAGTGGACATTTTAAGATTGGGTCCTCTTTACTACAGTTTGTATGAGCTAAGCATTTGGCTAAGTCCTATTATCCTATTAACTTGTTAGTAAGGACCAGATTTTTTTTCATTAAATGATTAGGTATGGAAACAGAATTTTTTCCAAATATTTCATAGCATTGAAATCACAAGTCTCTACACTAATCAAAGCCTTTTTCGATATTGTAGTTGTTGCAGCAATGCACATTAAAGGAGAACTCTGGGGCATTTGAAGCGCAATCCCATTGCTAGAGGTTGTCAAATATTGACAGTAGGACACAGACTGGTGCAAATCGGCGCTCCCTGTGCGGCGATTGCGCTGTTTGCGCAGCCTGTCATGCTAGCCAAATACGTGGTGGCCAAGGGGCAAATTCTAAACCTTCCACGTAAAACAACAACTTGCACACTGCAGAAACATCACACCACTTTATAAACCATCCGACAATAAAGTCACAAGCCTTACCATCAAAACCATATGCATGGTTCTCACATTACTGACATGGGGACGTTACAAAACAACTTTATAAACAGCATGTTTAGAATTTGCCCCTTGGCCACCACATATTTGGCTAGCATGAAAGGCTGTGCAAACAGCGCAATCGCCGCACAGGGAGCGCCGATTTGCACCAGTCTGTGTCCTACTGTCAGTATTTGACAACCTCTAGCAATGGGATTGCGCTTCAAATGCCCCGGAGTTCTCCTTTAACAGCAAATCAACAGCATCATACACACGCATCTATATGTATTGCTAATTAAATGGATTGATGGCTGAAAGGAAGAAGCAGTTGAAAGCATGGCTACATTTCATGAAGAAAGGTGATAACAGCACTTGTTCTAATTTCTCTCCATAACATGAGACTCACCTTAAAAATTGCCTTGTATTTGATTCTCTACCAGCTGCACAAGAGTTTCTGCTACTGGTTACCAGCTAAAGAGATCACCCGAACCCAATGGTAAATATCATGTGTTCTAATTACATCAGCACCATGGTAACATTTTTCTTTGACTCAGAGAGACAAAATGGAAACGATATCTTATTTCCTTCATTTAAAATATTGACAGAGAGACTACTAACCCTACAGCTAACAATGGCTTTAATGCTACTCACAGCTCAGGTGAACCATATTGCTGCAGTGTGAGAAAGTGATGAGTGAAAAAAAGGGTGAACCAATGTCACTGTGCTGTACAAAAGGCTCGAACCCTTTGTCAGCAGCAGAAGACCCATGTTTTAGGTAGGTTAGGTTACATAGTCTTCAAAAGTCTGGTATGAAAATAAGATGTACAAAAATGAGATGTGCTAAATGATTGAGAATTGTCAAATTACATGTTTATATTCTATTCTTAACAGTTTGAAGTTTTATTCATATTATCTGAATGGAGATGACGAAGACACAAAACCCCAAATTAATTTTCTTTGGGATTTAGTAGTAAATAATTATGTTGATGTTGAGAACCTGCGTAGTGTGCTTCTTTTCTCACAAAAAAATGGTTCAAGAATGGATAAGGGAATTGATAAAGAACCAGATTGATAAGCAGCAACAATAATGGAATTGATAACAATAAAATCTTATCAATTCTCATCCCTATTCCTTATAGTAAAACCCTAGAATTAAAAGAGAGTGCAGTTTATTTTCACATGACTGCAACCCAGTTTGGTATCTCCCTCTTACTGAGAATGAGATAGATTGTATACACACTGCAACCCAATTCTAAGGCTGAAAGGACTCTAAGTGGACAATTTAAGTTATAAAAAAAAGAGAGCAAATTTCCAGATTCATTTGGTTCTAAAAATGCTGCAGTGATGACCTTTCATTGCTGAGAGATGGATCAGTTCACCAAATCCTTTAACAATGAGACAATGGCTGCATATATTTCATTCTGGAAGTAGAATATTAAATAGGCTGTTTAGGAAAAATAACGAAATCTGTAGCTCCCTCTGAAGCCTGTAATCATGCTTGCGAAAACCGAGCGCTCCCAGCTGTTTTTAACCAATCAAGTTAGGGTGGAGGAATCCTACCTGTCAATCACAGCTTGTGCACACGCTGCTGAGCGTGAGTCTGCCCCAGCCAGTGTTGCCAAACAAAAATCACAAGAAGTCGCTATTGGCTCTCTGAAAAGTCGCTAGAAGTCGCTAGATTGCGTCATGACGTCATAAGTGACGTAACCACGCCCATATTATATATTTTCGCTCCTACCCGAGCCGAAATCAGCCGGCCTGAAGCTGATTTCAGCTCTAAACTCTGTAAACTTTAGCAACATTTGAAACTTTTCAGGCCAGAAAGTAGTCGTTTAGTTCCCCAACGTGTTAAAAACCTGCCAAAATACCGGCTATTTACAATTTTGTTCCGACGAATTCGGCGCTACTAAAGCTAGCCGCAGTGAGCAACGCACTTCCGGTTATTTTGACAAAATAAAATACCCGTTGCCTTTTATCATAGGGAAAGCCATTACGATAAAAAGGTGCTTTTGTTTTAAAAACAGGAAGTGAACCTACCCTCGTTGTAGCCAGAGTGGTGTATTATTCTATAGTTCTGGTTGTAGCTAGCTTGAAACTGCCGTTTTGACAGGAAATGACGGTTGCCGCCGTCCTGCAGTGCTTCTGTCTCGGCTTGTATGGTGTCGCAGGGCAACTGATTTGTCACTCACAAAACAAGTTAAATTATCGCTAGATTCAGCCAGATTGAGCCCGAAAGTCGCTAAGTCGCTAGATTATTTTTTTTGTTGCCAGAGATGGCCAAAAGTCGCTAAATCTAGCGACAAAGTCGCTAAATTGGCAACACTGGCCCCAGCTTGTGTTCGCTCACACTGGTGTGAACTCACGTGCACAACCTCGTCCACAGAGGGGGAGGGGTTTGGGGAGCGATTCGGAGCTTGTTAGAGGTTGGGGGAGGGACCTGAAAGTTGTATCAGTTCGAACTTTCCGACTTTAGAATCGGAATTTTGAAAACCTGCCGACTGCAGCTTTAAATGAACCAGAAGCGTTTTTATCAAGCACAACTGTCCTTAGTTTAGATCAGAAAAGTCATTTTTAATTTCACTGGATTGTATTCTTTTTATTTTTTGGTAATCATTTAATTGTTGTAAGAATGAGCCCCTGAGGTATATACTTTATATGAGTAACTCCTGCACAACCTAACAGTTGGTTGTGAGATCCTGGCTTTGTATGTTCGTGGTCAATAAGATCACCTTATTTTGTTCTCATCTTCTGTAATGTAATTGCTTCTATCATTGGTCCCCATGAAACCACAAGAGAAAAGATTGCTGCCCTGAATAATTTACTTTAGGAAGTGGAAAATATCAGGCTGAGGATTGTCTTCCTGATCCTCTGTGCCCTTCTGCAGCACTTTACAGTGTTTACAAGCTTTTTCTCTTTGGTTATGAGTATTATACCTCCTTTCTGCACCCTCCTTTTAGATCAAGTTTTTTAAACTCATCTGTAGCATTTCAGTTTCAGTTTGTTTAAAATAGAAATTCTTTCAATCTACTGCTGCTGAGATGCTACTACTTTGTGACAGTTACAAAAAAAGCAATCTTAATCCATTTTGACTTAGTTATAAAGCTTAGTACAACACTGACATTACCTTCATCCCCCTCTTGTGCTAGTTTTGGTCAAATTAAAGCTGCGGTCGGCAACTTTTTTTTTGTCATATTAGCTTGAACTGTCATGGGATTCTGGAAGTAGAATATTAAATAGGCTGTTTAGGAAAAATAACGAAATCTGTAACTCCCTCTGAAGCCTGTAATCATGCTTGCAAAAATCGAGCGCTCCCGGCTGTTTTTAACCAATCAAGTTAGGGTGGAGGAATCCTACCTGTCAATCACAGCTTGTGCACACGCTGCTGAGCGTGAGTCTGCCCCAGCTTGTGTGTGCTCACACTGGTGTGAACTCACGTGCACAACCTCGTCCACAGAGGGGGAGGGGTTTGGGGGGCGATTCGGAGCTTGTTAGAGGTTGGGGGAGGGACCTGAAAGTTGTATCAGTTCGAATTTTCCGACTTTAGACTTGGAATTTTGAAAACCTGCCGACGGCAGCTTTAAACAAAAAGTCCAGCTGTGGTTGAACAGTATTGCATAAAATCTCATTTGGACCAGTAATTGCAGTAGATGAAATATAAAGAGATCATATAAAATAATTTGCTTGAGTTGGTGATGATATATTTTTCAGTCAAGATAAACCCAATGATGAAAGGGACAGAGGATCACCACTGTCAGTGTAATGTATTCTCTGAAAACTTCAAGTTTTATTTCAGGTTATGCCAGATCTTGAGATACTGTTGTATAACTGTATAAATTGACTTATTGGTGGCACCGAGAAATTTAAAAATTGTTAATATTATTAGTTAATAAAGTAACGAAGATTACTTTGGACATCTGTTATGCCGGGTCCTTGAGAATTCGACGAGCCAGGCTGCTAGCCTGCTGCTCGTACACAGTGTTCAGATGGCGAACAGAAAGTCCAATAATCTTGGAACACACCTTGACAATGTTATGCAGGCGGTTCCTATCCTGTACAGTAATGGAGTGATACCAGATGCATATGAAGAAAGCCAAAACACTCTCAATGAATGAGTAATAGAAAGTCAACAAGATGTTCTGACTGACAAAAAAAAGAGTTCAGTTTCCTTGGTAGGTGCATCCTCTGGTGACACTTCCTCAGGATCCCTTCTGTGTTGGAAGAGAACCTCAGTTGGCAACCCAGGATGGTTCCCAGATATTTATATTCCTCAACTGTCTCGACCGGAGAACCGTGGATCATAGTGGTGACAGCCGCCGCCAGTTCCCTTTGGCTGCTAGAGAAGGTCACCACCATCTCCTTAGTTTTGGTGACATTCAGCTCCAGGCAGGAAGAGTCACACCACTATGAACTGCTGAAGAGCGGGTCCATGACGGAGGGAGGGGCCGGACAGGAGGGACAGGAGAACTGTATCGTCAGCAAACTTAACCAAGTGACAGTTGAAGTGTGTTGATCTGCACTCATCGGTGTACAGAATGAAGAGCAGCGGAGATAACACACAGCCTTGTGGGGAGCCAGTGGAGGTGGTGAGGAGGTCAGACAGGTTATTATTAATCCGGACACACTGGGTTTGGTTGGTCAAAAAGTCCAAGATCCAGAGGATGAGCTGACTGCTCATTTTGAAGTTCCGGTGGAGTGTCTCTGCTAGAATATGTGGTTGCATGGTGTTAAAGGCTGTGGAAAAGTCTGGCGGAGGTATTGTGAAGCTCCAGGTGTCTGTGAACAGTATCAATGATGAAGGCTTTGGCATCGTCAACACCTTTGTGGCTTTGATATGCAAATTGGAGCGGGTCGAGTTGTGAATTGGTCAGGGTGAGAATGTGTTGCCTGACAAGCCTCTCCATAGCCTTCATCACCTGGGAGAAGAGAGCTACTGGGCTCAGATCGCTCAGGGCCATGGGGGGGGGGGGGGGGGGGGGTTCTCTTGGGAATGGGGACAATCGTTGAGTGTTTCCAACATTTAGGGACAATTCCTGTGTTGATGGAGAACTGGAACACTTTCTGGAAGACACTCCCGAACTGGTCCGCACAATGTCAGAGGACCCGGCCACTGACGTTATCAGCTCCAGGTGCGCTATTAGCCTTAGACCTCTTAAGGGCCCTTACAACGTCTGTGGTGGAGAAAGAGATACAAAGGTCATCAGGTATGAGGTTGGATCTGATATCCTCTAACTGGGTGGAGTTGTTGATCTCAAATCTGGAGAAGAAGGTGTTAAGGTCGTTAGGGAGAGATGCTGGTGTGCTGCCAGGGATGTTAACAGGGTTGTTAACATCCCTGATAGAAAGGTTAACAGCCGCCATTCTCTTCAGACCCTGCCAAGCTGAGCGGAGGTTTCCATGAGAAAACTTTTCTTCCACTTTGCTCTTGTAGTTCAGCTTGGCAATCTTAATAGCCCTCTTGACCTCTTTATTAACCTCCTTTTTCTCCATCTCTGACCCAGAGGAAAAGATCTGTTTCTTCTTTTTGATAATGTTTTTTTAACTCCTTGGTGACCCAGGGTTTATTGTTAGGAAAGATGGTGATAGTCTTGGAGGTTATGATGTTTTCCTCACAGAAGTTGATGTATGATGAGACAACATCCACCTGTTCGTTTATATCCTCAGAAGAAGAAAGGAGATTGGTCCCACTGCACGAAAAGAGGGATTTGTGTCACTGTGGACGGCAGTGAACTTCCGCGAATTTGCCTAATTTTCGGACGCATCTGGGCGCTTGCAGGCAGACAAACTTTAAGTTTGTTGAGCGAGAAAATCGTCGGAAACGAACCCGACTCGCGGCGGGCTCTCACAGCGGGGTGCTAATGGCTCAGCGATTAGCACCCCGCTGTGAGAGTGCCTGGACCTCTCACTGGCCTCGCTGGTATTGGACAAAAAAGGCACGTGATTACATAAAAAAGCTCCTGTAAAGCTGACCGCCCATTGGCCAATAAGGTTAATATATGCATATTTTATATGGGCATATCATTCAGCAATTATGATTAATAATTGTGATTTTGTTTACTAATATTCCTGGGATGTTTGTGTACTTCATATATTCACCTCATTCTTATAAGCTGCACTATGACTAGGCTAATGCAGGCATGAATGACGTGAATCTATTGAGAATGAAAAAGGAAACTTTTTTTTTTTTAAAGCGCTTTTATTGCCACACCACACAATGTACATAGCTTACATTGTAATAAGAACCATGTTGATAATAAAGAATTGAAAACTATACACACACACTGCTGTAGCCTACAATATACACAATAAGCCTAAACGCCGCCGTTTGGAATCCGCATTCTTCGCATTACTCCGGTCCCTGCAGGGTCTGCGGGAGTTGTCAGACGTCCTCATCCTGGATCAGAAGCTGACTTCTGGGAGCTGTTGGAATAACCAATAAATAATCAAAACATAGTCTATCCATGCACAGCATATTGACAACTTGTCTATAAAGTAACGAAAGTCATATTGATAGCGTATATGTTCTTACTCTCTTTCACTCTTCTGTGGTGAGACTGTGAGTATTTCGGGTTGGCTTCAAGACGCGCCTGTAGCACAGCACACAGGTCCGTCACGCAGCTAAAAAACAAACAAACAAGAGGAATGAATAAAATGACCAGTGCTTAAAAGTATCAGTGCCAGCCGTGGTAAAAGTCAGCGCCGCTCACCCTCGATAGTGCCCCCGTCTGCCTCTCTGAAGTTCGGACAGTTTGACACCGCCTCCTTCAAGCGACTCGTTACATCCATATTGTGAGGTGACAGTAGCCTGTAAAAACAATAGTTCTATGGTTAATAAAAAAAACCTGCACTGACGTAACGTAACATCAGGTCCAACTCAACTAGATATTGGGAGAACATTCACTTATTCTTACCCTTGACCTGGATTATAATGCCACGGTGAGTTATGCAGGCGGCGAACTGCTTCCTATAAATTGAAAACACGAAATTCATTTTTTTAAATAAAGCAACTCACACTGGTTTTCACGTGATGGACACAATTAAGTTGAGTTTAGCCTAAAGCCACAGTCAATAACCTACTCTTACCGCGATTTTCGGATTCTGTATCCGCCTTCTCTTGGGGGTGCGCTCTTCAACTTCTCTGGAATGTAACTTCAGTCCGTTCTCGACGGCCATCTTACCTCCAACTTAGCGAATCTCTGGTCGATTCCCTCCAGAACCCTCTCCACGACCGTATCCACAGTGCTGGCCACCATACGAGACATCCCGGTCATAGCATTCAACAGGACTTTCATTTTATCTGCCTGTAAGCAAGTGAGTAAGTAAGTTTAATATACAGCACATTTAAAATCAGCGAGAACTGTCCCAAGTGCTGTACAGTGTCAACAAGACTAAAATTAAACAATCAAATGGTCATGTGCAAGTAGAAAAAAAAACACACAAACCTGTAGACCCGCAGAGAGTTGCTGGGGAGTTGAAAGCAAGTCGTCTTCCAGCCATTGTATTGCACAAACCAGGGCAGTTTTCACAGTACGGGACTCTGTCTGCCTTTCTGTCTGCCTTTCTGCCGCCAGATCTGCTCCTTAAACTTTTTGTTTACACTGCACGACACAATGTTTCTCATACGTGATTGAACGAGAGCTTATGCGAGCCGTTAAGCTCCACCAATCATATGCGTATACGTCATTACACGGAATACTCGCGAGACAACCTCCCGTCCTTTTGCTATTTAATGTTGTCTGACCACAGCTGGCAATTTGCACTGTTTTGACACAAAAATGGACTCTGCAAGGACAAAGAAAAGACCTCGGCGATATTGTGACCATTGTGACACCGAATTAAGCCATACACAATAAAACACTGAGCGCACTACTGCACATTATGTATACAGGCCAGATTTCTATATTTTTATTTCTATATTTCTATTTTATTTAAGAAACCTTTTAGAATATTGCTGTTGCATGCTTATTTTATCTTTATCTTATCTTTATTATTATACGTTTGGACATCCAGTGCGGGCAACAAAGAAAAGAATTTCATTGTTCAGGGAAACACCTTTCTAACTGCACACATGACAATAAACCTTTGAAACCTTGAATCCTTGAATTTTGCCCACAAAAAGCGGTTACAAAAGAGGTGTTTGGGAGAAAAAAAAACAGATATGCATCACCTGTCACCAGCAGACAGCGTGCACCTCTTCTTTTTCAAGACAACACAGCAACAAACTTGGCTGGAGTTGGAGGTGATGGTGAACGTGTAGAAACAGGCCTGCCCACCCCCCACCTCACCTCACCCCACCCCACTTGAAAATGACTGTGGCAGCTCCTGACCTGATCACTGGCATTTACATATTAAAGGCTCTCCTAAGTAGGGGAGGGGAGGGGGGCATGGGGGAGCAGTTGCCAGGTCAATTTGCGACAATTTGGGCCAAGTTTTCACTTTTACCACCGCAAATGCAGGGGCTTAACGTATGCGGACATGTAAGGGGCCACATACATCCGCAAATCCCTCTTTTCATGCAGTGTCCAGTTAGTAGACTCGAAGCAACCCTGTAGGATAGCTATACTCTTATTAGTCCACTGTTTGATGGTCTTGGTAACCTTCTTAATTTTCCTGATGACTGGAGTGTAAGCAGGAACAAGCAGGATGGTGAGGTGATCAGCAGAGCCGAGGGAGGGAAGAGTGACAGCTCTGTAGGCGTCCGGAACAGAACCGTAGCATTTATCAAGTGTCTTTCCCAGACGAGTGGAGCACTGGATGTATTGTTCAAAGCCTTTCAAAGATTTTTCAGGATTGCAGTGATTAAAATCTCCAAGATTGAATTTGGGGGGAATCAGGGGATAAATGTTCAAATTTGTCCAGGGAGCTTTTTATGAGATCAGTTGCTATGGTGGAGTTAGCTTTGGGGTGTATGTAAACCAGGAAGAAGAAAAGTTGAGGGAACTCTCTGGGAAGATAAAACGGACGAAGAGACAGAACCAGAAGCTCAATATCCGGAGTGCACAGCTTCTCATCATCTTCTCATGATCAGCTTCTGATCATCATATTGATATATTTTGTCTTACAGAAACCTGGCTGCAGCAGGAGGATCATGTTAACGATTATGTTAGCATTAATGAAGCAACTCCCTCTGACTGTTTAAATGTTCACGTTCCTCGAACCACAGGCAGAGGAGGAGGAGTGGCAGCTATTTTCAGATCAGGGTTACTAATCAGTCCCAGACCCAAGATTAGTTTGAGCTCTTTTGAATCTCTGATTCTCAGTTTTTCCCACGCAAAGTGGAAATCACAGAAACGTGTTTGTTGTTTAGTATCGTCCACCTGGCCCTTATTCTGAGTTTCTGTCTGAATTCTCAGAGTTTTTATCCCAGTTAGTGCTGAGTACAGATAAAGTCATTGTAGTGGGTGACTTTAATATTCATGTAGATGTTGAAAATGATAGCCTGAATATGAACTTTAACTCTATATTAGACTCTATTGGATGTTCTCAGAGTGTTCACAGACCGACTCACTGCCTTAATCACACCCTTGATCTTGTGCTGACTTGAGAGTGAACAGTTAACAGTGTTCCCTCATAACCCTGTCTCATCTGACCATTTTTTGATAACCTTTGAGTTTACGTTACTTGACTATACAGTTTCTGAGAAGAAATTTACATATAGAAGGTGTCTATCAGAGGATGCTGTAACCAGATTTAAAGAATTAATTCCATCATCCTTTTCTTCACTGCCATGTGCAGATATGACAGAGGACGACTACCTAAACTTTACTCCAGCAACACTTGACTCTCTTGTTGACAGCACTATAGTTTCAATGCGTACAGCACTGGACAATGTTGCCCCTCTAAAAAGGAAGGTAATCAGTCAGAAGAGGTTGGCTCCTTGGTATAATTCACAGCTGCGTGCTTTAAAGCAGACTGCAAGAAAGCTGGAGAGACAGTGGTGTTCCTCTAATTTAGAAGAGTCTTAATTAGTCTGGAGAGATAGGTTAATAACGTATAAGAAAGCCCTTCGTAAAGCTAGAACTGCTTATTATTCATCATTGATAGTAGCAGTGTTAATTTTGTCAACCAGGACGATGAAGAAAATATTTCGTTAACGCCCCTTTTTCCCGTGACGATGACGAGACGATGACGCACATAATTGCTTCCAGAAAATAAAAATATGACGAGAATAAAAAATGATTTTCGTTAACGAGACTACAGACATCCCAAGTTCCAAAAACTCATTTCAGGGAGATGCTTATCGAACCCCCCCCCCCGTGCCTATTTAATTTTGGGGGTCTCTAATTTTGCCTATTTATCAACATATTAAATTGGGGATTTTTTAAAAGGCTTAGACAGGCTGGATATAGATAGTTAGATACTGTAGCTGGCTAGTTAGATATAGGCCTACACAATTTAGTAACTAAATGTGTATTGATACTTTAAATAAGTATTTGATACGTTTTGCTTTATTTTATAACATTTTATAACATATATAGCATTTAACCTACAGAAATAAAATGCAGATGATGGCGCGTTCACCTACCTCCACATGTTTTACAGTCATTAAGTCCGCCGTGGGCAATACTGAAGTCACTATTGCATACAGTGCACCTCGCCACGGTGTCATCATTCTTCACCTTCTCTACACATGGGTATACTTTAGTATATTCTGCTGTAAAATGAGTCTTATATTTTCGTTTTTTTTACTCGAGGATTCACCCTCTGCCATTTGGCAGGATGCACAGTTTTGAGTGGTAACTTAGGTGACTGTCAGAGAGTAAATCGAAGCCCTCCCACACCGAACGTTATTGGCTTATTTTGCTGACTAAACTAATCAGCGCGCCCTCTGACCAGCAGTTGCCCTGAACGCTCGTTGAACAGCGCATCGCTTTGGACACATACGCACAGGTTTCACACCTGTCCCCACACCCCTCTCTCTCGTGCCTGCGCAGTCGAAACGCGCATGGTGCACGAGTTATTGTGTTGCCTCCACGCTCTCACTCGCATTGAAAAAAAAAAAAAAAAACTCTCTCGAATAGTCTAAAATCCGGGATATTTTATCCGACTCGCGGGCATCCGTGATTATCAGGGAGACTCCCGGAGCTTCCGGGAGACTTGGGATGTCTGAGACTAAGACAAGACGAAATTTACAAGCCATGGATGAATGGACATTAAAAAATGTAATTGTTTATAATTAATTTGTAATTGTTAATAAAAGTGTTTCTTGATGTAGAAAAGGCTCCAAAGTTGAGATTTGTTAAGTTTATAGATGTATTGTGTTGGTCAGTTCAGAGCGGAGTGGCCCCCTGCTGGTCATGTAGCGTAACTGTCGGTGCTCGGTTAGAACAGGTGTGTGCTCTGATGAGTCGACAGAGGGAAGATTGAGCTGTTGATTAATGTCCCGGCAAGTGGTGTGTGTGTAAATGAAACATGAGTATGGCTGTATATATTGTTTATGTAATTTATTCAGGTTGCTGCAGCCGTAGCTCTGAATAACTGCTTCCATCTGAGCTCGCGCGGCTTTTTTGTACTGCCTTGTAAAAACACTGTGAACTACAAAATGACGTGAGCTTGGTCTTGTTTGAAAGGGTAACATGTTTGCCAACTAGTGGTAGGAGGACTGAACACCTTAAAGCCCGTTTAGTTTATCTACAGACTGTTTTGTTTATGCTGACGTCATGTCGCAATTCTGCGACTTTGGCGGTTAGAGGGTTAACCGTAGCTAGTTCAACTTTGCAGTCCAGTCATGGCTTTGGGCTCGGGTACTGGTATACGGTTTGTTGGAGCTGGGCGAAAACAACGCCTGGATGTATGGAGCCATTTCGTTTACAACGCGAAGGACAACCAAACAACCTGCATGATAATGATTGATCATGCTGCCGTGTGTGGAGAAGTTCTATTATGTACAGTGTTGACTAAAATGACTAAAATTTGACTAAGACTAAAATTGATTTTCGACATTGTGACTAAGACTAAGACTAAATTGGGAAGGCAATGACTAAATATGACTACGACTAAAATTGATTTTCGACATTGTGACTAAGACTAAGACTAAATTAAAAAAAGCTGACGAAATTAACACTGGATAGTAGAGAATAAGAACAATCCCAGGTTTCTTTTCAGCACTGTGGCCAGGCTGAAAAAGAGTCCGAGCTCTGTTGAGCCAGGTATTCCTTTAACTCTCAGCAGAGATGATTTCATGAGCTTCTTTATCAATAAAATTGTTTCTATTAGAGAGAAGATTGATGAGTCCTTCCCACTATCAGTGATGTATCATCAAGTACAGCAGCTTTAGAAGTATCTTTAGAACCTTATTTGTATTTAGACGGCTTCTGTCCAGTTGATCTCTCTGAACTAACGACAGCAATAGTCTCTTCTAAACCATCAACTTGTGTTTTAGACCCAATCCCAACCAGACTGTTCAAGGAGGTTTTCCCATTAATTGACACTTCCATATTGGATTTGATCAATCTGTCTTTGTTGACAGGATATGTACCTCAGCCTTTTAAAGGAGACATATTTTACCTATTTAAACAAGTTAGAATTGGTCTATGGGCTATACAAAACATGGTCATGAAGTTCTTTGCACAAAATCACTCTCACATAAAGAGATTTCACCAGCTCTATTCTTGCCAGTTTCAGTCTCCCCCAAATTGAGCCGTTTAAAGGGCTCTGTCACTTTTATGCAAATAAGCTGTTGCTGGCCACGCCCCGCCCCGCTCATGAGAAGCCTCCGGCTGCGTGGACTGTTTACCCTTTTGTTTTGAGGGTCCAAAAGGTACATATATGTACTCAAGTGGTAAAAGGTACATATATGTACCTTTTTTTCTACATGCTGGGGTACAATAGACAGTCTGTGTTAGGCTACTTCAGTATAAGGGTACAAAACTATACCTTCAGAGGGTACTGCCCCAGTGACAAGCCATCGTACCCCTAAAGGTACAATTCTGTACTTTATTTTCTGAGAGTGTATTTTTAAACTTTTTTTTAAATTCTTAGATTGTTTTTAAAGTGTTTATAATTGTATAAACATTTTTATTGCTTTATTATGTCTTGCTACTGGATGCTTGAATTTCCTTCGGGATCAATAAAGTATCTATCTATCTATCTATCTATCTATCTATCTATCTATTCCCTATGAATTAAGGGTTCATTTGTTTTCAGTGCAGAGCTTCTGCAGTCTCCAGCCTGACTCACCTGCGGTGCGTTTCTGGAGACCCAGGTGTCCAGCTGCAGCTCCAGTCTCTGCCGGTGATATCTCCCGGTGGTTTTCACAGCCACGAACAGGTCAGCCTGTGTGAGCTGCTCCACCGGGGCCGAGCGGGAGCGCTCCTCCGCGCCGGGCCGCTCACCCTCTCCTCTCCCGGGCCAGCCGCCTGAAATAAGTTGAGAAAACATCCACGCCCCCTGAGCACGAGCCTCTCCCGGCCACCAGCAGACAGGTGACCGCGGCGACAGCTGCGCGAGGTCCCACTGAGCTGAAGGCGAGCCTCGGTCCCCCGGCGCCTGCGGCGCGCCAGGCTCTGTGATTGATTGCTTGTATCTGTGGCTAGGTTAAGCTGACATACTAAAGAAAGCACCTGGAAGTACCTCACCTCCGTTGTGTATTATTCATTAATATAGTTACAGTAACCCACGATCAGGTCTGAGACAGACCTACGGTAAGACCTAACAAAGAACCACAACATGGTGTCAGAAGACGGAGTTACGGAGTGAGCTGAGGGACTACGTGCGAGATTAAAGGAGATTAGCATTTCGCTAACACCGGACGGCTACTGATACAACTGATACTCACTGGAAATATCGCTGAAAACTGGCGCAGGTGGGAACAACGCTTTCGCCTGTACATGACTGCTTCAGGTGCGTCAGAGAAAGAGGAGGAGGTTAAAATAGCCATCCTACTTCATACTGTAGGTGACGAAGCATTAGAAGTGTATAACACACTCCAAGTCAGTCCGTCTGGAGATGATGACATATCGATGGAGGACGTTCTCGTGGCATTCAGAGAGCACTGTAGCCCACTGAAGAATGTTGTGTTTGAACGACATCAGTTCTGGTCCCATACGATGTCAACAGGAATTACAGTGGACAGATTCATTACAGAACTGCGTCAGAAAAGTAAAGACTGTGAGTTCCGCCGAAGTGAAGATGATATGATGAGGGATAAGCTAGTGTTTAGCATTAATGATCCTCGTCTGAAAGAAAGACTCCTCCGTGAAAACGGACTAACACTTCAACGAGCAATTGACATATGTAGGTCCACAGAACTTGCCAAGACACAAATACAGGTGATGCAGATGACGCCTGTCACGCATGATGCTCCAGTTGATGCTGTGGTAAAAACGAAAGGATACAAACAAACAAGCAGCAGGTTCAACAAGGGCAAGAAGCAGATAACAGTGAACTGCCAGAAATGTGGGAGACAGCATGAGCCCCGCCAATGCCCAGCTTACGGAGCAGTGTGTCATAAGTGTGGAAAAAATAATCACTTCTCCAAGGTATGTCGTGCAGTTGGCGAGAAACGTGACAACTATATGTCCAAGACTGTACATAATATTGAGAGTGAAATGGATTCCTTGTATATTGGCATGGTAGACAGTACGGAAAGAAAAACAGCGAGCCTCACAAAGGACAGCAAATGGTTTGAAACAGCCAGCATCCGAGGTGTGCCGATAAAATTCAAACTTGATACAGGTGCAGATGCAAGTGTGCTGCCCATGTCCATTTTTAAGCAGCTACCAGGTCCCATTCAATTGCGGCCCACAAAGACTGTATTAATCGCTTTTGGTGGAGCCCGCCTGCCTTCATGCGGGGTTGCATCCCTGCAGTGTGAAACTGCGAGACACACAGCCACTGTAGAGTTCCATGTAACCGGACAGGCAGACAAAGCGATTCTGGGAGGTGAAGCGTGTACAGAGTTGGGGCTGGTGAAGAGGGTTGAAGCACTGACAACGACGCCCTCACAGCCACCAAGGCCTCCATCCACCAAAGAGGAGCTGATTGAAAAGTATGCTGAGGTCTTCACAGGTCTGGGAGAATTTCCTGGAGTACATCACATACATGTTGACTCATCTGTTCCCCCTGTGATTCATGGCTGCAGAAACGTACCTCTTTCAATCATGGACTCACTGAAACACACACTACAAGACCTGGAGAAGAGAAGGGTGATAAAACCTGTCTACGAGCCGACTGAATGGGTGAACAGTCTTGTCGCCACAAAAAAGAAAAATGGTTCACTAAGGGTGTGTTTGGACCCTTGTAACCTGAATGAAGCTGTCAAACGCCAGCATTACTCCATACCTACCCCTGAAGATGTGCGCAGCAAGCTCGCCGGAAAAAACACCTTCACCATCCTGGATGAAAAAGACGGTTACTGGCAGATCAAGCTGGACGAGCCATCTTCGAAACTGTGCACCTTTAATACACCATGGGGCCGATATCGCTTTCTCAGGCTTCCGTTTGGGATTAAGTCAGCCAGTGAAGTGTTCCAGCAGAAGAACTGTGAGACCTTTGGTGACATCCCAGGTGTGCACATTGTTGCAGATGATATGATCATAGCTGCGGCCTCAGAACAAGAACATGACAAAATCCTTCATAAGGTGATGGAGAGAGCAAAGGCAGCAAAAGTGAAGTTCAACAAGGACAAGATACAGTACAAGGTCGACACAGTGAAATATATGGGACACATAATCACTCCAGCCGGCCAGAAGGCTGACAAGGCAAAGATTAAAGCAATCGTCGACATGCCGCCCCCAGTGGACAAACAAGGCCTCCAACGCCTGTTAGGTATGACTAAATTCTTGGCCCAGTATGTGCCAAATGAAGTTTCACTGACAGCGCCGCTCAGACAGCTGCTCAAGAAGGATGCAGCATGGCAGTGGTGTCCACACCACAATACAGCGCTAGAGACTCTGAAAACTGCTCTCACACGGGCACCAGTGTTGAGGTATTATGACCACAAGAAGCCACTCACAGTACAAGCAGACTCATCAAAGGATGGACTCGGTACATGTCTGCTACAAGAAGGACAGCCTCTCTGCTATGCCTCACGTGCACTCACAGATACGGAAAAGAGGTACGCTCAAATAGAGAAAGAGCTGCTGGCCATTGTTTTCGCAGCAAAAAGATTCCATCAGTATGTCTTTGGTAGACCGGTGACTGTGCAGTCAGATCATAAGCCTCTGGAGGCCATAGTCAGAAAGCCGCTGAATAAAGCACCAGCTCGACTACAAGGAATGTTGTTACAACTGCAAAGGTATGATCTGCACATCACTTACACCCCAGGCAAACACATGTACATTGCAGATGCACTATCACGAACCACGACGAGCGGAGAGGGTGACGCTGTGAACGAGAATCCCTGTGATGAGAAAGTTGTGTACGCCATGGAGGCCACAGATGCATTAAGTGAGGAGACCCTCAACCAGCTGAAAACCGCCACTGCTGCAGACAGTGTATTGCAAGCTGTGTGTGAGAAACACATAAACGGCTGGCCTGCGAGGAGACACAGCCTGGAAAGGTGTCTTCACAGCTACTGGCCATTGCGACATGACATCAGCATCCAGAATGACATCATCATGGTGGGTGATAAAATCATCATACCACAGAACTTCAGGAAAGTGATCTTAGAGAAACTTCACATAGCTCACCAGGGCGTCCAGCGCACAAAGGCCAAAGCAAGAAAAGTCCTCTATTGGCCTGGCATGACACGCGACATAGAGATGACAGTGGAGAAATGTATGCAGTGCCAGCAGTTTCAGCCGCAACAGCAGAAAGAGCCACTCATCACACATGAAGTTCCTGAACTCCCGTGGATGAAAGTTGGAGCTGACATCTTCCAACTGAAAGGTCAGTTTTACCTGTTGTTAGTGGACTACCTGACAAAATATCCTGAAGTGCTGAACTTGCCTGATATAACAGCTCGAACAGTAATCCGGAAAATGAAGTCTGTTTTCGCCAGGCACGGGATTCCCAGAGAGCTGGTGAGCGATCACGTTCCTTTTGCCAGCTACGAGATGAGGTCGTTTGCAGCCTCATGGGAATTCAAGCTCACGCACTCCAGCCCTGGATATCCGCAGTCTAATGGACTCGCAGAGAGGACCATAAAGACTGTAAAACATGCACTGACAAAAGCAATGCAGACTGGCACAGACCCGCATCTTGTACTTCTGTCACTGAGAAACACACCAGTGACAGGGCTGAACATGACACCTGCACAGATGTTGATGGGAAGAGCTCTGCGCAGCACGCTCCACGGCTTTGCTAAAGCAGTCAACCCCACAGCACATGCATGGCCGGATACAGGATTTGCAAACACTCCAGCGTCTGTACTATGACCAGAACGCCAAGCCACTGCCTGCTTTGGACCCAGGTACCACCGTACACATGCAGACACGACGTGGTTGGGAGCCAGCCATAGTGATGGGCCAGAGACGTGAGCCACGCTCCTACAACGTGCTGACTCCAGCAGGAAAGGCGTTAAGGAGGAACAGACGACATCTGAGGAGAATACATCCGAGTCTGTTCAAGGACACTGACCTGAGTGAAGGGTCAGAAGAAGCACAATCTGAGAGCAGGTCTACTGACCTGTCGCCCCAGGACCCACCACCACCACCACCACCACAGGTTTTGCCACCTGTGAGCAACAGTTCATCAGAATACCACACCAGGAGTGGCAGAGTAGTGAGACTTCCTGTCAGGTTCAGAGACTAGTTCATGTCTACTGGCTGAGTGTTTAAAAAAAAAAAAAAGAAAGAAAAAAAAAAAAAAGAAGACAAAATGTTATTTATCTGTTTGTCATAAATGTTTATTGACATGTTTATAAAAGAATGCTTATGAAGAAAGCAGGTTGTTCTGTTAAGAGACATGTTTATCTGATGTGTTTGATATTGAGCACATCACAGTGTTATGCTATTGAAGTTGATTATTCTAAGTGTATCATCACATCTCAGTCTTGGAAAAGGGGGATGTGGTGTATTTGATAGAGCACTCGGTACTCGACAATGTTGGCCTGCGGCGCGCCAGGCTCTGTGATTGATTGCTTGTATCTGTGGCTAGGTTAAGCTGACATACTAAAGAAAGCACCTGGAAGTACCTCACCTCCGTTGTGTATTATTCATTAATATAGTTACAGTAACCCACGATCAGGTCTGAGACAGACCTACGGTAAGACCTAACAAAGAACCACAACACCCGGCAGGCTTCCACATGTTCACTGCGTGGATGGGTTCACCACTTCGCTCATGGACAGGAAAGAAGTGTTTTCTCAACAGCGGGACCTCGCGCTGCTGTCGCCACGGTCACCTGTCTGCTGGTGGCCGGAGTTATAGTTACTCTAGATGGTATTTCCTTGGCTTCTAGTTCTACAGTGAGGAACCTTGGAGTTAGTTTTGACCAGAATTTATCATTTGACTTGCATATAAAACAGGTTTCTAGGACTGCCTTCTTTCATCTTCGTAATATTGTTAAAATCAGGAACATCTTGTCTCAGAGTTATGCAGAAAAACTAGTCCATGCATTTGTTACTTCAAGATTGGACTACTGTAATTCTTTATTATTGGGCTGTCCCACATATTCTCTGAAAAGCCTTCAGTTGATCCAAAATGCTGCAACCAGAGTTCTGATGAGAACTAGTAGGAGAGATCATATTTCTCCAGTTTTAGCTTCTCTTCATTGGCTCCCTGTTAAAGTCAGAATAGAATTTAAGATTCTTCTCCTCACATATAAAGCTCTTAATGACCGAGCTCCATCATATCTTAAAGATTTCATTGTAAGATATTTTCCTAACAGAGCACTTCGTTCCCAAACTGCAGGTTTACTTGAGGTTCCCAGAGTTTCTAAAAGTAGAATGGGAGGCAGAGCCTTCAGTTATCAGGCCCCTCTCTTGTGGAATAATCTGCCAGTAAATGTCCGGGAAGGAGACACCCTTTCCACTTTTAAGACCAGGCTTAAAACTTTACTTTTTGATAAAGCTTATAGTTAGGGATGGCTCAGGTGATCCTGAAACATCCCATAGTTAAGCTACTATAGGCCTAGACTGCTGGGGGAGCTCATCTGTCACACCTTTCCTCACTTTACTCTCTTTATGTATATGTTGTCAGGATCTGTGTTTTTGGTCACCTTGTTCTCTCCTGTGTTTTTCCCTGGTTAATTTGCCCCATTTGTTTTGAGTTCCCTTGATTACCCTCATGTGTATTTAAGTTCAGTTCTGTCCCTTGTTCCCTGTCGGATTATTGTATGTCTACCTGTGCTTCAGTTCTCTGTATGTTTGCGTCCTGGCCTTGGATTATTGTTAATAAATCACATTCCTTTTCCACAACGAGGAGTTACTGTTGCTTTTGGATCCTACTCAACCACACACCGTGACATATGTGACATTATTGTGGTCATTAACTCGTGTTTCCCTGTTCCAACAGATATCCTTTGAATGGTGTTACAGTGCCACCCTCAGGCACGCTCAGGACGGGAGATTGGACCGAAATAAATAAATAAATAAATAAAAAAGTTTCAGTGCAATCTGTTGGTTTCCTTAGCTAGGAAATTGTTTTTGAATTGGCTCCATATGAACGAATTGGATTATTTTATGAATAACTATGACTACAATTACTTGAATTCCAATTGGCTTGAATTGGACTTTATTATCTAAGTGCCTTGAGATGACATTTGTTGTATTTGGCGCTATATAAATAAAAATGAATTGAATTGAATTGTAAAATCCAGCTTTTTTCACTTAAGGCAGCTAGCCAAAGTAAAACCCATTCTTCCTAGACAGCACTTTGAAACAGCAATCCATGCATTTGTGACCTCACAGCTGGATTACTGTAATGCACTTTATATAGGTGTCAGTGATTCATGCATTTCCCAGCTTCAGAGGATTCAAAATGCTGCTGTACGACTTTTAACAGGTACAAGAAAATTTGACGATATTTCCCCTGTTTTAGCTTCTTTACACTGGTTGCCAGTATATTTTAGGATTCATTTTAAAATCCTTTTATTTGCTTTTAAAGCTCCTAATGGCCTTGCCCCTCCCTACCTGTCTGAGCTGCTACATTCTTACACAACCTCCCGTTCCCTCAGGTCAGCTGACCAGTTGTTTCTGAGGGTCCCGAAGAAAAAGCGCAAGCTCAGAGGGGACCGTGCTTTTTCTGTGGCAGCTCCCAAACTATGGAATGATCTTCCTTTGGACATAAGACAGGTCACTTGTTGTTTTTAAATCCCTTCTTAAGACCCATCTTTTTTCTTTGGCTTTTGGCACAATCTGAGATGTTTGACTTAGTTTTATTGTGTTTACATTTTAATTACTTTAGTACCGCTTTTATACTTGACCCTTCTATTTTATGATTGTATTGTATTCTATGATTGTGTATAGCACTTTGGTCCCGTGGGTGTATAAAGTGCTTTATAAATAAAGTTGGTATGGTACACAATTTCGTCATTATCAGCATCGTGTAAATCTGGACTTGCGGACATAGCTCCTAGCAAATAAGAGGTGACGGCCTCGTTGTGAGGAGAGTTTAGCCTGTGAAAACAAATTATACAGTTAAGATCGGTATCTATTAACGTGTCCATTTCCTTACACAGAAGAATGAAAGCATATTATTTCAATCTTACCCTTGCTCCGGTTCGTAGTGCCTAGGATTGGTCTCCGAGTTTTGAAGTCGGCGTACGGCTTCCTGTAAATTACAAGACAAAAAATACACTTTAATAAAGAAACTTACACTGCTTCTGTTGTTCTTTTGCAAGGCTACTAGGCTACTTTTAGCTTGGGCTACCAACAAAGGCATGGTTTTATAGTACGTTTAGCTTAGCTAGCAGTCATCAAACATATTCTTACCGCAATCTTAGGATTGTGCACCCGTCTTCTTTTATTGGAGTTAGCCTCTCCCGCACAGTTTTTAGACTCCAGAGCAACCAACCGATCCTCAATGGACAGCAACCTGGAGTTAACGGCACTGAACTGCTCGTTCATGTCAGTAGCAACCCGACTCAACTGACGAGACAGTCTGCTGATGGCAACCAACAGTTTCTTGTGGTCGGTCTGCGGACTGGCTGGAAGTTGGTCGCGTTCAACCAGAGGAGTTGAGGCGGGAGAGCTAAATGCGAGACGCCGTCCAGCCATTGTAGCAAAAATCCTTACTAGCGTGTAGACAAGGCAGCAAAACCACAGGAACTGGAGATGAAGGTCTGAGAACTAGGTACGATAATGTTTGTTTATGTGCTAGTCGTGCAAGTAGGCGTGACCATGACCTCTCACGTGATTGCTCGTCGGGCTCCTCCAATCACATGCAAGGTTATTGTTATACGGAAGGACTCGCGAGACAAGCTCGCCCTGGCTCGCGTCTATGATATAAAAAAGGTGTGCATGTGTATTCACAGTATTATGACCACAGAAGGCACTATTTCAAAAATGGAGTTTGGGAGAGAAAATCCAAAAGGGCTAGGTCAGATAACGTACAGTCTGCTGTGCTTCCTGCTTCTGAAGAGTGCAGACGTGTCTCTGCTTCCTCCTGCTGCTTATCGCTTTATTTGCTTTTAAATCATTTTACTTCTTTCCACAAGTCTTGGATATAATTTTATTCTTTTTCTTTTAAGTGAACCAAGACTTTTTAAAATCATTTTTATTCTTTTTACAACTTATCTGACGAGCCAGCGACTACAATCCTTTCAACATGCCCTGTGAAAGCTGTCGGATATATCAACAAGAAATTTGGGCGCTACAGGAAAGGATTTTTGCCTTAGAAACTGAAATGGGACTTCATGAAATGCTCCCAATGGAATCCAGTGGTAAGAAGTCCACATTTACTTCCAAAGGAAAGGGTGAAAAAACTGCTACCTCCAACTTAAAGCTAAATGATACTGTGTCTTTTCCAAGACTCTGTAAAGACACTTATAATGGACTTGGTGCTAAGCCGAAGAATCGTCAAACTGTTGGTATCAACAGAGGATATGTAACATCACCCGGAATAAAGTTAACAAACAGATTTTTACCACTGTCAGAGCCAAATGTGACTGAGTGTAACAGACAGAGAGACGGTACAAAGCAGCAGATGGACAGAGAAACTGTGCCGAGTGTCAAGGTCAAAGATACTCTTGTGCTTGGAGACGGAGCCATATCTAATATAAACATAAACAGAATGGTTACATGCAGCTATCCAAGTGCCACTGTCTCTGACATCACAAGATTACTACCTGAGGTGCTGGCAAAACACCAAGGGGTGAAACAGCTGATTGTGCACGTGGGTGCAGTGGACATCAGAGAGAATCAGTCTGAAATCTTAAAAAAAGACTTTGAGAAACTGTTTGAGAGTCTTGATAAAGTGACGATACCAACATTCATAAGTGGACCTCTCCCAAACATCGACAGGAGGATCAACAAATTCAGCCGGCTGCTTCAGTTGAACACATGGCTGTCCAAAGTCTGTGAGTCCAGAGGACTGCATTTCATTGAGAACTTTAATCTTTTCTGGCAAAGAGATGATCTGTTTCAAAGAAAAGGCCCACACCTGAACAGAGGTGGAGTGAGACGACTGACAGATAATCTCCTCCACGCTCTGAGGCATAAAACTATTTATTCCTGATAAATAGTTTTATTTCCTCTCACAATCTTGATTTTATGTTTTTAACTGAGACATGGCTCGACAAAAACACAGCTAATGCAGTCCTGATTGAGTCTAGTCCACCTCACTTCAATTTTGTGTCTGAAACACGAGAAAACCAGAGGGGTGGGGGTGTTTGTGCCATGTTCAGGGACAATATACCCACCCACAAGTTTTCATTTGGGTTTTTTTCATCATTTGAGTATGTGTCATTCAAAATGGAGATAAAACAATCTTCCATACTTTATATCACCATTTATAAACCACCACAGAATTGTTTTATTGATGATTTTACTGAACTACTTTCAATTGTGTGCACTGCTTTTGACTGTTTAGTCATAACAGGGGACTTGAATGTGCATGTGGATGTAGCCCATAACAAGGAAGCTAAAGAGCTCACTGCTGTCCTTGAAATGTTTGGTCTAACTCAGCATGTGACTGAGCCCACCCACAACAGAGGGCACTCTCTTGATGTGCTCATTTCAAGGGGTGTTGTTATTTCAAACGTGGATGTCGTCGATGTTGCTTTATCTGATCATTTCTGTGTTTTCTTCGACCTATCTATTATACCCAAACCAGCAGCTGGGTCTGCAGTTGTTCGGGGAAGACTCATAAATGACAGAACAGGGACACAGTTTATGGAAATGATTAGGTTTGAGAACACCCCGTGTTCTAATGTTGATGATCTGTTGAACTCTTACACATCAAGTCTCTTAAATGTTTTGGATACCATTGCTCCTGTCAAGGTTAGAATGGTTAAAAGTAGGCAAAGGGCGCCATGGAGGAAAGAAGAGTCGGACAACACAAATAACTACTCTGCAGCCAGCTAGACACCTAGAGCTGACACATTTCACACCTGTTACTGAAAAAACAGTCGAAGAGATCATCTGCAGTCTGAGTTCATCAACGTGCTGCCTTGATGACACAGTACTGAACAACTACCAGCCCATATCAAACCTGCCATTCTTAGGCAAAGTCATAGAAAAAGTTGTATACCAACAGCTTAGTGACTTTCTCCTGTCTAACAATGCTTTTGATACTTTCCAATCAGGCTTTAGGCCCCACCACAGCACTGAGACAGCTCTGATCAAGGTGACAAATGACATCCGCCTGAACACAGATGCAAGTAAAGTCACAGTCTTAGTTCTGCTGGACATGAGTGCTGCCTTTGACACAGTTGACCATGCAATCTGCAAGCAGAGTGAAGCCTATCCTCACATACATGATGGGGAGGGGCATGGAGGTGATCAGTCCACTAGTGAAAAACCAGAAGACTTGTTGATGAAACTTCTGGCCATGATGCTTTTGTCATGGCAATCAACCTTCAAGATTTCTGACAATGCTATCACATCACTTCTGCATCAAACACTTCTTGTGGATAATTGGAAATGTTCTCTGTACTAATTCCGTCACTGCCTTTGCAAGCAATATTCCAAAGACCTTATTCTCTTTGAGGAAATGGACTGGTGTCCTCCGTGACAACTTCTTACAGTATGTGGTTTGTCCAAAATGTATGACAGTATACATGCTTATTGAAACCTATGAGCTCAGACGGGATGGCACAAAGGTTTGCAAGACTTGTGGTCACATCCCAAGTCAAGACAGGAAAGTCCCGAGTCAAGTCCCAAGTCAAGACGATAAGTCTCAAGTCAAGTCCCAAGTCCTACTGTTTCAGTTTCGAGTCCTTTTAACAACAGAGAAATAATATTTACACAGATCATGTATGCTTTTAAGATCTGTATTTATTTATTTATCAAATCTTTTTTTCCAAGAACATTGTTCAAACACATTTGAAATAAACAAATGCAAATTTAATTTCCTCATAAAGTGCTGACATTGTATTTCCATAGCTTATTGCACTATAACTAGTTGCACAGCAGTTTCTGTCCTGTATTGTATTGATCTCATATAATCAAATATTTTCAGTCTTTTTAACTCAACTCAATTAAACTGTCCTAACTCTTCCAAAGTGTTCATCTCCATCACAAAATATCCTCGGTTTTGCAAAACAGTCTTTTTAGTTTTCATTTCATTTTCTCTAAAACTGTCTTCACATCCTGAACTTTCCAAAAACTCTCCTTCCACTCCTGCATGTTCACATCCTCTGTTATGGCCCTCACAGATATACATCCATAGAGAGACTAGAGAGAGAGAGAGAGAGAGAGAGAGAGAGAGAGAGAGAGAGAGAGAGAGAGAGAGAGAGAGAGAGAGAGAGAGAGAGAGAGAGAGAGAGAGAGAGAGAGAGAGAGAGAGAGAGAGAGAGAGAGAGAGAGAGAGAGAGAGAGAGAGAGAGAGAGAGAGAGAGAGAGAGAGAGAGAGAGAGAGAGAGAGAGAGAGAGAGAGAGAGAGATTATTTTGCAGCGCTCTTCTTAGTGCTAAGAAGGTTTCGGGGAAACCCTGCCATCAAACTAGCCGGCTATATAGCTAACAATTGAGTTACTTAGCCGATAAGTTAGTGTTGGCTTTCATTCAAAACTTACCGTTCTTTGTGCAACTTCAAATGTCGAACGAAGTTGGAAGTTGTCGCGTCTCCGTCTGTAATCTTTGACCCGCATGTTTTACACACTGCAATTCGTTTTTGGTGTCCACCTCTTAGTTTTTATACCCAAACGAAACTATTGGTATCATTTTTGCCTACTGGCGCGTTGTTCTCTGTTCCTCTTCATTGGTTGTCCTGTAATTTGATTAGTTGGATGCTGTCAGATCAAAACAACGTAGATCTAATTTGATTGGATATTGTGCCGACAGCTCGCTGGCTCTCTCACACACGCACACAGATGCACATGTGCAAATAGAGATAGACCATCCATGTCAACATACTTTTTAATCTTTGGGTTTGGGGAAAGTAGCAAGTCTTTTCAAGTCAAAAGGATCGAGTCCAAGTCACATGACTAGAGTCCACACCTCTGGCAGGATTACCAGTATGCGAATGGAGAGTCTTTTTTAGCAGAGCCAAATAATTTGGCCTTGATGCTGAATGTGGACTGGTTCCAACCTTTCAAACATGCACCATATTCAGTTGGTGCCATATACTTGGTCATTTTGAATCTACCTCGTGAAGACCGTTTTAAGGAAGAAAATATGATTCTCGTTGGGCTAATACCTGGACCAAAAGAGCCATCACTATACATGAATGCTTTCTTAGACCCCTTAGTTGAGGAGCTTTAAGAACTTTGGCATGGCATGATTCTGGAAGACAGCTCTTTATTAGGACATCAGGTTTACAGAGCAGCTCTGCTTTGTCTTTCATCAGATATCCCCGCAACTCGAAAATGTGGAGGCTTTGTTGGACATACAGAGGTAATTGAAATATTCAAACATTCTTTGAAATAATTAATAAATCAGCGATAATCATTGAATCAGTAAAATCAATATGTAAATGTTTGCATTGTTTATTTTTTAATAGATAGCAGTTGGTTGGTTTCATTGAATTCTCAATATGTGTGTGTAACATATTGCATTTAACTTACATTGCAGGATGCCACAAGTGTTTGAAGGCATTCAGCAAGAAAGGATTTGATGAAAAAATGAACAACTCAGGATTTGAGCGTTCTTCGTGGGAGCCACGCACGTCAAAGGATCACACACACTATGCTGGATTATCCAAACGGACAAGGACAAAGGCAGAACAGAAAAGAATTGAACGCGAGTATGGAGCTAGATGGTCAGAACTTTTCTGCTTGAGTTACTATGATGCAATCAGATTTGTCGTCTTAGATCCAATGCACAACCTTCTCCTTGGTACGGCAAAATATGTATTCAGACTGTGGACAGAACTAGGAATTTTAACAACAAAAAGCCTTTAATGAACTTCAAACTAGAGTGGAAAACATCAAAGTACCTTATGAGGTTGGAAGAATTCCCTTACGGATTTCATCTGGATTTACAGGATTTACAGCAGATCAGGGAAAAAACTGGACAACCATTTACTCACTGTTTTGTCTGAAGGGGCTTATCAACAACAGACACTATGATATGTGGTTTGACTTTGTGCAGGCTTGTGTCATACTCTGCTCTTGAGTCATATCCATCAATAGACTGGAAGTAGCAGATGGATACCTGCAGACATTTCTCTCAAAATTTGTCGAACTGTTTGGCCCATTGCACTGCACTCCCAACATGCATCTACATCTTCATTTGAAAGAGTGCATGTTGGATTACGGACCAGTTTATTCTTTTTGGTGTTTTTCATTTGAGCGTTTTAATGGAATACTGAAGTTTAATCACAACAATAGGACAATTGAAGTCCAGATTATGAGGCAATTTCAGCAGAGCCAACAGCTTAATATGCCATGGACATGTGAATATGGTGCAGAATTTTCCAGTATTTTAGGAAGACAAGTGGTTGGGACTTTGTCATGCACTGACACAGTTGATATGCTTCTTGTGAAGCACAGTGTTTTGGTGTCAGCAGAAAGACTTTTCTTAGAAAACTGTACAGTGGTGCCTCTGTCTCCATTCCACCAGACAATCTTGGATGAGCTTGACAGACATGCAATGTTGACAATGTATCATCAGACGTACCCTTGTGTCACTGACGTTGACCGTTTTGCCATGACATGCAAATGGGTAACATATCTGAATGTAACTTACTCAATCAATGGATCTAGAGCAGAAAGGTCAGCATATGTATATGCTAAGTGGTGTGGAAACACTAACAGTTTTGAAGAACCCATCCTTGACCCTCTAGCAGAACTACAACCAGCCATTATAAAGCAGTTTATAGTTGTTAATGTTGTGTCAAAGGGTACTGCATTCAAACATGTTATTGCGCAAGTTTCCTGGCTTCATCCCCATCCGGACAGACATTTTTATGGAAAGCCAATAGAAGTTTGGAGCTTGCAGGGAACAGACACGGCATACCCAGTATCATTTCTGCCGTTGAGCGCATTGCTGGAAGATGTGTGGTTAATACATCCACTGTGCTTTTAAGTAAGACCAAAGAAAAGGTCACTGTAGTCATGCCACTATGCACAGTGGTTGAGCTCTAGGATATTGCATCTTGCTTGTGCCTGTGAGGTGTCCACGACCATGGCAACCTGACAGGGACAACAAGAAAGCAGACATTCCCAGCTGCACTCCCCCTCCAGGCAATTGCATTACCACCCATAGCGTCTTATTCTTATGTGTAGCCTTAATTCTATTCTTACTGTTCTGTATTTTTTATTCTTTTTTATGTTATTGTTGAGTGTTGTACTTTGAGAGCAAAGATTAACCAGAGTCAAATTCTTGTTTGTTTACGCCAACCTGGCCAATAAAGCTAATTCTGATTCTGATTTTGTGTATCTTTTTTACATAACATTTGCCATTGCTAATGACATACACAGTAGTTAATCTAGCATACTTTCATTAAATAAATCAATTCAAGCTAAAAATGTAAGAGTCTATAATTAGGCTATACTTAGCCCGATCTATTTGTACCAGAGATTTTACCTTTTAGAAAAATCTCACCTGGGATAAAACTCCCCCTGCAACCCTGATTTGCATTTGTATAGCCTCCCCTAGAATTAGGAGCAGGGGGGTCATAGGGGGATGACTGCCAAGCCAGGCCCACATCAATTTCCGGCAATTCACGGCAGTTTCCTACATTGCCTGCAAATTGCCGTGAACAGCAGTAAACCTGAACTTTCATGACAATCTACAGTGCCGCATACTGACGAAAATCCCACTTTTCATGCAGTGCCTAAGACATAACAAACCAGAATGTAACAATACGCACGTAGTGATGTTACCTCCAACACCGAAGCTCCGAAGCACGCTTCAAACTCGACGGGGTAGTTATAATGAAGCAGTGGGCCGGAGCTTGCTTCATGTGATGTCACAGATGACGTTTGAACCACTTCACTGCTTCATTCAGACCGAGTCAGCTGACTGCTTCGAGTTGATTGGCGGAGCTTTGAACCTTTGGCGCGATTCAGAGTATTTAAAATAGCTGAAGCCCCGGTTCATGTCCCCGTTCTACACGAATTGTACATTACGAACAGGTCTTGTTTTTTGATATTCGGAGTTTTGGAGTTTGTCTCATGGAGCAACCATCAAGGAAGTGTTCCCAAGTGTGGGAATATTTCGATTTGGTGCCACCTAATAAGGTAATGTATATTCAAAGTGTTCATTAGAAAGCCTATAGCCTATTCTATGCAGTAGTGTGATAGTCATGGTATGGTATCATGTTATGCAAGAGGTACAGTTCTTACTGACGCTAAATACATAATAGGTAAGATGAATAACATATTAACAGGTTGTTACTTTGGTTTTACAGGTGCAGTGTTTGCTTTGCCCCCAGCTGCTGACGTATAATAAATTATCTCTGATCCTGATCTTGATCACATTTCTCATTTCTTTTTTTTTTTTTACCAACATCCAACTTTTTTTTTTTAACCCCTTGTCCTGTCCAGTATTTTGGCAGCAGAATTGTAATCTGAATACTGTTTATGCCAAACACATTTGCTATGCCAAGGAAATCTTTATGAATGTAAAGCTCCCCTTGATGCCCATCAACTCCTTATTTATTTTTGTTACAATACTTAACATGTGATAGTGCCAAGCTGGACCGGGGGACAGAGAGAGAGGAGGGAGAGCGAAGAAGGAAAAAACAGGAACAGAAATATGAAGAGACAAATGTGGAAAACAATGAAAAATCAGACAACCAGCTGCTACACCTGAAAAAACAAAATTGAAGACAATCCACAGTCTTTGTGGGGAATCAAGCCAGGAGCACCTGGAGCACCTGCAGGCAGACAAGCAGAGAACAAACACACAAACAAACAAACAAAAAAGCACAAGCAGCAGCAATCACATATGATACAACTGTGGATACAGACGACCTTAAACCACAGGACAACACAACAACTGCTTAGCGAGCATGCTACTGGGCTTATGAATGTGTGTTTGTGTGTGTGTGTGCGTGCATGAACATGCAATACACATAGATGGTCCCATATAATAACCATGCTTAAATATGAGTGGCCCCCACCACCCAGACATGGGCCGCGTGCTGGAACCGGTCCCTGTGAGCCCGAGCGCCACCAAACCACCCGGCAGAGAGAGGGCCAGGCGCCCCAGACAGCCAAGCGCAGTGGGCCCCAGATCCCCTGGCCAAGCGCCCCGGAAGTCAAGACGTGCCCACAGGTGGGTGAAGCAGCGGGGAGAGGCAATGCCCACCCCCCATCAGGAACAGCACAAGCAGGCCAGAGGACAGCAAGGCCCAGACCCAGTCACCCCATAAATCATATAAGAAAAAACAAACAAACAAAAAAAACTGATAATAATAATAAAAAAAAAGATTAAAAAAATAAACACACATCCACACACACTCGCACAGCACATGCATCCATCCCCCAACTCCGCTGGGGTGTGACGCAGCGGAAACATCTGGGGGCCAGCAGCTCCCCAGCCACCACAGACCCCAAACCCCAGCAGGACAACTCCTTCTCCTGGCCCCTCACATCCCAGGCAGCAACCAGGCAACAGGGGTGTGGGAAGACCCCTCCCCTCGCCCCTCTGGCTCTTTGATATTTTCTAATAGTGAGGATTTATAATTGAGGGGCACCGTGTGGAACTGGGAGCGTGGCCCTCCGGGCAGCCTACATACCCAAAGAGCCCCGCCCACCAGATACCCCCCAAGACCTAATGTGTGTGTGTGTGTGCGTGTGTGTGTGTCTCATGAGTAGTGATGTCTAAGGTGTAATTAAAACAAGGGCGGGGGGCTGCAGAGTGCAGCAAAGGGGACCACCTATGTGGACCCATCCGCTGCACCACGCAGAACACACCCGCCCTCAAAACCCTACGTGTGTATGTGTGCTGTGTACAGGAGCCAGAAGGGAGAGGGGTATGGGGATATAGAAGACCGGGGGAGAGAGGCTCCCCCGGAGAGGGGACACCCTGTTTCCTGGGACCTGCCACAGAGCAGGAGGGCCCGATGTTCACCAGTTCCGGGGGCCGCAGCGTTCGGGGAACCACTTGGAAACCCGAAGGCACCCACCCGCCCCACCCCAGACGGCCCCTACAAATAAAGAAAAGAACAAAACAAACAAAAACAAACAAACAACAAAACCAACAAACCATGCAGTCACTCCAGTCACAGCAGCCCAGGCTTGAGACTCACCCAGGCCCACTCAAGCTGCCCCCAACAGGGGAAAAGCACCGCCACACCCCACCACACGCCACCACACGCCACCACACCCTAACAAAGAAAAACCTGCAGACACATCAGAAATCCCAGTGCAACCAGCCTGACACCAGGACCCGCACCAACCCACTTTCACCGCTGCGTGCCCAGGGACAGACAGGCCCCCCAGGCACAGACAGGGCACCTCCGGGGCGCAAGGCAGCACCCAGACACCAGGGCCCAGGCCCAGCACTACAACCCATGCCAGAACAGCGGGGCCACCCGACTCTAATCCACCCCATGGCCCCCAAGCGACCACGCCCCACACCGCAAGACAGCTCCACCCACAAGCCCCCCAAACTGCCAACCAAACCAGACACACAGTCTACCCCCAGCAATGACCAACCCGGCCCTCACGACCCGAGAGACCACTAGACACCTGAAGCCACACAGCCCCCCCCAGCACACAACCAACCGCCCAGAGCGGCGGGACAGCAAAACACCACCCCCACTATGTGATAAAGCTAATCAGCGGAGACCAGAGAGAATGAAATTCAGCCAGTTGATCTTTTGAGGAGGCAGACATTGTTTCCATGCTAATATAATCTAAAAGAACATTTCTAAACTGGTTAATACACAGATTGTTCTTTGCTTTCCAGTTGATGAGAATAGTTTTCTTTGCGATACATAGCACTGTGAGGACCATGTGTGCTGAGTTAATTTCCATGTTGATATTGTCCAAGTCACCAAGTATGCACAGTGTGGGGCATGCAGGAATACTACACTTAAGCCATGTTGATAGGTCCTCACACACCTCAAGCCAAAACTTCTGGACAGGCACACAGAACCACAAAGCGTGTGCATAATCATCAGGTTTGTTATCTATTCAATGTGAGCAGATATTCGAGTGTGTTAGACCCATCCTGAACATCCTTTGTGTTCTGTGAAGGATTTTGTATTGTATGAGCTGCAAATTAGGATTTCAAGTCATTCTGAAGGTGTTCAAACATATTTGTGGCCAGAGGCTATGGTTGGAATTAGAACTGAAGGATAGATCTGCCTCCTATTTTGAGGATGGTAAAGAAATTGTGTCATCCATCTTTGACTAATTTATATATTTTTGATAGCAGTTTTGGTGTGCAGATGCTTAAAAATTCTGCTACGCTAATGGGGAGTTGTAAGTCTGGTTGGTGGAGGATATATTTCTTAGTTATTATAGACTTAAGTTGTTGGTATTCTAGAAATTTATTGCTTCCTATCCCATGTTGTGATATGAGCGCATCGAATGAAAACAAATTTCCATTTTGGATAATATGTTCCAGATGTTTTATTCCTTTGTTCTTCCATAGAGTAAAGTTTAGCATTTTTTTGTTTTGCAGGATGTCAGGATTGTAATGACTTCCAACGAGTGAGACCATCCTCTACTGTCTTTAAGAGTTGAACATAATTTAGCTTTGTTAGCCTGGAGGAAATGTTTATGCCTAAATATCGAATATATCCTGACTGTAAAGTGATAGCAGGTATATTCTTGAAACTACAGTTGATGGGCAGAACTGTGGTCTTAGACCAGTTGATAGAGTAGTCAGAAAATGCTGAGAATTTATTTATGAGTGTGATTGTGTGAATGAGAGATGTCTGTGAGTTCTGAAGGAAAAGTAATACATCATCAGCATAAAGACTTATTTTATGTTCAATATTTTTGGGATGGATGCCTTTAATATTTCCATCTTGTCTGATAGCAGCTGCTAAAGGTTCGATGAAGATGGCAAAAAGTGAGGGTAAAAGTGGGCAACCCTGTCTGGTATCTCTCTGCAGAATGAAGCTTGGAGAAATTTGATCATTTGTCCAGACACATGCATCTGGGGAGCTATATTGTATCCTTATCCAGTTAATGAAGTACGAACCAAACCCGAATTTGTGTAATGCTGCAAATAAGAATTTCTAGTTAACTTTATCAAATGCTTTTTCAGCATCGAGAGAGACAATTGTGGTTTCCAAGTTGTTGATGGTAGAATAATCTATGAGATTAATTAGTCTGCGTGTGTTAGTGGACGAGTGTCTACCCTTTATAAAAACCTGTCTGGTCAGGATGTATGATAAGGGAAGTTATTTTTTCTATTCTTTTGGCGAGGCTTTGCAAATTATTTTGAGGTCTACATTTATTAGTGATATTGGGCGGTAGCTGGATGGAAGTACAGGGTCTTTTCCTGGTTTCTGTAGAAGGATAATGTTAGCAGAGTTCATGTTGGGGGATAATATGCCGTTCTCCTTGACTTATAAAACCATTTTGTGAAATGTAGGTTCCAAAACAGTCCAAAATTCTTTGTAGAACTCATCTGGAAAACCATCTGGTCCTGGGGCTTTATTACTAGGCATTTGTTGAAGGGCTTCATGGAGTTCTCCGTTTGAGAGGGGTGAATCCAGAGCCGTGGCCTGTTCAAGTTGTAATTTTGGGAGGTTGGTGTTACTAAGAAACTGATCTATGTTTCTGTCTGGTGGATAATTTCTCATTTCTACCACATTTCCATCGGTTCACCATCAGGGTGTGGGGCGCCGGATTGGAATAACAATTTAATTAGGTCAGACAGACAACTGATTATGCTGTCTGTCTTCTTGTCCATTGCTGGTTATCTCATGGCGAAAGTCCCGAATTCAGCCGAATTGTGGGATGTGGACCCTTTCCGCCCGGTCCAAGTGATCAATCAACCATTCTCCCAGATTAATCCATATCTCTTCTGTGTCCAGGAATCTCAGCCAGCCTGCGAACCTGTGTAAGGATCGCATCCAGCTTCTGATTCTGCTCACATAGCATCTCAGTCTGAGCGTTGATTGCTCTTGTGACCCCATCGAACGCTGTCCACATTCTATTAATTTCGTGAAATACCAGGTATCCTCCAAACAGCAGGAAACCGAGTATCATAAATCCGAATATATAGACGTCTTCTGCATCCTCGACGGCCAACAACGCCAGACACAGAATTCACCACTTCCCCCAGGCGTCCATTGAGTATCCAGCGTAGAATGTTCCGTCGGGGCATGAGGGTTCTCCTTTCCCCAACTTTGCATTAGAGAAAATTTGATCAATAGCGTTGAGAGACCAGCTGACCAGATCCATCTTACTTGAATTCGTCTGATATGTAAAAAGATGCTCCAAAAGACACAGACACAGACACGCTGAGCAGGGCAAAAAACAGGGAGGGAGGAGCAGAGAGAAAATGCGACCTCTTCCACCGAGAGCAAGAGCAGAATGTCTTGATCTCTATTTTGCAGAGGAGCATTACCAGAAGCCTTTCCTAGGTGCTCGGCCTGGATTTCCAATGAAGTAGCCTAACACGCGACGCTCAGCATTTTAATCTGTCTTGCAGGGGAGCGCTTCCAGAAGCCTTTCCTAGGTGCTCCGCCTGGATTTCCAATGAAAGGAGCGTTACCAGAAGCCTTTCCTGGGTGCTCCCCCTGGATTTCCAATGAAAGGAGCGTTACCAGAAGCCTTTCCTGGGTGCTCCGCCTGGATTTCCAATGAAAGGAGCGTTACCAGAAGCCTTTCCTGGGTGCTCCGCCTGGATTTCCAATGACGTAGCCTAACACGCGGCGCTCAGAATTTTAATCTGTCTTGCAGGGGAGCGCTACCAGAAGCCTTTCCTGGGTGTTCCGCCTGGATTTCCAATGAAGTAACACGTGGAGCTCAGCATTTTAATCCGCCCGCAGTCTGTGAGCAAAGTCTTCGCCTTTTAACCGGCCGGTGTCTTGTCACCTTCAGTGCTCCGACGCACTGCTTTTGAGTGCAGTGGCACAGGTGTTTTCTTTGAACTTTTTGTTTGGTTTTCCCCTGCCGCCCGGTAAGCTCCAGCTCTGTTTGCATTTTGTTGATTTTGTTTTGCTGCCTAGTAATATTTTTAGCTGAGTTTTCTTATAGGTTTTGGTACATTAGGTTATTTTCCCTTTTCTTTGTTTTCCTTTAATAAATTGTCATTTTCATACACCTACTGTCTCTTGCCCTGTGGGATTTATTTGGAACCTGTGTGTCTGTTATTGTGTGTTATTTTCCACATTAATTTCCTGGAGGGTGAAACTCCCCCAGGTGGCGTTGTCGGTTGATCTCCCTCCCCGTAACCGCAAGGTGATTCCGCCACACAATGAAATCGCAAGCACATGCTTAACTGATTTGGATTTGTTAAGTAGTGCATCAAAATCTAGTACAAAAGGTCAGTTGACCAATTACAAAGACAGATCACACCAAGTTAAATGTGTTTGACCATGAAACAGCACAGATTTGATCATGCATATATTTTCATTTTACTTCAGGACCGGGGTGTTGCTTTTTTTGCAACTGTCAGTTAATCTCAACAAAATGCAGCGACTATATATGGAGCAGTAATGCTCTTTGAATCTATGTGTCATTTTACGCTCTTGTTGACTTTCCTATTGAATACTGCTTCAGTTAATTCAATAAGCAACAAATCCTGCTTCATAGCGACAGCCTGTGGTTAAAAAAGCCCCAAAATAACATCACTTGATTGAAGTGAGTGCTCTCGTGTGGCTACAGTGATGATGATGTTGTAGAAGCAGGAGCAGTACTTAATTTGTAAATCATAAGGTGCTGGAACGCAAAGTAAGTATGACAGCTCAGGGATGACGAGACGCGCACAGGTCCCGGAACGTATACAGGAAAGGTGCTGAAAACAACATGAAAATGTCCACTTGAAACGCTGTGGGACTTACAAGCCTCAATTTCAAATAATATCCATGGTATAAATGTTATGACGATAATTTATAATTATTTTAGGCTAGTACGCAAAACATAGGCAAATGCCCACATCACCACAGGTGAGACTTCAGTATACAGCCACCAATTAATTTCTCAACAGGTCTAACGTGTAAAAAAAAAAAATATTATTCAAAGATTGGCACGGCGGCCTATTAATAGACAGTATGTTTGCTCACCATATTTAGTTGTTTAAAACACCCCACATCACGAGCATGTCCGGATTGTCCTCTACCTCTTGTTTTCTGCTTTTACTGTGTGTGGCAGTTCTGTGTCCTTTGGCCACCCAGGACCTCACTTACGGGACTGGATTGAATTTAGCCAGGGGGGTCCAACAAGATTTAAGAAGAGTAAAGATGACATGGTGGATGTGGGCAAAGAGCTACGGTTGGGAGTGCAAATCAAGTTCATTAGAGAACTAGCGACCGCAAATTGAATTTGCTCCAGGGCTAGTATAGTCACTTGTGGTCGTTTTGCGAGGCTGCAAATCGAAACTTAATCAGGCCAATCAAATCGTGAGGAGCGGGGTCGGAGGCCGGGCTACCTAGTGACGACAGAGGTGCGACGTTTCAGTGTGTAGTTCCAGAGAGAGGTAAACAGTGGCTGCGCCCACCAAACAGTCTTTCGATTTGGCTTTGGCAGCGACTCTAGAAAATTTAGATATACAGTTTTCTTTGCGAGACGAACAGATAACTGCACTTAAGTTTTTTTTTTTAAAAAGGACGTTTTCGGAGTTTTGCTCCGTTGGTCCGTCGCACTGACTACGTAATCCTTCTTCATCGCTCTGATTGGTTGATGCGCCATCCGTTGATTACGCCAACCGTGGCGTTGAGTGCAGAGGCAACTTGACAGACAACCGTTTATCCCGCCCACACTGCTATCCAGCGTCACAGGTCTGGCTTGCTAGGCTAACGTGCTCCTCGATGTGGCGAATTTCAAAAGAGAAAGCACTTTGTTCGTTGGCCCAGCTTTTCTGTGCGTCAACACAGATCTCCGACTCTTTCAAATCTTTATCTTAATAAACAACATGAAATTCTTGGGATTTGTTCTGTAAATTTATATCTGCATATTTTTTTTCATTTTAACCATTTTTTTTTTTTGTGAGAGGTACCGGATCTGCCCAAATAGTTGCCGGAACACAGGGTGGCCAAAATAAAGAGGTACCGGATCCTGTTCCGGCAGGATCCGGCTCAAATTAACCACTGAGCAGGAGGTCAGGATATAGTTAAGGGTGGAGGTCTAGATCAGTGATACTCACTATTTTTTTCACAAGAGCCACATTGGCAGAGCAAAATCTAGGGAAGAGCCACTTTTACGACAACATACTAAGTCCCCTTTTGCAAATATGAATTTCTACATATAAAACATCCCACAAAAAAAGAAACAACACAGCCAATACATTTTCAATTAAGACCATATTTACCTTAAAGGCGGGGTAGGGGATCTTTTTCTGGAACATTTTTTTACATATTGCTTGAAATACTCTTCACACCCCCATTGCAACCAATTAATTAAAAGTTTTGACACAAATATGAAAAGTTTTAGTGGCCTCTAGAACGTAATATCTAGGAAAAACAGTATCCAATCATTGTGAACGGACCGTTCACAATGATTGGATTCTGATGCCGTCTATCAAACTGCAATCTGCTCCTCCCTCCCCCCCCTGTGCGCGTACCCTGCTCCGTGAACGAATTACGCTTCCAGAAGCTTGGCAGGAAGCTAAACTAGAGCCAGCTTGGCTAGCACCTAGCATTATTAAGCGTATAGTTAGCATAAACTAAATACTAAATACTAAATACGGCAACGATCGATGCTTGCTGTCAGAACAGCGCTCGTGCACCTTCGTGCTCGTGCGCGTTCATGTACTCTAGAGGCGTGCCTTCGGGGGGAAAGTGAAGAAAAGGGTTGGGACTTTTTACCGGTGTATTTTCAAAATGCAGCTTCGCTGGACTCAAAATCCAGGATCTCCTACCCTACCTTTAATACAGGATTGAGCGGAAGCTGGCATGCATGTCCTTGACTTTCTGCATGTTGTATTTGTAGTTTGTTGTTGCAATGATGGTGAGACATTCAAGATGTGCATGGGTCAGTCGGTTTCTCTGTTTCCTCTTGATAGTGTTCATGGTTGAAAATGTTGACTAACAGGTGTAGGTGCTCATGAAGAAAGACATCACTTTCTGTGCAAGTGGTTTCAAACTGGGAAAGTCTGCTTCAGAGACCAAACTCCAGAAGTGGCCAACACCTGCTCTGAGTTCAACTTGGAGAATGGTATTTGTTTGCAGCTGTATTATTTCACTCTCCAGAGCGGCACGATTACCAGGGCAGAGCTGTGTGATGGTTGGAGTGAGAGAGGATACATCCACATGGAAGGGGTTTTCAATAAAATTGAAAATCTCTTTATGTTCAGTCACATCACTGAATCTGAACTCAAACTCACCCTTCAGTTCCTCCAAAACGTCAACAAATCTTCTGTAGCTGAAGTGCTGCTGCAGAGATAGGTCACTTGTGGTTGTTGCTCTGAGTTTTGGGAAGTGAATGAGTTATCTGTCAGGTATCCACAGAGCAGTTATTTTGTTTTGGAATGCTCTGACTGCCCTCAGCATGTCACTTTGAAGCTTGTCTCTCCCTTGGAGCTGCAAGTTGAGAGTGTTCAGGTGACAAGTAATGTCAGTAAGCAGGGCCAGCTGTATGATCCAGTGTGGGTCTTTCAACTCTGGCTGGTGTTTCCCCTTGCTGTCCAAGAAAGTGTTGCTTTCAGGAAGGAGGCTCAGGAACCGCTCCAGCACCTTTCCACGGGACAACCATCTCACTTCACTGTGAAACACTAAATCGCTGTACTCTGTGTCATAGTCTTGAATTAACTGTTTGAACTGTCTGTGGTTTAGTGCTCTTGAAACAATGTAATTGACCACATGCACAACCCTTTGCATCACATTTTTGAATTCATTGTTTCTGAGCTTTGATACCAGTGTCTCCTGATGGATGATGCAGCGGAAGTTGATGAAATTGGGAATTTCATCTCTTTTTTTCACGAGGCCAACAAGACCCTTCTCTTTGCCTCGCATGCTTGGGGCACCATCAGTACACACACTTGCAAGTTTGGACCAGCTGAGATGATTTTCCTAAAAAAATACCAAAAGTGCATTCAGAATATCCTCACCTCTTGTTTGGCCATGGAGTGGTAGTAAGCACAAGATTTCCTCTCGAAAAGAGTTTTCTTTTGGGAACCTCACCCAAATGCACAGCTGAGCAACCTCGGTGACGTCTGTGCTTTCGTCCACTGTGATGCTGAAACAAGGTGCGGCGCGCAGATCAGCCAACAACTGGTCATGCACGTCCTTTCCGATGTCTTCCATCCGCCTCATTATTGTTGAATCAGACAACTGTAATCCTTTTATTTGTTTGTGAACAGTATTTCTGCTGAAGCCAAAAAGCAGTCTTTTACTATTTCTGAGTCTGAGAACGTTTTTTTGGCCTGCGCCAAAATCCAATCTCAAAAGATGCCTCTGTTAAACGCTCTGCAGTGGAGGTTGTCCTGTGGATAAGACTTTGTTGCTCAGAAAGTGAAGCAGTGAGCTGTGCTATTTTCCTCTTTCTTATTTCACTGCCAGGTGGATAACTTTCATTGAAATTTGGATGCGAAGTTTTGAAATGGCGCTCCAAGTTGCACGTTGGAGTAGCTCTGTACCTCACATTGAGATTTTTCTTTTTTCTAAATTTCATTCCTGTTATTTCTTGGAAGAAATTGCATTTTTTTGGACAACTGTTCCTTCCTGCTGTCACACAGTGAGGTCAGGTTGGGGTTTTTTGTCTTGTCTCCATGTTTTGTCATTTCCTGTTTTATTTTGAAAAGTAACTCTCCTCTTGTTTCAGGTCACTTGCCCTTCCTCATGTGTCACCTGTTGGAGTGTCTTCCCTGATTCCTGATTGTGTCCACCTGTTTCCCATTACCCTCATGTGTCTTATAGTCTGCGTCTCCCTTTGTCTTGTGCCTGTGTTTCGTCTTTTCGTTCACCCAAGCCTTCCATAGTCACAGAGATTCCTGCCTTGTTCGTGCGTTCCTAGCCTCGATTTCTAACCTCCTTGCGTGTGATATTTTGTTCATAAGTTTGATCATCTAGTTTAAGTTTTTCATAGCCTTTTGATAGCCTCCTTGCGAGTGATTTTTTGTTCATAAGTTTGATAATCTAGTTTAAGTTTTTCATAGCCTTTTGATAGCCTCCTTGCGAGTGATTTTTTTGTTCATTAAATTTAATAATCTAGTCTAAGTTTTTTTATAGCCTATTGATAGCCTCCTATAGGAGTGATTTTTTGTTATAGATTACATTTCTCGATTTTGTAGAGCCTCCGGTTTAGTAGGAGTGCATTTAGTTGTTTTTGTTTTCCTCTTTTATTTTATTAGTTATATATATATATATATATATATATATATATAGATATGTATATATATATGTATATATATATATATATATATATATAGATATATATATATATATATATATATATATATATATGTATATATATATGTATATATATATGTATATATATATGTATATATATATATGTATATATATATATATATATATGTATATGTATATATATATGTATATGTATATATATATATATATATGTATATATATATATATATATATATATATATATATATATATATGTATATATGTATATATATATATATATATATATATATATATATATATATATATATATATATATATATATATATATATATATGTATATATATATATATATATATATATATATATATATATATATATATATATATATATATATATATATGTATATATATATATATATATATATATGTATATATATATATATATATGTATATATATATGTATATGTATATATATATGTATATGTATATATATATATATATATGTATATATATATATATATGTATATGTATATATATATATGTATATGTATATATATATATGTATATGTATATATATATATATATATATATATATATATGTATATATATATATATATGTATATATATATATATATGTATATATATATATATATGTATATATATATATATATATATATATGTATATATATATATATATATATATATATGTATATATATATATATATAGATATATATGTATATATATATATATATAGATATATATGTATATATATATATATATAGATATATATGTATATATATATATATACATATATATGTATATATATATATATATACATATATATGTATATATATATATAGATATATATGTTGCTAAGATACAGACACAACACCCCAATTCTTTTGTGGCAATATCTGGTGATTTTAATCATGCCTCACTCTCTGCTACACTGCCAACTTTTCAACAGTTTGTCAGCTGCTCTACCAGAGAAAACAAGACATTGGATTTGTTTTACACAAATGTCAAGGATTCATACATTTCCAAATCAAGACCTCCCCTGGGTAAATCAGATCACAACCTTGTTTTTCTCTGTTCAGCATATAAACCCCTTGTCCGGAGACTACCTGTCACAAAAAAGACTGTTAGAAAGTGGTCACAGGAAGCTGAAGAAGCCTTACAGGGTTGTTTTGATGCAACCGATTGGATTTCTCTTTGTAAGCCACATGGAGAGGACATTAATGCCATGACTGAGTGTGTGACTGACTATATAAACTTCTGTGTGGACAACACCATCCCCACCAGAACAGTGAGATGCTTCCCTAATAACAAACCCTGGATCACCAGTGAGCTAAAGGAACTATTGAACCAGAAAAAAAGAGCCTTTAGGGAGCGAGACAGGGAGTTACTGAGGAGTATACAGAAGCAGCTCAAAGTCAAGATCAGAGAGAGCAAGGAGGTGTATAGAAAGAAGCTTGAGAGTAAACTGCAGAGGAACAATATCAGAGATGTGTGGTCAGGAATGAAGAAGATCACAGGCCTCAAGCAGAGGGAGGATCGGATGGATGGAAGTCTGGACAGAGCAAATGAGCTGAACACATTCTTCAACAGGTTCAGTTCAGGAACAAGCTCACCATCCTCCCCTCCTGTTCCCAGCCAAAGAGACATACCACCCTCCTCTGACTCACAGCTTTCCTGTAACATCTCCACCTCCACCTCAGTCATGGATTCTTCTGCTTCCACTAGTTTGTCTTCAACCAAATCAGGAGATGCTGCTGTCCCCTTTGTCTCCCCCTCCCACTTTTCTGTTTCTAGAAGTCAGGTGAACAGGCAGTTGGAGAGACTGAACCGGAACAAGGCTGCAGGTTCAGATGGTGTCAGCCCCCGAGTCCTGAAGGCCTGTGCAGAGCAGCTCTGTGGGATTCTGCAACACCTTTTCAAGCTTAACTTGACCCAAGAGAAGGTACCACTGTTGTGGAAGACATCCTGTCTGGTTCCGGTACCAAAGAAAACTCATCCTTCAGTCATCAATGACTACAGACCTGTTGCCCTGACATCCCACATCATGAAGGTCCTGGAGAGACTCCTGTTGACCCACCTGTGTAAGCAGACCAGCACATATCAGGACCCCCTGAGTTTGCTTATCGCCATGGAGTTGGAGTTGAAGACGCTATCATACACCTGCTTCAACAAACCCACTGTCATCTGGACAAAGCAGGCAGCACTGTGAGGATCATGTTCTTTGATTTCTCCAGTGCATTTAACACAATTCAGCCTGATCTGCTTCGTCTGAAACTCCAGAAGACTCAGGTGGAGGCCTCAACAATCACCTGGATTAATGACTACCTGACAAACAGACCACAGTTTGTCAGACTGAAGAACTGTGTGTCTAACCAGGTGATCAGCAGCACAGGAGCACCCACAGGGGACTGTACTCTCACCATTCCTTTTCACTCTGTACACTTCAGACTTCCAGTACAAGTCAGACTCCTGTCATCTACAGAAATATTCAGATGACTCTGCAGTTGTCGGGTGTATCAGAGATGGACAAGAATCTGAGTACAGAGAGCTGGTGGACCGCTTTGTGGCATGGTGTGGGAACAATCATCTCATCTTGAATGTTAACAAAACAAAGGAGATGATTGTAGATTTCAGGAGAAACAGGGTCAGATCAAACCCTGTTCCATCATGGGAGAAGAAGTGGAGGTGGTTGAGGAATATGAATACCTTGGTGTTCATCTGGACAACAGACTGGACTGGAGACACAACAGTGAAGCCATCTACAAGAAAGGACAGAGCAGACTGTACTTCTTGAGGAAGCTAAGGTCCTTCAAGGTTTGCAGCAAGATGTTGCAGATCTTCTACAAGTCTGTTGTTGAGAGCGTCATTTCCTCTGGCGTCATCTGTTGGGGCATCAGAACCAGGGACCTAAAAAGACTCAACAACCTGATAAGGAAGGCTGGTTCTGTTCTGGGGACGACTGTGGAACCTCTGGAGACAATAATGCAAAGAAGGATTTTACATAAAATCAAGAGAATTATGGACAACCCTGAACATCCTCTCCATGAGACTGTTATCGGAAAACAGAGTCTCTTCAGTCAAAGGCTTCTTCAGTTTGAATGCAAAACGGACCGCTACAGGAAATCATTCCTGCCCACAGCCATCAGCATCTATAATAACTCCTTGATTTAATTGAGTTACATCAACATTTAAATTCCCTCTGGGATAAATAAAGTATTTTTGAATTTTGAATTGAATTGTTTGAAACAGGCAAGGGTTTGTTTGCATATTAAGCACAGAGGGTTCATGCCATGAAGAATAAATAAGAATTCGACTGTCCACTAATATTGAAATTTCTGTGCTCATCTTGTATGCTTCGTACCTTTCGTTTTTTACTGGGTACACCCGACGTTTCCCTGCTCGTCCCCTCTCCGGCTTTTTTAATTAAAAACCGATCCATCTCGCGCTGGCTAAAGGAGCTAGCGTGCACTGCGGTCAAGTGTGATGGTGGTTTAAGCGGGCTGCATTGCCAGGTTTAACAGTGTGCCCCCTTTAGGAAACACCATATTGTTATAAGCTACTATGCAAGTGCGAGCCGCCAATTAAAGCTTGAGGAGCCGCATGTGGCTCGCGGGTATCTCTGTTCTAGATGGAAGCATGGGTTGACATAACATTACACTTGGGGAGTGTTCACGCTTGGGAAATTTAGTTTGATTAATACAAATGGTTGATTAAAACAAGAGTAAAAGCTCCCCTCTGATTCTAACACCAAATTCTGGTGCACTATGATTGAAATATGAATGTAGCATAAACTAAAAATACCCAAACATATGGTATTTGATTCTTCATTATCTAGGTTAACCTGTAGATGCTATGTTGCTCATAACAATGCATAAAAACTTTGTGCACTATGGTCAGATAGTTTTGTTTCTTTCAACCACTATTGTAAAGCTTAAACATTTACTACTGTAGTAAAGATGTCAAAAGTTAAGAATGAGAGGGAGAAAAATGGAATGACAGGAGTATAATTAAGGACAGAATGCGTTCTATTTAGGTTTGTGGTGTTGTGAATTGAAGGAAGAGTCTTGCTTTGTTACCATTTTTGGCTTTGTTAATGTCTCATTCAACACAAACTGACCACCTCCCTTGGCTTGGAAACAATCACAATACTGTTGGCCTGGATGTGGATAGACAAAAAACATGCTACTTTGGTGGAACAATTTCAGATGGAAGAGTGCCAGCGTAAGAGTTCATGCTCAGATATACAGTATATAGAGTTGGCCAAATTATTTTCTAGTTGTGTTCAGGTTACACAAGGAAACTAACGGACTGCGTGGTTTAAGTTAGGCCATGAACCATGTTGCACGTAACAACCACCCTTTTTTCACTGTCATACTCTTGGTTAAAGAAAAAAAATTTCATCTACATTTATACTGGTTTAATCTTCATAATTTTTTTTTAGTACTCGAGGGTACCTGTGGATGACAAGGGGTCATCTTGTAAAATCTTGCAAACCATAGCTGGCTTTCCTTTGTCTCTGGTACCTAACCCAAAATATGCATTGCCACATGCCTCAGACAGTAACCTATTAGGACTATGACCACTGCAACGGAGTGTGGTGCCCACAGTAGTGAGCAGATCATTGAGAAGGTGGTGCCAGACGAGTCAGCATCAGCGGAGAGGTGGCATCTTGATTTGGTTTGGAAGGCAGACCGAGCCAAGTGTGGGCCATCTGTGCAATTAACCTCATGCTGTATCTATCTCCTGGTGTATGGAAAGCTGTGTTGACTTACAGGAGAAAGGATTATGTTTGATTTTACACCTGGAGGGCACATTGTTATCCCTTGCTTGAATTAGCTTCTGGTTCAGTGAGTGCTTGACCACTTCGGGGTTGCTGTGTTTTGTATGAAGAATAAACTACATGGCAAGATAAAAACAAACTATGTAAGGATGTTGATTTATCTTTGGTCATCGTACCTGAATACATAAAAGACTATCTCAAACACAAATATTTACCTTAACCACATTTATGGTCCTGTAATAATGTTCTGCATTAAAATCATCCCTCGAAATACATTACTTTAAAAAACATTTTGTATGACAGTTCTTGTTCATCAGCACAAATATGAATGTTCTTATTGCACAACTATTTGATGTTCAGCCATGAGACCAAGTCGCTTTATCAGTAATTATTAAATATTACTGCAGTTATATTTCTGTTTTATTTATGTAAATATCGCCGATTCACAACAAATGGTTATCTAATTAATAACCTAAGTAATAGTAATCTAATGGAGCTTTTGAGATGGAGATCCAATCATAATCAAATTCAGTCAAATTTATCTTAATCACATTAAATTAATTTAAATCCAAATCTATCCATTCATATAATGCCAATTCATAAAAATTGCATTGCTAGGAAATCAGTGAATGACATTGAATCCCCTCTTAATTTAATTCTTTGCATGCACAAGGCTACAGTGGAGATGAAAAGTCCCTTTTAACAGGAAGAAACCTCTAGCAATATCACTTATTGAGCCCTTCTTCCTTAGCTGGTTAGGACAGGGTTCTACAACCTTTATTTTCAAATTTTGTTGCAGGCAACAGAACGATCTCCACGTCGTCTCCAGACTCTGTCACGTCTGTCACATGTGCTCAGTGTGAACCTGCTCTCATCCGTGAAGAGCACAGGGCGCCAATGGCTAATCTGCCAATCTTAGTGTTCTCTGGCAAATGCCAATCGCCCTGCACGGTGTTGGGCTGGTATGTGGACGTCGAGCCCACATACCACCCTCATGGAGTCTGTTTCTAACAATTTGAGCAGAAACATGCATATTAGTGGCCTACTGGAGGTCATTTTGCAGGGCTCTTGCAGTTCTCCTCCTATTCCTCCTTGCACAAAGAAGGAGGTAGCGGTCCTGCTGCTGGGTTGTTGCCCTCCACGGCCCCCTCCACGTCTCCTGGGGCCTCATGTACAAAGACTTGCGTGGATTTCCTACTGAAAAATGGCGTATGCTCAAACCCAAATGCCCTCCAACGTACAAAAATATCCGGATGTATGAATCTGTGCGTACGCGTGAATCCAAGCACATTTCCTTTGTACATCCCAATCAACGTGAAATTGAGCGCACATGTCGGAGCACCCGACTCCTCCCTGTCCACGCCCCTACTTAAATATGTAAATCATATTTAAATGAGCCCTGCACCTGTGATCCCCCTCTCTTTCCGATCAGAAAATAAAGAAAAAAGAATGAGTAAGACGGGAAAAAAGAAGAACTTCACGGAAAGCGAGATGTTGGTGCTACTTTCTGAAGTGGAGGCCCGCAAAAATGTGTTCTTTGGCACGCTGTCCTCTAAGAGGCTGTCAATGCTGTGGGGTCTGAGAAGCGCACACAAGCAGAGGTGAAGAAGAAGTGGTCCGACATTAAGGTGGATGTGAAGCGGAGACTGGCTGCCCAACGCCGCAGAGTGGCCAAAACAGGCGGGTGGGGGGGGTGACCGACTCTGTTTGAACAGAGAGTCGGCGCAACTATGGGAGACACTGCTCTCTCTGGGGTGGTGGGAGCACATGTGGGGGACTCTGATTACCCCCAAGGTAAATACCGATGTTTTTGTGTAACTCACAACAATGTGTTCATACAGTAACGTGAAGAAGTGCGCCGGGGAAACACCCGCACGGCTGTGAGCACGGAGGGGGGAGAGGCCAGCGCTGCCAGTTGGAAGTGGTTTGGTGCCATGGATGAGGTGTTGGGGGACAGGCCGTCAATAACCCCCCTGTCCTACTCACCTCATCCGTGGCACCGCTTGCAGCAGTGGCCTCCCCCCCAAGCATCAACGTCAGCTGGCTCCCAGAGGAGACATGACGGTTGGGTCACTTTCCTCCAGGAGCTGGATGAAAGGGAGGCTCAAGCTGAGGAGAGGGCAGAAAGAAGAGAGAGAGAGATGCAGGAGAGAGAAATAGAACTGGAAAGGGAAAGAAGAGAGGGTGAGAGACGGTGGTTGGAGAGGAGAGAAAGAGAGTGGAGGGATTGGATGTATATGAGGATGAGGGAGGAGCGGCAGGAGCGCGCGAGAGAGAGTCGGGCGAGGGAAGACAAATGAATGTCCATACTGGAAAAGTCCCTTGACAAATAGTTTTGTTCATTGTTCATTTTTATATTAAAAGTTGAGGAGTTTGGAGTGTCGGTGTCATCTCATTCTTTTAAATGAAATAGGAGCAGAAAAGATTAGATTCGATCATAGCACAGGAAGCACATCATCATTTACAGTGCCAGTATTACATCTACACCAGATAGCCATGACCAGGATGAATAATAACCTTCACAGACAGATTAATAGCAAATGCAGCATTAGTTTAATTCACAGTATATTCACCAAAAGGAGAAAATGTTTTATTGCACATTTACCAGACTGAACCATCCACCATACTTCGCCCTGTCTGGCAATCCTGTATTTTACCTGTTTCCACCTCTTACGACTTGGACGTGGGGTTGGATTTCTAAGAGGCACCAGCTATTTACAACAGGGTTGAATACAACAATTGCATAAACTTCAAACTGAACTCCATGTGTATTTGCAAATTAACAATAGTCATGTTCTTGCAGAACTGCGACCCGGTCGGTGTCTTGGGGCAGACACTGCAGCTGCAAGCCAGTGCCTGAGGTTTTTCCCAGAATGCTGGATTGGCTCGTGACCTTCCTCTCCATCGCCATCATCACCACCATCTTCCTCTTCCACAGGCTCAGGCTCCAAAATGTCCCCATTTCCAATGCAGAGGTTGTGGAGGAAAAGGCAGGCAGTGATAACCTCAGGCACAAACTCCACCTTCACCTCCAGTGCCTTCAGGAAAATGGAGCGCCACCTGGTCTTGAGGACTCCAAATGCCCTCTCCATCACACAACGTGCCCTGGACAGCCTGGCGTTGTACCTGCCCTCCACTGCATTGTGGACAAGCTCCCTCAAGGGCGTCATCAAGCAGATTGGCCCCCCACATCCAGAAAACAACCCTTGTGGTCACAGATGGCCTGGAACTGGATGGAGTGGAACAGCTTCCTGTTGAAGTAGTCCCCTGCAAACTGGCTGGGTGGGACAATGCGGACATGGCACCCATCGATGCTTCCTGCCACTCTGCAGAAAGCCTGACAGCCAAACAGCTCCTGGAATCCAGCACCGATCTCCTCCAGCTCCTCCATGTCAGGGAAACAGATGAGCCTCCTGAACACCCTGGATGACTTTGCTGAAGCGGTGAATCATGTCATGGCATGTGGTGCGGGGGATGTCAAATGCCTCTGACACAACCCGCTAGGACATTCCACAGGGCAACCAGAACAAAAACACCAGGACCTCAAAGGACTTTGCCCAGCCATGGTCCTTGTCTGCCAGGAGCTGGATGAAGCTCTCCAGGGAATCTCAGGACACATGAAAGTCCTTCCTGGTGTCACCTCCATTAAAATAGAGCTGCAACAGTGGAACATGGGGATTCACCCTGCAATATAGCCAGTGGCGGTCCGACACTGATTTACGCCCCGGGCAAAACCCGGTGCTGATCATACAACAGACAATATCTAGAAGTGATTGTCTGTTGTATGATCGGTTTGCCCCGCTGAATCGGATGAACACACAGGAGAAAACAATATATATAAGCACTAATTTGCTAAATCTAGTCAGACGCTGACACCTCATCCTGACTGAAAGCGAGCGAGCGAAACCGACGTGATACGACGACGAAATTTCACGAGGGTGTCCTGATATGCAGTGTGACGATTTTGTCGGGAGTGATTGTATTGGTTCAGAAAGTACTCACTTGAAACACTGAGTTCTCTGGCTCCCTTCGCTTTAGATCTTTGTGGTACGGGTGTTTGGGGTCATAAACCATTGGGTGCTGTTCCACGGTAAAGATCAGCTTCTCCTCGTCCATTATTCCCTGAGTGATGCTGACCTGTTCCTAACTAGCTTGTCAACAGGAAGCAGCGTGTTCATTTCAACCAATAAGAACGGGCCGCCGCCGCGAAATGTTGTCCCAATAGAGACAGCGCGGGCGATTTTACAAGGGGTTGGCGTAATCGCTGGATGGAGCGACATCGCTCGCGGCATGTCAGGACAGGCTGATTGAAAAGTACGCATTCTAATCACTTTTTATCAATCGCTCGCGTTCAGTCAGAATGAGGTGTAAGCCTCTCGATGTACACGCGCCGCCATCATGCTCTGAGATTGGTCTTGGTCTGGGATCTAACTTACATAATATTGTATCTTAATTGTAAATTCAGGGGCACTTCTGAAATATTTTTGACCTGGAGCACCCTCTGGCCAAAATGAGACAGACATTCCCGCAGCAGCCACAGACATGGTCCTGGAGCCTGACGAGGGGCCATCTACCTCCTCTTCAGGGATGGTCCTGGAGCCATCTACCTCAGCCTCAGCCTCATGTTCCCTGCAGGACTCAGGTATGTGTGTCTGTGTGTGTGGGGTGGTGTATGTGTGCGTTTTTGCATAATTCTTTACTTTTGTAAACGCTATAAATGCTGTGAATAACATGTACACTAATGACAATACCATTTTCTCTTTATTAGAAATGCCTCAACCAGAAATCCCGCCAAATCCTGTGCCTGAGGATGAGCTTCTGTCTACTGACCCTGCTAATTGGCCTTCAGTTCTGACTGACAGAATTCAGACACAGCTGGTTTGCAGAGGACCAAGGGAGGTACCTGCCATCACCAGTATTTCAAGAAGACAGTGGTTAACGGTTATTTTTAGGATTTTCAGGTTATATTTTTTTTGTACATTTTTGTATTTAAGATTATAGATAATAAAATAATACAAATAATATAATATGTTGTTGTGTTGGTGGCGGGGTAAGTCTCCTTTTTGGGTGGGGGGGGTTCGCCCAGGGCATAAATCTAGCCAAGATTGCCTCTGACAGGTAGACAGGCAAATGACCGGTAAAGACCGGAGTTAGACTTTGCAACAGTAATGGATACTGATGGATACATTTTTGTACCTTTATAGCTTATTGTCATTCATGGCAGGGTGTGTTTTCACAAGTGTTCGCAGAAGTTTGGTGAGTCTATTGAAGCTTTTGTAAGAAGCCTGTATCAGCTTGCACAATACTGCAAGGTTTGAGCAGCTAAAGATGAGAACACAAGAGACAGAATTGTGATTGGAATATCATATAGTGAAGTTTACCTCGTATCACTGCAATGCTGTGTTGGCCCTGCTTCCGAGCAGCAAACACCGTAACAGGCGCGGCTATCGGCAGGTAGCAATCACGGAGTGATACAAGGGGAGAGAAAATAGCGCCAAGCGATTGTGAGGTCTGACTTTTTCTGGATGAACGATTTTGTGATGCAAATGTATTACTCTTTTGAACACATATTATTTTGAGAAGAAAAACGCTTTTTTTTTTAAGCCCCAGCCAATTAGCCGGACTACCTTTGTCAACGCCAAAACGAGGCCCGGAACTCGGCTCACAGGACGCAGCAGGGGGTAAGTGAAATTCAATAAATGATTGCTAATATGGAATGTCATACAGCTTCATGTCAAAAGAGGCGAACTATCCCTTTGAGTCGTCCTTACTTATGTGTGATCCTTGACCATAAGAAAATAATGAATAATCTGACTGAGGAGGTAATCGGATTGATGCATATATTGTTGAAAAGTTGAAAACGGTGACCTCCGTAGTCGCAAAATGCAAGAAATGCTTATTTTTTAACCGAAAAATAAAAAGTTATTCAACTTCCTGTCCCGCCCCTTCAAAACACATGAGAACTCGTGCACGTAGACGTGCACGCCAGATGCGCCTACACGACTCCTCATTCATCAATTCACCTGTCATTTGCCAGTCGACGACATGAAAGAATCTAAACTTTATATTTTTGGGAGTCGCTCATTGACTCTGTAGCGCCCCCTACGATGCTTAAATATGGTCCCCGCATTGAATTGTAACTTTCAGATGGAAAAATAATTCAAAATCGCCCAAATTCACCTGTGTTTTGCCCTGTAAGATTGTATTTCACCCCGTTAGCCTGTATTTCGCTCTGTAACACAGTGTTACTAACACTGTATTTCGTTTTAAAATAAACACAACAACATTCGCAGTCTGAAACTGTGCAGACTTGCCGCGGCAATATGCGGCCAAAACGCAAAATTAGTTTGAATGTTTGGATTTGAATCATTTAAACCTGCACTACTGGAAATGTTTCTGACAAATAAGCTGTTTACATGCTGCAATCTTGTTCCTTTAATGTTAATTGTTGATGTTTTTGATAAGATTTTGCAATATAATAAACACTGTTGGACTTTTTTCAGCTTGTGTAGGCCTATCAGTGCTTTCTGAACAGATTGAACACACTTTTAAAAATACCGCGATAATACAGAAAACCATGATCATTTTGGTCACTATAACCGTGAGGTTACATTTTCATACCGTTACACCCCTAGTCGCCATGGTCCCACATTCACAGGAAGGCGGCCATTTTGGATGGAAGGTGCGTTTTGGTGCCATTTTTGCCCGATTTCATACCCGCATATGATCGAACTCCTCCTACAGATTTAATGCTACAGACTTCAAACTTGGCCAGGTTACTCTTAAGACATGGAGGGAAAAATTCATGGGGAAACTTTTTCAAAACTTAAAGGGCGTGGGCGTGGCGACGCCTCAAAGTTTGATGACTCGCCATCACTCGCCACAAAAAATTAAGTCGCTTATAACTTCAAAAACCCTTCTGCATTGGGGTTATTATGTGCTTGTACGAACGCAGAGGGTATCATGCGTGTGGGCAGAGCTGCGCGACTACGGCTTCCAGCGCATGTCCAACGTGCGCACATCCAACATATGCACATCTCGGTCCCGCATATAGCTGCTTGCAGCTTTCTAGTTTTTTATTTTTTTTGTTGTAAATCTTGTGTGCCCTCACATTTAATGCCAAGCCATGCAATGCAGGGCCAGATTTATGATCACATTTCCCCAAGAACCGAACCTCCCCCTCCCCAGCTCCCACCACCCTCTGCGCGCCACAGAGGCCCCATGGACAGCAGTGATGATAAATATGATTATGGACAGAGAAAGAGTTGTGCTAAAGCCAATCATTGGACAGAAAAGACTATTGCTGTGCAGCCAAGGTTCAGCCTGACTGGGGCAGCTGGGGCAATTGTCCATAAAAACCCACGTTCTGCTCGGTGGAGTTATCAGCGCATCGTGGAGGAGATCGAGGCTACCTATGGACCTTGCTCAGAGTATGCTGCAGCTGTTGGCATAGAGCTGAGACGAAGAACCAGAAAACCAGGTGAAAGCCTGCACACCCTGAGAGAAGACATTTATGAAAAAGTTTCAATTGCATATTATGATTGTGGAGAGTTAGAGCAGGATGCCACTGGTGTAGAGATATTCACCAATGCCCTGGCCGACGCTGAGCTGGTGCAGACACTCCTAGAAGGAAAGCCGCGTACCCCGGCGAGAGGCTACAACATAGCTCGCAAGTATGAGACAACCAGAAGGGCCGCACAGGCAGTTGCACAGCTAATGCGGCCAGGTACTGCCAGTGCTAATGAACGGAAAACAAGAGCGGCTACAGTACGTGAAGATGATAACATGCTCCACTCTGGGGAGCCAGAGAGAGTGGCCATGGGGCGCACTGACCAACCAGATGGGGTCACCACGACCTCTCCGCACGTGGCGACCCAATAAAACTGACAGGCCTAAGAAAATAGACTCCAGAGACACTGGAGGGCGTTGGGCCAGGAGGCCTGGCGGTCCTGGGAGAAACTACTGCTCCAGTCCTCATTGGAAACCATGTGAATAATGTGAACTTCATCATGGCCGACACAGCCAAGAATACAGACGTTATCTTGGGGCATCCTTTCCTGCTACAGGCGCAAAACTAACCTGAAAAATAACCCTTTACGGAAAAGAAACACCCCGCGTTGTCACCAGGGGTGCACCTCGTCAAAGTGGCACGCAGGACTGTGTTGGAGCCGGGGCGTGAGTACATTGTGCCTGGCACCACTCCATCCCACTGCTGCTGGTGAGCTCATGCTTAGCCCTGCTAAGAGCTTCGTCAAAAGACACCATGTGCTTGTAGCCCGTGCTGTTGTGCGGGCACGGCAGGCAGCTGGTATCAGAGTTTTCAACCCCGGTGCCACGCCCATCACACTGAGAAGGGGGACTGTTGCGGGTGTCCACCAGCTTGCCAACGTTCTAGAGGAGGCAGGACCCTGCCCCTCCAAAGTCACAGAAGCCCCTGATCATGTCCCCAACCACCTGCAGACACTGTTTGCTGAGAGCTGTGTGAAGGAGGAACGCTGGAAGTTGGCTGGACTGCTAACATCTTTCAGCGATGTTTTCTCCACTGGGCCCACTGACCTAGGCCGCACCAGCCTCGTCAAGCACGACATCCTGACCACACCTGGGCCTCCAGTCAAACAGCCACCTCGCAGAATGGCTCAAGATAAGCAGGTTGCAGCAGACCTGCAGTTGCAACAGAGCCTAGAATCGGGCGTCGCACAGCTGGGCAGCACCAATTGTCATGATGCTCAAAAAGGACCAGAGCCCACACCTCTGTGTGGATAACAGATCCTTAAACGATCGCACCCCTTGCCACGCATACAGGACGCTTTAGACACGTTATCCACTGCCAAATATTTTACCACGCTGGACTTGACATCAGGGTACAGGCAGGTGGAGTAGACACGCAGAGCCCGCAAAGCCGCTGCCTTTTGTACCCGAAAGGGGCCTTTTGAGTGGAATGTGATGCCGTTTGGACTTTGTAATGCGCCGACCACATTCCAGCGGCTCATGGACAGAGTCTTGGCGTGGTTACAGTGGGAAACATGTCTTGTCTACCTGGATGACATCATTGTCCTGGGAAGGGACATCACTCAGATGTTAGAGCAGCTCTACCTGGTGTTCAGCAGGCTACGTGAGGCCAACTTAAAACTGAAACCATCCAAGTGTTGCTTGTTCCAGGAACAGGTTGCCTACCTCAGACACATTGTCTCCGCCAGGGGCATTGCCACCGATCCAGAGAAAGTAAGGAAAGTGGCAGAGTGGCCAATGCCCCAGAACGTGACAGAGGTGCGCCAGTTCATTGGTTTGGCGTCCTACTACCGGCGCTTCGTGGAAGATTCCGCCACCATAGCCAAGCCACTGCATGAACTTACAAAGAAGTATGCACACTTTCACTGGACAGCCGAGTGTCAGGGGGCGTTCGAGGAACTAAAAAAAAAGACTAACATCATCACCGTTCTTGGCTACCCCCTTGACAGTGGCAAATTCTTCCTGGATACTGATGCCAGTGACTGGGGAATAGGAGCTGTCCTCTCCCAGCTGCAGGGGGGAGAGGAGACAGTTCTAGCATATGGCAGCAGAATACTGTCCTCCACAGAACAAAACTATTGCACTACCAGACGTCAGCTCCTGGCAGTAGTAGAGTTCACCTCTCATTTCAGACAGTATCTACTGGGACGACCATTCACTGTACAAACCGACCGCAGCAGCCTGCGCTGGCTGACAGGCTACGGGAGCCGGAGGGTCAGCTGGCTCGTTGGCTGGAGAAACTGGCAGAGTATGACTTGCAAGTGGTTCACCGTCCTGGGAGACACCACCAGAACACTGATGCACTGTCCAGGAGGCCGTGTAGAGCTTCATGCCTCTGCACTGTGCCACAGCCCAGCCCCAGCAGCGAACGGTGTCACGACATGGGAGTGCAGTGCAACCTAACAGACACCCGAGCTGTGGAGGCCCTCATCACAAGACCCCCAAAGCAACCTCTAGTGGGGGTAGTCGACACCCACAAAAGTGACCTCGTCTCATCCCAGCATCCAGATGGTGAGTGAATCTCCACAGGCCGATCTGTTCAGTGGGTGGACCCATGAGCAGATGAAAGATGCGCAAATGACTGATCCAGATCTGGCACCTGTGTGGAAGTGGGTTGAGGAAGGGGGTGGGTGACCTGTTTGGACTGACATAGCACACTGTAGCCCTGCCACCAAAGCTTATTTGGCACAGTGGAAAAGACTCTAATGAGACAGTTGTATTGCGGCGAAGGAAAAGTGTTCTATCCACAGATCCTGCTCCCCCATGCTTATCGCACCGCTGTGATGGAGCAGTTGCACCCTGTGGGTGGCCATTTTGAGGTGGAGAGGACCCTCAATCGGCTGCAGATAAGGTATTTCTGGTACAACATGAAAGACGACGTCACACTTTGGTCCCGCACCTGCACCAAATGTGCTGCTAAAGTTCGCCCAAAGAAAAGTTCTTGAGCAGCAATGGGCACAGTTAAAGTGGGTGCCCCCATGGAGAGGATTGCAGTCGACTTGATGAGCCCACTAAACGAGACGGAAAGACATAATTGCTACATATTGGTGGTGACTGACTATTTCAGTAAGTTGGTGGAAGCATATCCTGTTCCCAACCAGGGAGCAACCACAGTGGCTGACAAGATTGCATCCGAGTGGGTGTGCAGGTATGGGGCCCCACATTCACTGCATAGTGACCAGGGCACTGACTTCAAGTCGGCTGTGTTTCGGGAGATGTGCAGTCTGTTGCAAATTGAAAAGACACACACCACCCCATTTTGGCCCCAATCTGACGGCCAAGGGAAGCGCTTTAATGCCACTCTACAGAAGACCCTGACCACTACAGCTGACAGGTGCCACTGGGACTGGGATCTGATGATTCCTTATGCCGTCATGGCTTAATCGGGTAACTAAGCACAGCTCCACCGGACTGTCCCCCAATATGATGCTCTTTGGACGAGAAATCACTGAGCATATTGATCTGGTTGGGGGCCTGCCCCCAGACAGTGACAGTGTCTCCTCCCTCACAGATTATGTCATGCAGCTCCGGGAACGCTTACAGCTCTGTCACCGGCTTGCCCGAGAGACGCTGGGGCGATCTGCAGAACGTGCCAAGCGGCAGTATAACAAAAACATCTGCCAAGTCCAATACAAGGCCGCGGATGCAGTATGGCATTTGATCAAAGGCACCAAGGCAGTGAAGAACAAGGTGAAGAAGTTCCTGCCCTCATACGAGGGTCCCTATTTGATCGTGGGCCTGCTGGATGACTTGGTCTATCATGTCCAGAAAACTCAGAAGTAAAAGGCCAAGGTAGTCCATCATGACAAGCTTAAACCTTACTACTCTCCTAACCCTGCAGTGTCAGTGAGCTGCACACAGTATGAGCGAACTCTGTGAAGATAACACAGCTCGAGAAGAGGATTGAAACGCTGCAAGACATTCGTAACAACAAGGAATTTATTGACTCTATTATAGCTCCTGTGCAGGCTGTGGAACCTTCATGTTCCAAAGGACTAACTCAGATATTTCTACACGGGGTCACAGCTGATGTGGAATCTCACACTGCAGACCTGGCTGACACACTTCCCTGGATGTGTCCAAATGACACTGAAATATCTGGTGAAGCTCCCAAACCGGACGGTCCGACTGATATCTCCCACTGGAACAGTGTTGGTGCCAAACCAAAGTCATCAACCCCAGCCATGATCTGGTCTCATGTTGTCCATCGCAGAGGTAAACCCAGCACGAAACCTAAACCTCCAGCACTCCCTCCACCACCTGAAGTTCCATTGCATAATAGATACGATCCATTGATTTCAAATAGAATGTGTGATGATGAATGTAATGCAAAAATAAATGAAAACAAGAGAAATGGCCTCAGCCAAGGGCTGACCAGATTATCAGAAGAAGTCCAAATCCCACAACCAAGGTGAGGACTACAGAAGCGATCGACACCTCCACACAAAAAGCAATAGACACCATTCTAATCGGGGAATCTATAACACAGAATGTCAGAATGGAAAATATAACTTATTCTGATACATCAGTCAGGGAAGTAATAGATATTTTGCTGACCATTCTGTCTACTCATTCAGATGGCATGAGGATCATTGTCCACACGGGGTCTTTTGATATTTTGAGAAGGAAGACTGGCTCTGAGATCCCTGAAGAAAGACTTTTCTCTGGTAATGTGGGAGGGGCTAGTTTTGTAGTCAGCAGGACATGCTGGGAAGGTGTGTATTTTCCTGGTTCAGCTAGGCAGTCTCGGGTGACGTGACTCGGCAACTGCGTGTGTGTTGGTATCACTCCCTCCAGGAAATACGCGAGACAAGTTCTTCAGTTACTGATGGATTTATTTTCTGGTTTAATATCGTCATCCACCGTCAAACTATTAAAAGTAGTAACAAAACACAACAATAAATAGACAGCCCTATAACCCAAACAAAAGTACAAAAACGACAAAGGCATCATACATCATAAAACACACACATACCTTGCTGGCTGCATACCACTGAGAGGGAAATGAGTAGATATCTTCTGGCTCAAACAGAGCTTAGACAGCGCGGCATAAACTGTGCAACAGCCGCGAGTCAGCTTCTAGCTTCTTACCCTCAGAGGAAGTGTGCGACATTTAAAGGCATCCGTGTGAAACCCCAACCCACACGACGTCACATCCCATTAATTAAAACCATAAATGACACCCAGTACATTTTTAACCCAAAATAAACAAATATCAGAAATGTGAAAATATAAATGCAAAGAAAAATAAACAACCCACAGTCAAAGAAATTTAAACAGCTAAACTCCCACCAAATAATTTAATGATTTATCTTAAAACCATATTTTAATAGCATGACAACTACAAAAAAAAAAAATTATTTATGTGCAAATACTGCATTATTCTGCCTCAAGTAGCAGAACAATCTTCTTAACAGATCGGTCAAGATACACAGGTTTGGAAGTACGCTTCCCTGAGTTGTCAATGGTTGCATCACTCGTCAATAGCTTGACCTTCCTGACACTTTCGTCACAGCTGGGATAGACTTCAGCCACCCTTGCCAATTTCCACTGAATTTCGGGGTGAATCATCTTCTTGGAGAACGACTATATCACCAACTGCTATTTCCGACCATCCTTCAACCATTTTTGCCTCTGTTGCAGATTAAGCAGATATTCCTTCTTCCATCTACCCCAGAATTGATTGCATTGTGTTGAGCCAATTTAATGATAAACAACTCTGCTTCTTGTCTTTCTTCAATGCTTGTAACATGGCTGTAGTTGGATTTGCGGCTACTGAAGTGCTTCACATAATGCTTAAGACATGCAACAGCCTTAATTGCCCTCTTCCAATCAGAAACCTTTGCCAGTCGATCTAACAAGGTCCCTTCTTCCCTTGCCTTGGTGCTGAACACTTGGACAGCTTTAAGTTTTGGATCTCCTCCGCTGACTTCTCCCACCTTGTCATCTCCTACAGGCAGCTGGCTCTTCCACAAGAAGTCTGGACCGTCTGCTTTTTGCTTAATTCCACCTTTTAACTTTGTCAGAAACAAGACATCATCCTGAGAGAAGGAATCCTCTTCTACTCTTTCATTAAAATCTGACTCGAGCATCTTCATGATATCATCTGGGGCAATTGTTTCTTTAATCTGAGTTCTGAACACATAATGGACTTCATCTTTGAGCTGATCTGGCACCTTAAGCTGAGGAACAACTTGTTTTACAATGATTCGGTGACTTGCGCCAAAGACGTCGCAATGCTCACAATGCTCCAGCCCAAGTCCGTCCTCTGTGCAAATGGTTTGTTTTCCTTTCCGCAGACAACCTCCCTGGGCATCAGGGCTTGTGGACAATTGTATCCGATCAGCAGGCCAATTTCACATTGTTTTTGTGGAGCGATATGCTGTGCAAGATGCTCTAGATGTGGCCACAACTTTGCAGTTTCAGGGGTGGGAATGTGTGACCTATTAGCAGGGATGAATTCTCGGGTATACACTGTTGGCACTGTAAGTTTCTTGGTGGAATTCAACCCTCTTATTTGTAAACCTTTAAGCCTTTGACATGTCACAATTGTTTCCCTTGAGGACATAGTTGATAGCTTCAGCTTTATAGGTTCTGTGGTCGTATCCAAGGCATCTGCCACATGCTGTAGAATGAAGGAGTCACTCTGTGAATCTAACAGAGCATAAACGAGAACTTCCTTCCCTGAGTCGCTTGACACAATAACTGGAACTATTGCTGAAGTTTGAGAGGTGCTGCCATTCTTTAAAACCCTATTAGAAGTAGTTTTGGCTGTCATTGTTTGTGATGTAGAACCTTCTTGGCGGACAGCTTGAATCTGCTTGGAGTCCTGGTCTGAACGGTCTTCATGTAAGCAAGTGGGATGACGTCCGGAGCAGGAGTCACAAATCATCCGTCGCCTACAACTTCTTGACTGATGGCCTGGGTTCAAACAGCCGAAGCACAGATGCTCACTTTGAACAAATTTAACTCTTTCAGCGACAGGTTGCTCAAGGAATTTGTAACACTTCTGGAGGCTGTGTGCCGATTTCTTACAGAATATGCAAGTGACCCAGTTGTCATTTATGTTGGTACTAAAACTTTTGGTATTGGCAGTTTGAGCCCTAGAGGCAGCTGAACTTTGACTCATACTTTTGAACTTCTCTGGCTCGCCTGCCCATATAGCGTGATGGGAGGTTACTGGATTACATGCAATACTAGCCTCCATGGACAAGAATGTTACAAAATAGCTGAAATTTGGAAACCTTTCATGTTGAAGTTGATAAACTGTAGCACTTCTATTCCATCTCTGGCATAAATGTTCAGGCAGCTTGAGAACAAGTTTTTGGTTCTCTACTGGATCATCTAGAGTATGTAAATTTGTGTTTTGGGACATGGCACATTCACAACTACGCAGGAAGTCTACATATTTTCTTAATGCAGCACTATCTCGAGCGTCTATACGGGGCCAGGCATATAATTTGTCTCGAAAGGCCTTGGCAACGACAAAGGGATGACCGTACCTTTCATCAAGCAGATTCCATGCTGAGCTATAAGAGTCCTTTGACTGGAGCAAAAAATAGCCTTCTAAGGCTTCCTTTGCTGTACCTCCGACATATTTCTCAAGGAAGAAACTTTTCTCTGTATCTGGAATATTTTTTCTCTCAATTAGGGTTTGAAAGGATGACTTCCAGTGATTGAACTTAAGAGGGTCCCCATAAAAAACAGTTGGTTCTGGAATCGGCAGTCGGTTTGCAGATATGGCCTCGGCCAACACCTTGACAAGGTCTTGCATGTCACTGGACATGCCTCTTTCTGATGGTGCAGCTTTTGATTGAACGTCATATACATGATCTGCTTGTTTTGTTGTTTGCACACTCATGGGGATATCAGGCTTCTGGAGCACAAGGCCCTGGTCCATATCAATATTGGCTTCGTCATACACTTGCAGCTTTGCTATAGCAGCATTCAATTGCTTCAGTCTTTCCAAGCGATCCAGTTCTCTATTTAAGTTGTCAACAGACAGTCTCCTGGTGGCATTCTCCTCTTGTTATTTTTTTATTAGGGAAGCCTCTTCACTTTGTCTTTTCATTCTTCTTTCAACTTCCTCCTTCTCTTCCTGAAGGCGTCGAGCCTGTGCTGCCGATTCTTGCTCTGCAACTATCTGCTTATCCTTGGCTTGAAGTGCATCTAATTCCTCTTGCCTTTGGTCTTGTTCATTCATGATCTTAAGCACAGCCCTTGTAGCTGCATACTGTGCTTCAGCTTCCTTTTGTTTTGAAAGTGACTGATTGGAGCAAATAGAATTAGGCCCACAGCCTCTGGTAACAGAGAGAGCAATACTGGATGTTGAAGAAGCAAATACAGAGCCGGTTTCAGGCCAAAGCAACTCATTGTCATCTCCCTGTATCCGAGACTTAGCATTCTCTATTATGACACTGGTAATTGAAATGCTTTTATCCAGTTTAGAACGCATGTCATGGGTGGAGTGTCAACTGTTCTGTAGGCATCGTAGACCTTATTAAGTTCAGCCAGTTCCTTTTCAATGCGAACTACATGATCTTGAAGAATGTCACTTGGATGATTTTGCTCCACAGAATTTTTAGCCACTTTAGCTATTACCTTCCAACATTCATAAACATTGTCAAAACATAGCAGCAATGATTTCAATTTGTCCATGTGTAGATATTTGCCCTTCTCTGTTAGTTTCCGTGATCTGGTGCTTTTACGGGATTCATTTTCAGGTTCAACACTTAAATCATTATTCTGTTTTTGCTCTAAGTCAAGTGTACTGACCTTCTGTGAATCAGCTATGTTTTCTAATTGCTGTAGGTCAGGTAATTTCTTACACTCAGGGAGATCTGTATCTCCTTTACCACATTGAGACATGATGAATAGAAACAAGAAACTTTAAAAATGCACTTAATTATCAGCCAAATGACTTAAACCTTTTCATATACTTAGTAAAATAGTGCCCAACATGAGATGATGAAACCCATAAGACAAAGCAGGTCAAGGCCTGAACACATTAGGTTAAACACAAAACACATGGAAATAAAGAAAATGCAAATAAATATTTTCAACTTCAGCAATGTGATTACTTAAATTCAGTTGCATCCCATTTCATTCCCCCTTTTGTCCTTTTTTTTGTCCTTAATGACCTCAAATGAGTGTAACTAATATGCCCAGGTTACTCATGAACCCACGTTTTAAAATGTTCCTTGATTGATAAAAGTCTTAGCCAAAAAAACCTAAAAAGGGAAAAGAGAACTCGTTAGCGCTTATCTGTTTGATGACGTTCGTCCACAGTCTCGTTGGTGTCCAACCTTAAATCAAGATGCAGTCCATGCTCAGTCACTTAAAGTTCCGGGTCGCTGGCTTCTTCAGCGAAAAGACGAGCTGGCTTTCATCCGATGCTTGTTTCAATCGCGGGAGCAGTTTCCCTTTCAAACGACAACACCGCTCTTCCGCGGCAAGGATAACTTCAGTCCATTGTCCGATGTTAACTTCAGCTCCAAGTTCGACTATCCAGGAAATACGCGAGACAAGTTCTTCAGTTACTGATGGATTTATTTTCTGGTTTAATATCGTCATCCACCGTCGAACTATTAAAAGTAGTAACAAATCACAACAATAAATAGACAGCCCTATAACCCAAACAAAAGTACAAAAACGACAAAGGCATCATACATCATAAAACACACACATACCTTGCTGGCTGCATACCACTGAGAGGGAAATGAGTAGATATCTTCTGGCTCAAACAGAGCTTAGACAGCGCGGCATAAACTTTGCAACAGCCGCGAGTCGGCTGCTAGCTTCTTACCCTCAGAGGAAGTGTGCGACATTTAAAGGCATCCGTATGAAACCCCAACCTACACGACGTCACATCCCATTAATTAAAACCACAAATGACACCCAGTACATTTTTAACCCAAAATAAACAAATATCAGAAATGTGAAAATATAAATGCAAAGAAAAATAAACAACCCACAGTCAAAGAAATTTAAACAGCTAAAGTTGGATTGTATTTTCTTCATGCGAGGACTGCTGGAAATAAAAGTGCCGTTCTTCAGAAGTGGTCCCGATCATTTTGTATGTTACCTCAACAAGCTAAACAGAGCTATCTCCAAGGGGGCTCCACCTACTACGGTTCGAGGGTCTGCCAGCTCGAGTTTGGTAACATTTGCCTCAATTTTGTGACCTGTCTGGTTTAAATGCTCAAATTTCGTTAATAAATATTTCACGAGTAATATAGTTGTCATTAGCCTCATTCTTACTGTAGGAACCTTTGGCAGTTCCTATAACCTTTTAATCCACGGGGCCGTTTTCTCCTGCATTCGGACACACAGGAACTCGGGACAATCTCCCCCAGTTCCTATAACCATTTTAGCTCCTTCTCTGAGGCTGGGTCTTTTCAGGGTTCTATAGGAACACATCTAATGGAGGTGTTTGGTGGTCGGTAGCTACGCCGCTTTTCATGCTGTCACGGCTGAAATGTTTACTCATACGACACAGACACAACCTGCGCGTGTTTAATAAGTTAAACTTACACGTTGTCTCCTTTGTCTGCGGCGCTCTGTTCTCCTTCCTTCATGAAACGAAGAAGTATCGCCTGCGCTCGATCCTTCGTCTCCTGACTCTCTCTGTGTGCTCTTCCAGCCTCGATATTAGACGCCTGATGTGATTGTCCATGATTAATATCACCATCATGCAGACCATGAACACGGTGGCCTCCCCGCTCTCCATATTAGCTTTTTATTGTTGTGTTTTTTCTTCTCTCCTTACTTTTACGGGGTTTTGTTTTGTTCTGTTTTGTTGTTGAATGTGGTGCTAAAGTAACACGTCCCTGCCGCAGACGGCTGCTTGGCCGCATCAGTCCCGACCTGGTCCCGACTCATGTGCGAATGCAGACTGAAACAGTTCCGCTGGGGAAGAACAGATATCAGAACAAAATTCAAGGAGGACCGTTCTTATAACTGCGTTCTTAGAACGGCACTGTCCGAAAGTGGCTTTTGTCACATTTTATTTGGCATTGGTAAATAATTATGCACAATTACAGATATTTACATGATATGAGTGATAACACTTGTTATAAGGGCTATTTGGCACAATAGGTGTGCCTTGAGATTTTTACTTGTCCTTTGGTGTACCTTGGGCACAAAAAGTTTGGGAACCACTGAACAGGGTCAGCATCTTGGCATCCCACTGCATTTTTTTAGGAGACCAATTGACTGAACCCTGCACAATGTTGTCTACATGGCCATCCATATTTAGCTTGCACACTGATACCGTAAATCCAGGGAACATTGGATACATCCCACCCAGCTTAACAGATGGCAATTCAACAGATGGAGTCATCCAGCCATGGTTTGTGGCTGGCAAAAGCTATCTACTTAACATGATTCAACTGTCTGCTGGAAGGGAAATACAGGTTGCATTTAACACAAGACACATTTTACATTTTTGTGTAGTTTGTGTACCATAGCAATATGCAATAAGTTGGAAGGGGTTTTAGAAAATTAACGATGATAGAATTTGCTTAAGAACTTTAGCTCTAAAGTTACTGCATCATATTTCAGGGAGTAATTTATTTATTTTTTTTTATTTTTTTTTTTTCCCTTGTCCTGTCCAGCATTATGGCAGCAGAATTGTAATCTGAATACCATTTATGCTAAACACATTTGCTATGCCAAGGGAAGCTTTATGAATGTAAAGCGAATCGAGGCTAATTCAAGCGAGGCTTACATAGCCTGGCTATGTGCCAGTGCCCGAGGAACGTAAGAAGCCCTGACGAGTGGATGGTGGAAAAAAGGAGATGGCAGAAAAGGAGAGCAAGACAAGAGCTGTTTTTCGGCAGCTGAACAAAGAATGCTGATGAGCTGTATGAGGATTTTTAAAGTGTCATCACCAGAAAAGGTAATACAGCTGTGATCAATAAAGCGAGGGAAACAGCATGGCAAACAACTGCCAACAGACTAATTGTGTAAGTTATACAAGTTTCACACCATTGTCAACTGTTACATGTTTATTTCACTGTCCTCATGTATTTATGCTCTCCTCTTTGTGTCATACTGTTTTTACATAAAGCATGCTGAATAGACTCTGTATGAGATGTACTGCACAAATATACTGGCCCTGCTCAATTTATTAATAATCCAATAATCAACACGCATCATCATACTTTGTGACTATATTATCGTCTGTGTGAGTGTGACCTACATATTAATTCTTCACTGTTACATCTATACAGGAGCAATCTTAACAGCCAAAAGCGTACCTGGCAGCAGGTGAAAGTAAAGTACAGGAACATATTTCAGAGTGGTAAGTAGCCTTTGAAGAAATGTTTTTGTCCAAAAAATGTGTTGAGCTGTAAGTATGTTGCGCTGTAGCTACCAAAAAAAGACAGAGGCCTCTGCCACTGCTGGGGGTCCTCCACCTGAAAATCTCACATCAGCAAAGGAACTTAATCGAAGGCAGCCGCTGGTGGTAGGAATATCCTCCTCGGGATATGTTCCCAAAAGTGTGCGGGATCAGTATGTAGAAGGTATTGATCACTTTCCCTCAAATTGTCAGTCTCAAAATAATAATAACTGATGGTGTGCCTATATCTGTCAGTGGTGGAAGACACCATCTTCCTGCTTGAACCCAGACCACAGAGGACATCCCTAACCATGTGTGAGTAGTTGTATTTAAATTAATTTTCTATCGATGGAAATACTATGCACATTTCTGCTTTCATAGGATCAGTGGCGCCAGCAGAAATAAATCCTAAGGGTGGCTGGTGGGGGCAAGGCAAAATCTTGGGGTGGCATACCCGACCAAAAAAAAAAAAACTCAATTACTTAGCTAACTTTCCGCTTAGCATGCTAACTTCAGAGAGCATGCAAACGAGTCACACATTTCAGTATACACGTATATAAAGTATATTCAAGTATTTCCAATAAAATTTGTGCTGTATAAAACGTATAAACACTGTATACCATACATACCTACAAAAGTTCTCTTCAGAATTCGTTGAAGCAATGCTTGTTGCTTGAACATGCTTCCATGTGCATCTTTGCAAAATTTCTCCACTCCAAATTAGAGCTCCGAAGAGGGGGGTAGGGGGAGGGGCAGGGCATGAGAACGTAGCAACGCAGCTGCATCAGGTTTTAGGTCCAGAGCACCAAAGTGCGTAAGACCCCACTGTGCTCTGTTTCTTATTCTTATTATTCTAATTAAATTAGATATTATTATTATTATTGTTGTTGTCGTTGCTCTTGTGATAGCACCATTTTCACATTATTAACTGTTGTGGTTTAAAATACATTCCCTAATCCACACAAATCCAATGCGCTCCCTTGTGGTGGCTAACGGGGTGGCAGCGAGTGATCTGATGGTGGCTGTAGCCACTCCTAGCCACCACGTGGTGGCGCCACTGCATAGAATGTCCGAACTCTGTACAAACGGAAACTTCTGTTGGGTATAAAGAGCACCAAATTAGATATGGAATACAAGTCACTGAAAATAAAAAAGCTCAAGCTCGAGGTTATGAAACTGGGCAGGGACGTAAGTGTAAATTCAGATAAAGGAGAAGGTCATGGTTTGAACTGTATTTAATTCTGTTTTCTCTCCACAGCTTGAGAAACATCCATCCATCCATCCATCCATCCATCCATTATCTTCCGCTGCTCCGGGGATCGGGTCGCAGGGGCAGTAGCTTGAGCAGAGAGACCCAGACGTCCCTGTCCCCGGCCACTTCCTCCAGCTCTTCTGGGGGGAACCCGAGGCGTTCCCAGGCCAGCCGAGAAACATAGTCTCTCCAACGTGTCCTGGGTCTTCTCCGGGGCCTCCTCCCAGTAGGACGGGTCCGGAACACCTCACCAGGGAGGCATCCAGGGGGCATCCTAAACAGGTGCCCGAGCCACCTCATCTGACTCCTCTCGATGCGGAGGAGCAGCGGTTCTACTCCGAGCCCCTCCCGGATGACCGAGCTTCTCACCCTATCTCTAAGGGAGAGCCCGGACACCCTGCGGAGGAAACTCATTTCGGCCGCTTGTATTCGCGATCTCGTTCTTTCGGTCACTACCCACAGCTCGTGACCATAGGTGAGGGTAGGAACATAGATTGAACGGTAAATCAAGAGCTTCGCCTTCTGGCTCAGCTCCTTCACCACGACGGGCCGGTGCAGAGCCCGCATCACTGCGGACGCCGCACCGGTCCGCCTATCAATCTCCTGCTCCATTCGTCCCCCACTCGTGAACAAGACCCCGAGATACTTGAACTCCTCCACTTGAGGAAGGATCTCATTCCCGACCCGGAGAGAGCATTCCACCCTTTTCCGGCCGAAGACCATGGTCTCAGATTTGGAGGTGCTGATTCTCATCCCAGCCGCTTCACATTCGGCTGCGAACCGCTCCAGTGAGAGCTGAAGGTCACGGTCCGACGACGCCAACAGAACCACATCGTCCGCAAAAAGCAGAGACCCGATTCTGAGGTCGCCAAAACGGACCCCCTCAACGCCCTGGCTGCGCCTAGAAATTCTGTCCATAAAAATTAGGAACAGAATCGGTGACAAAGGGCAGCCCTGACGGAGTCCAACCCTCACAGGAAACATGTCCGACTTACTGCCGGCAATGCGGACCAAACTCTGACACCGGTCATACAGAGACCAAACAGCCCATGTCAAGGAGTCCGGCACTCCATGCTCCCGGAGCACCCCCCACAAGAGTCCCCGAGGGACACAGTCGAACGCCTTCTCCAAGTCCACAAAACACATGTAGACCGGTTGGGCGAACTCCCATGCACCCTCCAGGATCCTGCTTAGGGTGTAGAGCTGGTCCACTGTTCCACGGCCAGGACAAAAACCACACTGCACCTCCTGAATCCGAGATTCGACTATCCGGCGGATCCTCCTCTCCAGTACCCCGAAAAGACCTTACTAGGGAGGCTGAGGAGTGTGATCCCCCTATAGTTGGAACACACCCTCCGGTACCCCTTTTTAAAGAGGGGGACCACCACCCCGATCTGCCAGTCCAGGGGCACTGCCCCCGATGTCCACGCCATGCTGCAGAGGCGTGTCAACCAAGACAGCCCTACAACATCCAGAGCCTTGAGGAACTCAGGACGGACCTCATCCACCCCTGGGGCCTTGCCACCGAGGAGCTTTTTAACCACCTCGGCAACCTCAGCCCCAGAAATGGGAGGCCCCACGTCCGAGCTCCCCAACTCTGCTTCCTCATCGAAAGGCGTGTCTGTAGGATTGAGGAGGCCCTCGAAGTATTCCCCCCACCGACTCACGACGTCCCTAGTTGAAGTCAGCAGAGCCCCGCGCTCACCATACACGGTGTTAACGGTGCACCGCTTTCCCCCCCTGAGCTGCCGGATGGTGGACCAGAAACTCCTCGAGGCCGTCCGGAAGTCATTCTCCATGGCCTCCCCGAACTCCTCCCAAGCCCGAGTTTTTGCCTCAGCAAAACATGTAATAAACATTAAACAATTCATCACAACTTGAACTCAAACTTGTCATTATTGTACGGTTCATGCAAAGTATTAGAAATTTGTTTATGCAATTATATTCACAGTGGGGTACCATGACCTAACATTTGGAAAATTATAAATCATCTCTGTCCATTTAGCCTTCTTACACTTGCTCTAACTTCAACTGGTACTGTGTCAATGGTAAATTATGAAAAGAAGTGCTAACTCAAAGGTCACAACAATAAGGATCAAAGGAAATATGTGTCCCTGTATAGGTCCCTCACTGTGTCAAGAGAAACTGAGTCCTTTCAGGCACTGGAACCTGCAGGGACTCGAGCAAGAAAAGACTTGAGCCTGAAAAGTTGTCCACAAGACAAAATGTATAAAATATGAAGTATACTATAAAATTTAAGATGGCTCTGTCAGAAGTTAGCCATGGTGCCTGAGACCTTTAAGCAATGAACCTGGATTTAATTTGGCCAAAGGTCATTTCTATCTGTGCCCTTGTTTTAGCATATGCATGGTGGAATGCCCTCTCCGCCCTTGTTTCTGGATCAGGAAATGGCGTGAGGAGGTGCGGCCAGCATGCATAGCCTCTGTCCCCAAGCAGGACACCATTGAACTCTCCTGCAGAATAAGACAAATGTTGAATGGATATACATGTGTTAAGACTTGGCAATTTGATGCAATATGTGCCTTTTATGGCTATCTATAATAAAGTATGACAAGCACTTTAAATTCCTTAAGATGACCTCTACACCTGACTTCTCATTAGATTACCAAAATTATATATATATATATATATGAGAGAGAGAGACTGTTCAGACCTGCAAATACCTGGGGATGGTGCTGGATAATAAACTGGAGTGGTCTGCCAACATAGAAGCAGTGTACAGGAAGGGCCAGAGCTGTCTCTTCTTCCTGAGACGGCTCAGGTCCTTAATGTCTGTAGTAATATGCACGTTTTATCACACTATCATTGAGAGTGCACTGTTCTATGCTATTGTTTGCTGGGGGAGTTGCACAACAGACAAAAACTGTAGGCGCCTGGACAAACTGGTGAAAAAGGCAAGTTCTGTTGTAAGCAGAAGGCTGGACCCTCTCAGTGCTGTAGTGGAGCAACGGATGAGGAGGAAATTGTATTCTGTTTTTGAGAACAATAAACATACTCTCCACAACATCCTAGCAGGACAGAGGAGCAGCTGCAGTGAGAGGCTCATCTCTTTGTGCTGCAGGACTGAGAGGTTCAGAAAGTCCTTTGTTCCCACAGCCATAAGGCTTTTTAACAGTGACTGCTGAGTTCTTCTCAAATTGATTGATTGATTTTTTTATTTTTTATTTTATTTATTTAGTCATTTATTATTATTATTATTAGTTAGTAGTAGTATTTTTTTAATTAGAATTGGTATTATTATTGTTATTGTTAATATACAATCATTGTAAATATTAATACATTTTTTGAGCTACTTGACTAATTTGAATTTCCCCCATTGGGGGATGAATAAAATATTTTTCTATTTCTATTTCTAAACACCTTACTTCAAAAGTACACTCCTTCTGGTAAGTAAAAATTTTGTGCCTTGTGCAAACCTCTGTGCCAGTGAGGATGCTCGGAAGATCCTCGAATCATGAACTGATCCGGGCCATTAAGCCTCAATGTTGGAAATTAAATGACCTCCATCACAGATCATCTGTATGCATGGAGGATAGGAGTCAATGATGAGGTACTTGGTTTCACAAGACATAAATGTAACATTGCTAGGGGCAGGTGGTGGCGTAGTGGGTTAAGCAGGCGCCCCATGTACAGAGGCTACAGTCCTCACTGCAGCTGGTCCCGGTTCGAGTCCCGCATCGGACGGCCCTTTGCTGCGTGTCGTTCCCCCTCTCTCTGCCCCTTACTTCCTGTCTCTCTTCAACTGTCCTGTCCATTAAAGGCATAAAAAGCCCCCCAAATTCTTTTTTAAAAGAAATGTAACATTGCTCAGCATTACTCAAAAGGGGTTGATGTGGTGTTTTTTGAAATGAGAAATCCAGTTCAGAGTCTATGGACAATTGTCCCCAAGTGTACCTGTACATTTAGGAAATGGAAAAATTTTTGGTTTACGTAGTCAGCCTCCACAGGTCCAGCAGGGGCCTGGATGCATACATGGGTACAATCTAGTGCACTGATAACATTGGGGAAGCCTGAGGGAGATGATAAACTTAATGCAAATACTTCAGCCAGTAGGTTGTGTTACATTTTATCGGCCATTGTAAATGTGGAGCAGCAGCCTGAAAGCACCTGTCCCCCATTTTTCTGAGTCTGGTCCTGGGTGGGTGTAGGTCGGGTGTTTGTGAAATGCGATAAGGTATCAATTAGTTTTAATGAATTCCATGTTCTTTTTTATTTCATTTCATGTTCACTACTTGTATAGTTGCGTTTCTTTAGTTGCACTGACTGATTGATATTGATTTTCTGAGACAGTGAAAGTGGTGATATGATGACCGCAATTTTTTTTTGTTTTGTTTTTTATACAAGACATGAGTTGCGGGAGCGCAGAATTCTACCAGGTGGAAATTTGTTTCCGGAGTCTGTATCAGCCAGTCGGAAATTTTTTGAGTCAAAGCTTAAGCTAAAGTTGAACATTACCCTGCCCAGGAGCAGGCTAACGTTCCGCTTCCGGCGCCAATGCGAGTGGCAGCCTTTCAAGTAGCTCCGGGTGTCTCGAGACTTTTTAGCGTTTTTAAGTTTGTTTGTCTTTGTTAGTAAGTTTGCTTTTTTCAGCTTCTACACGCGCAGTGTAGATATTTTTATATCCTATGGATACGTTTTCGAACCGAGTGAAACAGGAAAGTAGGAACTTTGGTTTCACAAGGGATCAGCTGCTCGCACTACGGTCGGGGAGCCATGCCAGCAAAGTTCAACCCATACCCGAGGAGCTGGTGAGACGCTACCATGGTTGCTGTGCTGGTGCGTTGGTGAAAGCGAGGCACCTGGAAAAACGGTGGAGGTGTAAACCGGCTATTCCTGCGTGTGTGATGGGGAATGTAAACTCGCTCGCCAACAAGACGGATGAGCTGGCTGCCTTGGTGAAGAACGTGAAGTTGTACAGAGAGTGCAGCTTGTTGTGCTTCATGGAGACCTGGCTAACCAGCAACATCCCGGACAACAACGTGGAGCTACCTGGATTTACTACGGTGAGAGCGGACAGGGATCCTAAGCTAAATAGCAAACAGAAAGGTGGGGGTCTTGCACTCTATGTGAACTGCAGATGGTGTAACCCTGGGCATGTGACTGTAAAAGAAACCATCTGTTGCCCAGACATTGAAGTGTTAGCCGTTAGCCTCCGACCGTACTACATGCCAAGGGAGTTCTCGCACGCCATTGTTGCTTGTGTTTACATTCCCCCACGAGCCTCTGCTGAAGTCGCGTGTGACGTCATCCACTCCGCGATCGCCTGGCTCCAAACCCAACACCCCGATGCCTTTATTGCTATTTCTGGTGACTTTAATCATGTTACACTGGACTCAATCCTGCTTGCTTTTCACCAGTATGTGTCTTGCCCAACGAGGAAAGACAGGACTATTGACCTTTTGTATGCTAACGTGAAGGATGCATACAGAGCCACACCTTTCCCTCCAGTGGGGAAATCTGATCACAACCTGGTTTTCCTTCAACCTAAATACACTCCAAAAGTGCGCAGACAACCGCCCACCACACGCTCATTCAGGAGCTGGTCTCCTGAGGCAGAAGAGGCCCTCAGGGACTGTTTTGAGCAGACTGACTGGAGCGTTCTGCAAGACTCTTTTGGGGAGGACATTGAAGGGGTCACACACTGCACTACTGACTACCTTCACTTCTGTATGGACATTGTCGCTCCCACTAGAACAGTACGCTGCTTCACAAACAACAAGCCCTGGATCACCTGCGATGTCAAACACCTTCTCAACCTGAAGAAGATGGCATTTAAAAAGGGGGACCAGGCGGAGCTGAAGCGCGTACAGGGAGAGCTCAAGAGCAGGCTGAAAGAGGCTAAAGGCTCTAGCATGGTTGCCGCGTCTGCTAGCGCGAGTGGTGTCGATGACGTCACGATTTCGTGCCATATATAGTGGCGCAAGTCGATGCGCCAGTAGTTGCAATTTTCTCCGTCACAGAGGTGGCGCTGCTACATGAAGGTTACCAATAGGCTGTAATTAATGATACTAGTGCAGTATTCGGATCATTTTAATTTTTTAATTTAGTTAATAGAGCTGAAGGTTTGAAGCTCCCGGCATCAACACAGTCTCTGCCCTCTTCTTTGCCTTCACGTATCTGTCCCGTAGCTTCTTCCAAACTTTCTTACAGAACTCTCCCTCTTTCCCCAAAGTTCTGCCAATCTCTGTCCACCAGTTTTGGGAGTTTACGTTGGTCCCTGTGCTGTTTCACTGCAGTTTCTGTACAAACGCACCTCCTGACTGAGCCTGGTCTCACATCGGTCCATCCGGTCTGTCGTTGTTGGCAGGGCCGCCGATAGGGGGGGACAAACAGGTATTTTGTCCTGGGCCCAGGAATGGGCAAAAAAAATAAAAAATAGGATTATGCGCATTAGTCCGCAAATATGTCCAAATGTTTCAGACACGCACGCCAATCAGGCTGAATTGATTTGAGAATCATCCCCGAATCAGCAGAAGCTGCAGGAGAACAATATGAGGGAGGTCTGGGATGGTATGAAGACCATCACAGGCTGCAGGAAGAGTGGCAGCACTGTAGAGGGGGATGTGGTGAGGGAAAACCAGCTCAACCAGTTCTTCAACAGGTTTGATAGCCCCGCCATGGGTGTCAATGCCTGTCTAAGACCTACTCCAGCATCTCCCCCTCCCCCACTAGCTGCTGTTACCTGCACTCTGGATACCACTACATCCTCACCCCTCCCCCCCTGACCACAGTCAATGAGGCACCACCCCCATCAGCAGTCAGGAGGTTGCCACTCTCCACATCTACACCCCTCCCTCCGAGGACCACTAACAGCCCCCACCAACCCCCAATCATCACTGCGGGCCAGGTCACAGGAGAGCTGAAGAGACTGCGCCCCAGGAAAGCAGCCGGCCCTGATGGAGTCTGTCCTAGACTTCTGAAAGCTTGTGCTGCTGAACTGGGAGAGCCTCTGCAGCACATCTACAACCTGAGCCTCCAACTGGGGAAGGTCCCAAAGCTGTGGAAAACATCCTGCCTCATTCCCGTTCCGAAGAAGCCACACCCCAGCGTAATGAATGACTACAGGCCCGTCGCGCTAACCTCTTAGATCCCAAAGACCATGGAGAGACAGCTACTGCACATTCTCAGACCACAAGTTCGCCATGCACTAGACCCGCTGCAGTTCGCCTACCAGGAGAAGGTGGGCGTGGACGACGCCATCATCTACCTTCTGCACAAGGTCAAGGGGAAGGGTGCTGTGAGAATCATGTACTTCGATTTTTCCAGTGTTGTCAGGAAGTCTACTTCCTGAGGAGACTGAGGTCCTTCAATGTCTGCAACAAACTGCTGTGCATGTTCTACCAGTCTGTTGTTGCAAGTGTCCTCTTTTACGCTGTGGTGTGCTGGGAAGGCAGCATAAAGAAGAGGGACGCGGGGCGAATGGACAGGCTGGTGAGAAAGGCAGGAGCTGTCACAGCCACTGAGCTGGACAGTCTCAGCACAGTGGCGGAGAGAAGGACACTGAGCAGGCTGCTGACCATCCAGGACAATGTTCACCACCCACTGCACAGAACTTTGGACAGTCAGAGAAGTATTTTCAGTGACAGACTCCGGTGACTGGCATGCTCATCAGACAGGCTGAGGAAGTCCTTTGTCCCCAGGGCCATTCAGCTGTTCAACGCCACACACAAGGAGAGGAGAAGCGAGATGGACTTCACTGTGTGAATCATCCAACACACCCTCCTCTACTTGCTATATTAGCCATTTGCACAGACTATCATAATGCACTCTCCCATTTGCACTGCTCACACTTTATCATGGACACACTTTGATTTTGTTTTTGTTTTTGCTCTATCCGCACATTCAACACAAGCATCCCACTACTCTTCTGGTACATTTTTTTGTTCATTCCTTGTTTTGTGTATGTGAACTATGATCTGTGATGTTAGTATGCTGTGTTGTCTGTGGTTGTGCGTTGTGTTGCACTTGTGTTGTTTTTTTGTATTCTGATTCGTAATCAGTGTATTCTGTATAAGCTACTGGATCCTTAAATTTCCCTCGGGATTAATAAAGTATCCATCTATCTATCTATCTAATTCAGCGGCATAAGTTACCATGGTTACTCAGCGGGCATTCAAATAAACCACGTTAGTGGAACGGAACTCTCTCTTAGATTAGCCAGAACTATCAAGAAAAGCCTGGCTTTCCGCTAATCCAGCTTCGTGGAACACCCCTCAGTTGGTGCCTTCATGTGGTATTGGTCGACCAACTAACTTCTATCTCATGATTCAGTGAAGACAGAACTTGAGTTACTTCTGAATATATTTGTCTCCAGGATATACCAGAGTCTTTCTCTTCTTGATTCTTGGATTTCCCTACCAGTTTCTAGGAGTCATATCCAGCCAAACACCAAACTGATCCCGTTACCAAACTGTTTGCCACTCTGCCCTGCCACTACATTAATTATCCTAAGGAGAAAGTTACATGCTAAAAAGAGAACCCAGGTAAGAAATTTTTTATTTTCTTTTTAAACCATCTAAAAAACATTGCCAGAATCAAAGGTGTAGTGTCTAAACCAGACTTGGACTAATCCACGCGTTTGTCTCCAGCAGGTTAGACTAATATAATGGCCTGCGCACTGGGCTCTCTAAACAGGCTGTAAGACAGCTGCAGTACATCCAGAATGCTGCTGCTAAAGTCCTGACTTGAACCAGGATATACATTCATATTAGTCCAGTGCTCAGGTCTCTGCATTGGCTCCTGTCGCTCAGAAAATAGACTTTAACACAGCTCTGCTTGTGTACAAGTCTCTTCATAGTCTAGCGCCAAAGTACATCTCTGACATGTTAGAGCCATATGAACCAACTCGGACTCTGAGAACCCTTAGGCAGGGGTCTCCTGCTGGTGCCCAGAGTTGGGACTAAACAAGGTGAGGCTGCGTTTCAGTTTTATGCTCCTAAAATCTAGAAAATCTTCCAGAAGATGTGAGCCAGGCCTCAACTCTGACAATGTTTAAATCCAGGCTGAAAACAGTTCTATTTATGCCCCTTTTCCATTGCCGATATAGCCCGACACTACACGGCACGGCACAGCACGGCACCAGTACCATTTCCTTTTCCACACAAACCGTGACCTGGAAGTGGGCGGAGTCGGCCTGGTCACCACTAACGTGACGTCGGTTGCAGGCGACTACAAAGTGTCACGCCGCGGCTAGTCAAAAGTAAACACAACGATGGAGTGTAATGTGTAATGCAGTTGACAATTCATATTGTTTAGTTAAACCAAGCTCTTTATTAAAAAAGACAGTACAAAAGTAAACAGCAGGAGTTGTCTCAGATACAGGCGTCAACGCCAGTGTTGGTGCCGGTGGAATGCAGATAGCAGACATCCCAAGTTCCAAAAACTCATTTCAGGGAGATGCTTATCGAAACCCCCCCCCGTGCCTATTTAGTTTTGGGGGTCTCTAATTTTGCCTATTTATCAACATATTAAATTGGGGATTTTTTAAAAGGCTTAGACAGGCTGGATATAGATAGTTAGATACTGTAGCTGGCTAGTTAGATATAGGCCTACACAATTTAGTAACTAAATGTGTATTGATACTTTAAATAAGTATTTGATACGTTTTGCTTTATTTTATAACATTTTATAACATATATAGCATTTAACCTACAGAAATAAAATGCAGATGATGGCGCGTTCACCTACCTCCACATGTTTTACAGTCATTAAGTCCGCCGTGGGCAATACTGAAGTCACTATTGCATACAGTGCACCTCGCCACGGTGTCATCATTCTTCACCTTCTCTACACATGGGTATACTTTAGTATATTCTGCTGTAAAATGAGTCTTATATTTTCGTTTTTTTTACTCGAGGATTCACCCTCTGCCATTTGGCAGGATGCACAGTTTTGAGTGGTAACTTAGGTGACTGTCAGAGAGTAAATCGAAGCCCTCCCACACCGAACCAATCAGCGCGCCCTCTGACCAGCAGTCGCCCTGAACGCTCGTTGAACAGAGCATCGCTTTGGACACATACGCACAGGTTTCACACGTCCCCACACCCCTCTCTCTCGTGCCTGCGCAGTCGAAACGCGCATGGTGCACGAGTTATTGTGTTGCCTGCACGCTCTCACTCGCATTGAAAAAAAAAAAAAAAAACTCCCTCGAATAGTCTAAAATCCGGGATATTTTATCCGACTCGCGGGCATCCGTGATTAACTATCAATATCAGGGAGACTCCCGGAGCATGTCTTTCGGTTTGACCCACCCCGGCTGTTGTGGTCCTTTACCTGCCGGTAATCACTCTTCAGCTTGTCTCGGCACTGCTGAGAATTCCGGTGATAGCCATGGCTAGCCATCAGCTTGGCTATATCCTGGAACATCTTCTCGTTTCGTGTCGCTCCGTCCAGTTCCTTCTGTATGCGGTCCTCAGCCACCACAAACAGAAAGGTCTGCACCTCGCTCATCGTCCATGGGTTGGCTTTCCTTCTCTGGTCTTTCATATTCGCAATTCTTTTTATTCTCTGTTGCTCTCGCAGGTGTGTTTTCATACATGGCGGGTGATTCTTTAAAGCTCCCCGAGCTTCGTCGCAATTTCACCTGACCAATCAGTGGACAGCACTGATCACGTGACGTTTTAGTATCGGCTAGTACCGACTAGACCCACCTCTTAAGCAGGTACTAGCCGGTACTAAAAATCGTAACGGGTCCCACCTTCAACCCGCAATGGAAAAGCTCCCAATCAGGGTAGAGTCGTACCGTGTAGAGCCGTACCGTTACAAAAATTTTCAGTGGAAAAGGGGCATTAGTTGTGCATATGACAACTGAAAGTCTTTTATTTGCAGTCTTTGCTTTTAATTTAATTTTTTTTTTATGATTTTATGTAGCTGTAACACTTTGAATTGCCTTATGTATGAATTTTGCTCTACAAATAAACTTGCCTTGCCTTTTCATTTTTGTCTTAACTGGACTCTCACCTGTAAACTTCCCTTCCACAGACTCTGAAATCCTAGCTCCCGCAGAACAGACTGCAAATTCTTTTGGACTTGTTAACTGCTTTATCAGTTCTATTTTGTAAATAAACATTACATCTTCATCTTGTGCTTTGTGTCCGTTATTAGGTCCTGCCATTTAGAACAATTGATTGACCAATTGATCTCGGGATGTCCACCACTGGAAAGAATGGCAACTTAGAATATTTTCTACTTGTGAATAATCTTTCTCACTGTAGAACGATTCCAAATATTTTGGAAAAAAGAAACTCTTTCTTTCTTTAAAACATCCAGTCTTCTAGAATGGACAAACCAAGTTGTTTTTCTGCAGCAAAACAGTTTAATTGCAGACAACAAACCTATTGCCAGTTAACACGTACTACACTCCTCCATTCTTTTTGCTTTGTTAATTATTTAATGGACCAAGTGAGGAGGACCATACTAAGCCATAAGTTTAGAGCAAAATAGGCTACAACACACCTCCACAACCTTGATGATGTCAGCATTACCTTGTAAGTAGTACAGATCTTAATGGCCGTAGAAGGATATTTCATCAACTTAAAGCCATCTGCAAGGCTGGTAATGGGGACCATGCAAATGTCCTTCCCTTGCGTCTTCTAAAAAATCTTAAACCTACATTAATGCGTCACAGATGTGCTTCCTTGTACGTGAAGTGTCAGCCATATTGATGCAAAGACTTCTCAGATTTGTTAATGGGTGACAAACGCATCAATACTCGGGGAAGCAGGGGTGCCGCTAGGGATTTAGGGCCCCATGAAAACAATTTTTACTATCATTCCCATATTTGTGAAAAAAGAAAAATACGACAGTTGACAGGTAAGTAAGCACTAAACACTTTGAATACAATGGAATTCATTTAGATTCATTTATGTGCTGCAACACTAATACTTTAATTCTAAACTCTAAATTAGGCTACCTGACAAATACAAAACTTAAATATAAAATAAACTGTTCCATGAAAATAATAGCATTAATCATCTGTGGAGAACCAAATAAAATCTGGGCAAAGAAAACACCATCAAAAAAAAAAAGGCCAATTACCTGTTATGATTTCTCGTCATTTCAACATCATCTATAGCATAAAATCAGCAGAAGATGTTAAAGCAATACTATGTAACTTCTCAAAAAGCCCATTATGGAGCTCCCCCTACAGGCAACTCTAGTCCGGTCTCTTGCTTTGTCGGCCTCTCTCTTTCTCTTCCTTGCTTCATCAGTCAACGTCTTCTTCTGTTTCTTCGGTGCCTCTGCCATGATGATTGTACTGACAATGTTGCGCTAGCTTAGCCTTATACCTGGGAGCGTGAGAGGGGTCTATTTGTTTTTGCGGTAGGTGTGCCAGAAAGCAAGTCGAAGTACTTCCGCTCAGCTCCCGGGCCGGTCCAGCAAAGTTACATAGCGCAGTTATTCCAACTCAGACCCCCGAAGGGCATAGGAGACAGGCCAATCGTAATATTAAAACTCATTCTAGCCGCACAATTTTTTTCAAGCTGTTATTTTAAGGTAGAAATGTTACATAGAATTGCTTTAAACTAAGTGGGCTCATACATAAAAACATAACAGGACTTTGCATGGTATATCGCATCGTATGACAGTGAACTGAATATAATAAGGTCAACAGTAGCCCACAGTGGAGATTTAAAGCCAAAACTTTGCTGGAAGTCAAGAACATGTAAACTTCTGATTGGATTGAGAACCACAAATTTTCTCCTCTGTTCTTCTGTTTCAGTGATAGCTGAATTTTAACAAAATAAAAACGTTTTTATATATATATATATATATATATATATATATATATATATATATATATATATATATATATATATATATATATATATAGTTATTCGTTCCTCTAATTTAGAAGAGTCTCAGTTAGTCTGGAAAGATAGTTTAATAACGTATAGGAAAGCCCTTCGTAAAGCTAGAACTGCTTATTATTCATCATTGATAGAAGAGAATAAGAATAATCCCAGGTTTCTTTTCAGCACTGTAGCCAGTCTGACTAAGAGTCCGAGCTCTGCTGAGCCAGTTATTCCTTTAACTCTCAGCAGTGATGATTTCATGACCTTCTTTATTAATAAAATTGTTTCTATCAAAGAGAAGATTGATGGAGTCCTTCCCACTATTATCACTGATGTATCATCAAGTACAGCAGCTTTAGAAGTATCTTTAGAACCTGATTTATATTTAGACGGCTTCTGTCCAGTTGATCTCTCTGAACTAACAACAGCAATAGTCTCTTCTAAACCATCAACTTGTGTTTTAGACCCAATCCCAACCAGACTGTTCAAGGAGGTTTTCCCCTTAATTGATACTTCCATATTGGATTTGATCAATTTTTCTTTGTTGACAGGATATGTACCTCAGACTTTTAAGGTTGCTGTAATTAAACCTTTACTTAAAAAACCTACTCTTGATTCAGAAGTGTTGGCTCATTATAGACCTATATCCAATCTCCCTTTTATGTCTAAAGTTCTTGAAAAAATAGTTGCAGCTCAGCTTTGTGATCACTTACACAGAAATAATCTGTTTGAAGAGTTTCAGTCAGGATTCAGAGTGCATCATAGCACAGAAACTGCACTGCTGAAAGTTACCAATGATCTCCTCTTAGCCTCTGATAGCGGACTTGTGTCTGTGCTTGTCCTGTTGGATCTCAGTGCTGCATTTGATACGGTCGATCACAGTATCTTATTACACAGACTTGAACATGTTATTGGGATTAAAGGAACTGCATTAGGCTGGTTTAAGTCATATTTATCTGATAGATTTCAGTTTGTTCTTGTAAATGAAGAATCTTCCTCACACACCAGAGTAAGTCATGGAGTTCCCCAGGGTTCTGTGCTTGGACCGATTCTTTTCACTTTATACATGCTTCCATTAGGTAACATTATTAGACAGCATGGCATAAATTTCCATTGCTATGCTGATGATACTCAGCTGTACTTATCTATAAAACCAGATGAACCCAATAGGTTGGTCAGACTACAAGCATGTCTTAAAGACATAAAGACCTGGATGACTCAGAACTGTCTGCTTCTAAATTAAGACAAAACTGAAGTCGTTATCTTTGGACCTGAGCGTTTCAGGGAGAAATTGTCTAGCTATATAGTTACTCTAGATGGTATTTCCTGGGCTTCTAGTTCTACAGTGAGGAACCTTGGAGTTATTTTTGACCAGAACTTATCATTTGACTCGCATATAAAACAGGTTTCTAGGACTGCCTTCTTTCATCTTCGTAATATTGTTAAAATCAGGAACATCTTGTCTCAGAGTGATGCAGAAAAACTAGTCCATGCATTTGTTACTTCAAGATTGGACTACTGTAATTCTTTATTATTGGGCTGTCCCACATATTCTCTGAAAAGCCTCCAGCTGATCCAAAATGCTGCAGCCAGAGTTCTGATGAGAACTAACAGGAGAGATCATATTTCTCCAGTTTTAGCTTCTCTTCATTGGCTCCCTGTTAAATTCAGAATAGAATTTAAGATTCTTCTCCTTACATATAAAGCTCTTAATGACCGAGCTCCATCATATCTTAAAGATCTCATTGTAAGATATTTTCCTAACAGAGCACTTCGTTCCCAAACTGCAGGTTTACTTGAGGTTCCCAGAGTTTCTAAAAGTAGAATGGGAGGCAGAGCCTTCAGTTATCAGGCCCCTCTATTGTGGAATAAGCTGCCAGTAAATGTCCGGGAAGCAGACACCCTTTCCACTTTTAAGACCAGGCTTAAAACTTTCCTTTTTTATAAAGCTTATAGTTAGGTCTGTTGAATATGATAGTGTGTCTGCTAGTGTGTCTTGTTCTGCCTCCACCTCTGGCACCCTCTATACTTTCATTACCCCCTACCCGAACCAGGGTTTGAATCCCATTCCTGCCTATCTTACCTCTTTTATTTCTACCCCTACCCGAACCAGGGTTTGCATCCCCACCCCGCTGTGACTGGTGTGCAGTTGGTGAGAGTGAGTTGTATGGCTTTGTTTTTGCTGGTATTTTTAGTGATTATAGGACTGTTTAGGTGAGTTTGTCTGCTGAATCTGCTAGTGTGTCTTGTCCTGCCTCCACCTCTGGCACCTTCTATACTTTCATTACCCCCTACCCGAACCAGGGTTTGAATCCCATTCCCGCTTATCTTACCTCTTTTATTTCTCCCCCTACCCGAACCAGGGTTTGCATCCCCACCCCGCTGTGACTGGTGTGCAGTTGGTGAGAGGCTGAGGTAGTTTGTGGCTGTAAAAGATGGTTCTATATATGGATCTATATAGGGAGTATAGGGAATTACTCACTGAGTCTGGTCCTTTATTTATTTATTTATTTTCGTTAGCACAAGTTTCTTGTGTTTACCTTGAATAGGGATGGCTCAGGTGATCCTGAAACATCCCATAGTTAAGCTGCTATAGGCTATAGGGGGGCCTCATTTGTCACACCTTTCCCCACTTTACTCTCTTTATGTATATGTGACATTATTGTGGTCATTAACTCGTGTTTCCCTGTTCCAACAGATATCCTTTGAATGGTGTTACAGTGCCGCCGCCGCGGCCCCCCCCCCCCCCCCCCCCCCTTTCTGTCTTCTCAAACCCCAGCTGGTCGAGGCGGATGGCCACCCTTCCTGAGTCTGGTTCTGCCAGAGGTTTCTTCCTGTTAAAAGGGAGTCGTTTCTCTCCACAGTCGCCTCAGGCACGCCGCTCAGGGCCGAAAAACAAATTTTCAGTGCAATCTGTTGGTTTTCTTAGCTAGGAAATTGTTTTTGAATTGGCTCTATATGAACGAATTGGATTATTTTATGAATTATGATTATTATTAATTAATTGAATTCCAATTGGCTTGAATTGGACTTACTATCTAAGTGCCTTGAGATGACATTTGTTGTATTTGGCGCTATATATATAAAAATGAATTGAATTGAATTGATAAAGTTTATCATTATTATTAATTCAACACACAGCTGCTCACCTCCTTCCTCGTGTGGGGGCACCGGGGCTGTTTCAGGGGCAGGTGGAGTTGGGGGCTGACTGGCAGCTGCTGCTGCTGCACTTGACGTATCTATTTGGAACGAGGCATCAATTTGACAGAAGGGAGGTCAACCGATTGAATATGAACTGCTTGCTAAACGTTTGAATGCATTAATTATTGAACTAAAATAGTGAAATGTAAAAATCCAGAGTTTTCTTCAGAAATATGAGCTAACTTACAGACCATGGACAAAGTTAATATTCCATAACTTTCCACCACATGAACCACTAACAAACCCAGCTTGCTTTTTGAAGTATTGGGTGACATACTGTCGACCCTTTGATTCCTTCTACTCGTTTTTGGCAACCTGACGTTTGAGGCATATTGCCTTCTCTGCCTTCTTACTCACTGTGGCGCTGTCACTGACAAACCGGTGTGCTGCAGCTGATCCAGTCGGGTTGTGTGGAAGTAAGGAGAGCTGTGACTTACACCAGCTCTGCTTTCAGCAGTGTGTTTAAAAAAAAAAAGTGCACTGCCTCCTTGTCCTCTTCTCTGAAAGGACTCACCTGTTTATATTGTGATGTGTCTCCCCACTCTGATTAAAGATTAACATTCCTTGTAAACTGTATTGATCCAGAACTTCAAGGATACAGTGGAAACAGGATAATCGCATAAACAGTTCTGACCCAAATGTTTTGGCTTCTTTTTCATATGTGTAACAGCTTAGCAACCTCTTCTGACACTTATAATCCACTATTTGCATGGAATTGAGAAATTAGGTTGTTTCCATACAGGACTAGTTTAGGGTGATCAGAATACAAAAAAAAAAAAAAATCAGTAAAATGGCACTGTTCTGCATTTTCACAAATCAGAAAAAGGTTTCACAAATCCCAGACAAGGTTTTAATGAATCTACAGCCTCTTTAGAATAATTCTATCCAAATTTGAGCAGTGTAACTATTGTAGTTTCCATACAGGACCTAATTTAAGGCAATCAAAATGCAACAAATTGCAGTGAAATGGCCCTTCATGCCCGTCCCTTTAATTTGCGAATCGGAGGCTGGCGAATAGGATGCCAACTTCAGCGTCGTGTAACCGGGTGTTGTTAACGCCGACGTGAATAACTATTTAACCGTATTTACGTTTATCCTTAGCCAGCAGTTTTAAAAAGGATTCTACGTCGCCCAATCTGGCCCCTGGAATACATTTGACTATGGTCGCTGGTGCCTCTAATGCTACATTTCTGACTATAGAGCTGCCAATTACCAGGGTTTTGTCCTCAGCGGGTGTGTTGCTGAGTGGGGAAAATATATTTGAAGTGTGGACAGGTCGATGGTGAACCACGGGCTTGACTTTAGGGCTATGCCTCCTCTTCCTGACAGTCACCCAGTCACCTTGGCTGTGTTCGAAACCACCTACTACATACTACATACTCGCAAACGGCATACTCATCGATCAGACAGTATGCAGAGCGTTTACACACAATGCACTTCGCTCCTGCCCGAGCCGAAATCAGCCGGCCTGAAGCTGATTTCACTTAAGCAATAAACTCTGTAAATATATAACTTTAGCAACATTTGAAACATTTTCAGGTGAGAAAGTAGTCGTTTAGATCCCCAACGTGTTGAAAAACTGACAAAATACCGGCTATTTACAATTTTGTTCCGACGAATTTGGCGCTACTAAATGTAACGGAGTGGTAAGGACCGGAAAAGTTTTAAACTTTAGCTTTCAACGTTCTTCTTGCTTCGAACCAGACAACGCCACCCTGGGATAAGATTGGGAACTACAGCCCAGGGACTGTACAAGAACCCCTTATTTGACCCCCACACAAGTTCTACTGCATTAAACAGGAAACGTGGATTCCGTAACAAAATGACTTTTTATTAACAATATGCACATATAAATATTAAAATAGACACTTTAAAATGTTTCCCAACCACTGCACACACAAATCTGTAGAAAGGTTAGGGTCCTCGACACAGGGCAGGTGCACCCGGGAGGGGGGGAAGTTATACTAAGCCCCCTGTACAGGCCTTGGGTAAGTACACACAAACACGCGTGCTCATGCACACACTAAGTGAAGGTGAATTATGGCACTCACTGCTGGAACACTCACACGAAGGTAACACTGCAATTCACTGCACACCACGTGACCGGACCCACCACCAGGAGCTAAGAGGACCTCCCTCCGGGATTACCTGCACCTGTTAACAAAAGAACAAGGGTAAATGAAAGAAATAAAAGGCCTGCCACTTGACCAACAAATAAAGACAAACAAAATCAATAAAGAGACAATTGCGGGATCAACACAAAATACTTGCAACCACCACTGGCCATGCGAAGTTGCTATAGGCAAAAGCCACACTGGTGAACAGTAGCAACAGCAGCAAGCCAGGGACACTGGTGTGTGAAGTCTACACACCCACAGGGAAGTTACAAACAAAAGGAAAATAAGACAAATTAAAATACTCAACTCAATCAAAAGAAAATATCAAAACAAGGAAAGAACATCCCACAAAGAAATATACAAAATAAACAAATGACTCATGCTCTCACCATTATATGCCAGGACACTCACTTGCACAGACTAATAGTTAGCATTCATACACACACATTGAACCAAGGACGCAGGAACACATTTTCACCAGGGGGTGCTGGGGGGGGATTCATTTTTTTTAGATGCAATTTCCTGCATTCTAATCAATTTTAGGGTGAGTAATCCTAGGCTATCTGACTTACTCTCGCATGTTTTATGTAGCCTAAACAAGGAGGCTAGATTTTACCATTTTTTTATTTTAAATCTCACGTTGAAATGATCAAGTTCTTCTTGCGGAAGGGAAACGCGCACCTGATGTGGAGACGAGGACGCGCACAAGAGCAAATCGCGCTGCCCCAACAGTCAGCCAGAGCGCGAAACTGTACCAGAGAGCGTAGCTGTCCATGGTACCAAACATCTAAACTATATTAGGTCGTACATTTTAGGTGGCAAAAACAAGATAACCATAACCTTAACAAGATTAAGCATATGTATCAACAAGGCTATAAGCTTATATTTAATGAGACACACACGTGTATTCAATCATAAGTGCATTTATTTTTTTTAGACAAAAATTGATTCCACTAGCAAACTTGTGCTCTCTCGCTCTCCTGGGCACACAGCGGAAGCAGCCGCGCTGATTCTCCTCAGACTTGCGCTCATTCAATGAACTACAGCAAAGTAATAATGAAAAAAGAAATACACAGGACCAATTAGGCATGCATTAGTCTGCTGCTATTCTGAAATAGTAGCCTGATAACATAAAGGAAACTAGAAAAATAATTAATCAAGCAGCAAAACCACACAACCTGCTGAGAACAATTTAACCAAAGCGAACTTAATTAAAAGCATTGCTTACCAGATGGAATAACTCCAAAGGTTGCCTTGCGCTCTGGTGTGGCACTGATGAACTCCCTCATAAGGGCGTGGATGTCCACTGTATCCAAGATATCTTGGTGCAAGTGGAGTAGGGCTAGGTGGGTCAATCTCCGCTGAGTGACGGTGTTGCGAAGCCAGGTCTTCAGCCTGCGAAGTGCCGAGAATGACCTCTCGGATGAGGCCACAGAAACAGGGAGAGACAGGCAGAGATGGAGGAGTGCTTCCGCATCTTTGAAGAGTGATCGGGTTTGGACGTGTAGGCTGGACATGTACGTTGCAAGGTGGTTGAGACTTTGAAAGTGTTGCTGTTTGGTTAGCCCTCCCAGCATCTGTAACTGCAGCTCAAGAGCAGGCACCTTGATGTTTTCTGGCAACTTCAGGGTCTTCAGGGCGTCTGTCAACCGATCCTTTGGCTGCATTGAGCAGCACGGACTCCCTCAGAGCAGCTGTTGCCATCCCACTCTGATCAAACCGCCGGTCAAGTTCACAGCTCACAAGGTCTACCGCTTCAAAAAACTCTCTCTTCCAAGCTGGTACTCCTTTAGACGGGACGATGTCCTCAGCCTGGTCTGTGTCGCGGAACCTTGATGGCGTTTTTACAAGGCGGGCCGGGTCCGGCATCTTGAGGCCATGTGCAGCTGCTGATGCGGTTGTTTTTCTCAGCATTTCATCCACTGCATCTTCGGTGCGCAAGGCTCGCACACGTTCCTCGAGGGTCCGTACGCACTCTAGCACTGCAGCGACGGTGGAATGTTCTGCTTGGAGCACTTTGGCCACAGCTTCACAGGGAGTGAACAGCGACTCTGAGCAGATCAGTCCGAACATGGTTTTCCCTTTCTGAGCTTGTTTGAGAATTCCACCGATCTTAGATCTCGTGTCCCCTCGAATGCTGCGGTCTTGCTGGAGTGTTTGGAGTGTTTGGAGAACTGCGCCAAACGAGCGTGTCACTCTGGATATGGCAGTGGCTCTGATGCTCCATCTTGTGGGACACAAACCAAGGAGGCGGCATCTTTCTTCTTCCTCACCGAAAGACAACTCGAACACGGTCTTTCGCTTAGCGGATTCTCTGATGACAGTTGATACGCTCTGTACAAACTGGAGTGTTTCCGTTATCAGCGGTACCTCTCGTGCAACCTCTTGTAGCACCAGGTCAAGGGAGTGGTTGGCACAATGCACAAACAATGATCCTGGACATTCCTTCCCGAGTCTCGCCTGAACCCCCGAAAACTTCCCGGCCATGTTGCTGGCCCCATCGAAACAATACCCCTGCAGCTTATTTAGAGGTAGGTTCAAGTGCAAAAAGAAATCCTTGATACACCAGAACAAAGTCTCAGATGTACTGTCAGCTGCGTTGTAGAATCCCAAAAACTGGCCCTTCTGGTTGAACTGTTGGTCAGTGTAGAACAAATGACAGGAAAACTGTTCGCACGATGTGATGTCCGTTGTTCCGTCTGCAATCAAGCCATAGTATGGGGAGCTTTGCGCCGCTGCCACTATCTTCCTCTGCACAGCATGAGCCAGAAGCTCCAGAATCTCATTTTGGCACTCGCACCCCATCCAGTTGTCTCGCCTGAGGAGCCAGTCGCGTGCTGCTGGTTCGGAGTACGTCCTCTCCAGCATCAGCTGCCAAAACACCCCATCACGATGGTGTTGTCCTCTTATAGGTAGCCCGTCACGTCCGAGGAATTTCAGCGATCTGAAAGCCAGCTCCAAAACTGTCTGCGCAGTCATATGATTCTTCGCGATAGCGCTTGATAGCAATGCATTAATTGGTGTCATCTTTAATGCCGCTAGTTTATTCACTGCTTCAATATGACAGCGCGACTTCTCATGAATATTGCACTTTTCAGTTGCCTTTCTCCAGTTTCGGAAGCCCCCCTTCACAAAACTGCCAGCACTTATTGCTGCATCTGGATTGACAAGGCGCTTCTTGATCGCAGAGCAGCAGTGAAAACACAGAGCGATGTCGTGCTCTTTAACATAGTGTATCCATGACCATCGCTGAAACCACCCAGAGTGAAAGGACCGGGAGAAATTTTCCTTGCCAAAACGTCTGGCTGGGAACGAGTGGTCTGATGGTTGAAAGGGAACTTCATCGAGTACATACCCACATGTTTCCTCAACAGTGACTGGGGAGGTGGTAGCCTTACTGGTGCTCTCACTACAGCCAGTTAGCGCTTGCTGCTCGTGGTCAGTGCTGGAGTGGGAAAGATGCCCTGCTGATGATGATGAAGGCGTCTCGTCTTCCTGAACTTCCTTCTCGTCATAGGATGACTTTTTTTCTTTGGCTTTTTGCCCCCCTCCATCTTTAAAGAAATCCGATATCCTTTTCTGGCTCATTGCTGCTAGCTTGACACCACTCACCACAAGCAACAAACGTCTCTCCCGTCACACTGTTCTTTCCCGCCAGGTTGAGGTCTAAAAGTTTATCATTCATTTCAAACCAAATTTTTAAAAGACATTTAAAACTACTTATAAGTATGAACAAAGTAGAAAACATTCATATTTTGTGTTTTTATTTTAGAATAATAATTAGGGGGAGAGAAACTATGCCTGAATTTAGGCTAATACACAAGTGGTGTAGTTGCGTCTGTTGTCCAGTGGGGGGTGCTGCAGCACCCGGAGCACCCCACTTCCTGCGTCCCTGCATTGAACTCGGCCACAGTCGAACACCACCAGCGCAGGTTGAGGCTAGAACTAGCCCCACAATGGGCCGCAACAGCCTCAGAGTGATAACGGGTGACCGGCACCGCGTCACGTGAAGTCGAAGCAATTGCCCGGGTGGGACAAAACAGCAACAATCCCGAGAGAACTTGGAATCAGCAGCTACACCCAGGCGCCTACAAATACAGAGCAAAATGTGATGTAACTGGGCCATTGTACTAGTTCTAACGGCGTGATGGAAAGTTGAAATGTTATACTCACGTTCCCAAAGCAGCAGGAGGAGAGGAGGGAGACAATACAGGCCGACGAGCAGAGGGAAATTCATAAACCCCAGCTACAAAAATAAAACCTCGTTTAGAACCGAGTCAACAGTCAAACACCTAACAGGTGGTTAGCGTCACGAGGGTGGTCTACCTGAGCCAGAAGGAGAGAGGCTCGGAACTCCGGCAGCTGACAGGGCAGCCGACAAACAAATGATGGCACCGAGCCAGTAGCTACACCTGTACGAGGCGGGGAGCGGCAGCACGCCAAGTTGAGCTTCGCAACAGATTGCAGTGCAAAAAGCAGACCAAAGTGCATGCATGGATGAATGAGGAAAGGCCCGTTGACCGTCGGTTCTTCCTCCTAGCTCGCAAAAGCCGGCATCTCAGCTTGAATGATATCAGCTGTGGGATCAGCTGATAGGTCAGCGTGACGTGATGACGCAAAAGCCGGCTTCTCAGCTTAAATGATATCAGCTGTGGGATCGCTGATGGGTCAGTGTGACGTGATGATGCACGTAACATGATGGAAAAGGAGCGTCTATGCCCACCTTGTTACATAAAGCTAGCTGTAGTGAGCAACGCACTTCCGGTTATTTTATTTATTTTCACAAATAAAATACCCGTTGCCTTTTGTCATAGGGAAAGCCATTACGATACAATTGGTGCTTTCGTTTTGAAAACAGGAAGTAAACCTACCCTCGTTGTAGCTAGCTTGTAACTGCTGTTTTGACAGGAAATGACGATCGGCGACGTCACGTTACATTGCATCTTGGGTAGTTTGAGTATGAGTAGTAATCTCATGATGCATACCCAACATTTCGGCGAATCTAGTATGCATCCGGGAACTTAAAAAAAAAGTTAAAGTTAGTTGGAGTAGTGGGAGTAGTAGGAGAAGTAAGCGGTTTCGAACACAGCCCTTGTGATCCCGGCTGCTCGGGGGCGGCTAATGGAGTTGGCTACGCTAGGTGGCTCCGCACTAGCTAAAGGGACCTGGCTCGCTATTGGTTGATTTTCAACAGTGCAGAACCGAGCTTCCAATTCAGATAACCTCGCCTCCAAAACTACAAAAAGACTACATTTGTTACATGAACCATTATTGCTAAAAGGAGGCAGAGGAGTAACTAAACATCTGACAAATGGAGCAGGTGAAAGCAGGAAATAGAGGGAAAGAACTGGTAGCCATGCTAAGCTAGAGAGCCAGACACACCGTTAAAAAGTGAAAATAAAGACTAAATATCTGTAGGAGTGTGTTAGAACAGAACGATAAGCTATAGAGTTAACTATGCAAAATTGTGTAAGTTATAGGTAGAAATAAAGTGATTGTCAGTAGTCCAAGAGGAGCAAGAAATTTCCACAGTACACAAACAAGGTAACAGGAAGTGATGCAATATGTCTTACCGCAAAGCAAAGCGTCGCCAATTTCCTGGGCGTTTTTTTCCAGAGACGTGTTCTAATTAACTGTGATAATCGAGACAATAAATAGTGAGTACAAACTCTTTGAACCAAAACCTCTAACTGAACTATATAATATACTATTGACCGTCTTAAAAATGCAGTCACACCAACTGTGTACTTCTCAACATGTTGATGTTCTGATGAGGATTTACAAGTTATTATTACAACACAGTACTGATGGGTCAGATGAAACCCATCTTCAATCTCAGTCTTTATTCGATCTCCATCTGTTAAATTTGGCCAACATGATAAACACAAAGTGGTGAAAATAATACCAGCTGATAATCACTATCATTACTACCGTTACCACATACAGAGAGACATTTGGTTTGCGACATCAACCAGTTAAGATAGAGTAATCACATTTTTTCTAATTCAAATTTCATAGAAGGAGAGTGGTTTCAATGTATTTGTGGTATAAAGTCAATTTCAGCATTTTGTGAGTTAGAATAAGAATTATTGCTGAACTCTTGTGAGATTGACAGGGTGGGTCAATCTATGATCAAAGTTAATGCTAAATGAGGCTCAACCATTACCATACTCAGTCCTTTGCAAGTGGTATAAGTCGATATATCATTGCCTTAGTTTCACATGATGATGAATTATTTTTGGCAAATTTTAAGTTAAAGATAAATGCCACAAGGTAGATGTTAAGAACCCAGGAAGCAGACTGTAAACGAAGGATAATATCCAAATTCAATTAAATTCAGTTTTGTTTGTATAGTGCCAAATCACAACAAGTGTCATCTCAAGGCACTTAAAATATACAAACCAATTCAAGCCGATTAGAATCTAATTAATTGTAATCCAATCATAATCAGATCAAACCCAATTCATGAAATACCAATAGATTGCACCAAAAGTTCACTCTGATCCAATATCCCATCCTGAGTGTGCACGAGGCAACTGTGGAAAGAAAAAAACTCCCTTTTAACAGGAAGAAACCTCTGACACAACCGGACTTGGGCAGGGTCCTTCTCCACTTTGACCAGAAGAAGAATTTTAAATTATTCTGAATTTAACAGGGAGCTAATGAAGAGAAACTAAAATTGGAGAAATATGATCTTTCTTCAAAGTTCTCATCAGAACTCTGGCTGCAGCAGAATTCGGGTTTATTAACAAGACCTTTATTCTAGAGATAGAATGTTATCAGAGTTTGTAATGAGTCAGTGATCCAGCAAACAAGCAGAAAGGTAAGAGCTCACGGTGAAGTGGTGTTTCCACAAAGGCTCCTCCAAACTGGTGAGTACGAGTGTGGCGAGTGTTTCCAGACAAAAGACAGCAAAAGCTCTATTGTTCGCAGCTGTGTTCTTCCTGTTTTTATATGTTGATGTAGATTCTCAGTCATCCAGGTCATGGAAATCCTAGGAGCCTGTATAAGGGCAACTGGACATCATCTTCTTGGTTCTTGAAGTCTCATTCAAAAGCCTTCTTCAGTTCTAAATGACATGGTGGGGAGTATCAGCTAATGAGCAGAGAGAGGTCTTTTACACTTGGTGGGTCGTAACAGTCACAGTTGTAACTGAACTCTCTGACTAATGTGTGTGTTGTTTAAGTCATTCTCACCTATAAATTGTCCATTTTGACAATCCAGCATTGTAGAATTACTTCTTTGAGGGGCCATTTGATATGGTGGACCAGGTGCCCCACTTACTGCTGCAGAAGGCTAATCAGCAATATGCAACAATAGAAGCAGTTCCACGTGAGTTTTTCACCAAGTGGCATGCAACCTAGGCACAACACAACCAATTTCATTAATAAACCTTCCTTTCTGAACTGAAATACCGTTCCAGGTTACAACCTACAACCTTGAAGCTGCTCAACACATTGCCAATAGGGAGCAAACTTCAAGACAAATAGTGGCTACTTTGAGGAATCCACAGTTCAAAGCATATTTTTCCTCTTTTATTTTTTTTATTTCCTCTTTTTTATTTGCGATATATATTTCCATATGAGCTGTTTCATGTTCTGGATGTCTTCAAATTTCTTCAACAAACGTAGAAAAATATTGAAAAATGTATTAAAAAGAAACTTAAATGAGGAGTTGTGCCCAATCCTTTGACTGTCTATTCAGCACCACAGTCACAGGCTTGAATTTCACACACTTAGTGAAAAGTGTGCTAACAGACAAATTTCTAAAAGCACATTCCCTCACACATGGAAGTCATAACCTCTCATTAGTGGATGGTATTTCCTGAGAGCAACCAGACTTGGGTAGCACCTCCGTTATTATAATTACCATGCAGCAACTGAGTTGTGGCTGACTTCATGTGGGTGACAGATGACAGTTAATCATTAGTTAAACTGGGGACACGGATTTGCCCATTTCTAACTAAATTTGGAGCTAAGTGTCGAGTCTCATTAATGATGACAGGTCAGTCTGAGAAGAGCAGAGGCCATTCTCATGGCATTCTGTCTCCATGGATGGATGAACACCACCTTTTATCGCTACCTTCCGCTGTTAGTGCAAAAAATAATTTAATTGCAACAAAACTATGATTTGATCTCATTATTTACATTGTTTGGAATCAAGAGGGTGACACATTTAACAGTGCAACAATAGTCAAACATCAGTTTCATTTGTCCACTAACCCTTTCCCATTTCTGTGATGCAACTGTGGTGGAAGTCTGTTATTGGGAGGATCAGGGTCCCTGCCGTAGAAACACCATCTGCTACATGAAGGGAATTATGCTAATCACTGACTACCACATGACAGGAGTCAGGAAGAGGGGACAGGCTGAGATGAGATGGAGGGCAGAAGAAAGAAAAAATGTGTTCCCGAGAAGCGAAAGGAGGAAATGGTGGTTAATGAAAAACTAAGACATGGAAACTTGACAAAGCACATCGTGTTTTCTGGTTTATTATTGTGGTCTTGTTAGTTTAACCATAGTTTTCTTGTGTAAGTTGCTGTTGTCTCCATCCTGCTCCATGTTTGAATTTGCCTTATGTTCAGTATACTAATGTACACTGAACATGATTCAAATTGATTTACTTTTTTGTCTGTAGTTATCACTTCTTTATGTTGTAGTACTTGTCTCTTCTATTCATTCAAGTTTGTTTTACCTGCTGCCTTTGCCAGGCAAGTGGTCTTTTTTGCTTTGTCTCTACTAAATGTAAATGCTCTGGCATCCAACAAAGATAACCAGTGGCTCTCCTCAAAGCCTCCAACCAGTAAGCCCAAACATTCAATTAAATACAACCATTCTGGACACACTCCAGAGGTCCGTTTCACAAAGCAGGTTTAGTGAAAACTCTGAGTTTATTAACCCTGAAATGAGGGAAACTCTGAGTTTTCCGTTTCACAAAGCTCTCGGTCAGTTACCGTAGTAACAGACTCTCTGAACCTAACCAGGTCGGGACCAGGTTTTATCTCAATGAACCTCGAGTTTCTCTCTGTCTCCGCCCTCTTTCAGCCACACACGCCATTTGATTTCTTCATTCATTCAGTCAGCAGAGCGAGTTCTTCTACTTCTAGAAATCCATTAGACACAGTAGGAGACGACTTTTTTCGTGAACATGGCTTGTCCTTTTGACAACGATCCCGTGGATGAAGGTGTAGCATTATTGCGCAGAGAATTACATATTCGTCTGCAGATGGTTATCAGACCGTGCATAGATGTTTTAGCATTTCCAGACAATTATCTTTTTGAGCGGCACTATCAGAATTTTGTTGGGACAAAAGAAAAAAAGACATAAAAGACAAATACATATTTGTATGAATAGGCTTAAAAAAGAAATATATATATAGGCCTATTATATTTTATAAAGACACTTGTGGCTTGGGGGTGGACTCCCTACAGGTAGGTGGCATGTAAAACATGATCAAAATGAGGTACCTCCATGTCGAGGTCTCACCTGTTTGAACATTGGGCCTCATGCAAGAACATTTTCGTATTTTTATTCTAAATTTCTCTTACTTTTTTCGTACAAAAGTCTCGTACGGACACGCCACGTCAGATTCACGCTCTTAACTTTTTGACCAGAACTTATCGTTTGACTCGCATATAAAACAGGTTTCTAGGACTGCCTTCTTTCATTTTCGTAATATTGTTAAAATCAGGAACATCTTGTCTCAGAGTGATGCAGAAAAACTAGTCCATGCATTTGTTACTTCAAGATTGGACTACTGTAATTCTTAATTATTGGGCTGTCCCACATATTCTCTGAAAAGCCTTCAGTTGATCCAAAATGCTGCAGCCAGAGTTCTGATGAGAACTAACAGGAGAGATCATATTTCTCCAGTTTTAGCTTCTCTTCATTGGCTCCCTGTTAAATTCAGAATAGAATTTAAGATTCTTCTCCTTACATATAAAGCTCTTAATGACCGAGCTCCATCATATCTTAAAGATCTCATTGTAAGATATTTTCCTAACAGAGCACTTCGTTCCCAAACTGCAGGTTTACTTGATGTTCCCAGAGTTTCTAAAAGTAGAATGGGAGGCAGAGCCTTCAGTTATCAGGCCCCTCTCTTGTAGAATAAGCTCCCAGTAAATGTCCGGGAAGCAGACACCCTTTCCACTTTTAAGACCAGGCTTAAAACTTTCCTTTTTGATAAAGCTTATAGTTAGGGATGGCTCAGGTGATCCTGAAACATCCCATAGTTAAGCTGTTATAGGCCTAGACTGCTGGGGGGCCTCATCTGTCACACCTTTCCTCACTTTACTCTCTTTATGTATATGTGACATTATTGTGGTCATTAACTCGTGTTTCCCTGTTCCAAGTTTTCAGTGCAATCTGTTGGTTTCCTTAGCTAGAAAATTGTTTTTGAATTGGCTCTATATGAACGAATTGGATTATTTTATGAATTATGATTATTATTAATTAATTGAATTCCAATTGGCTTGAATTGGACTTATTATCGAAGTGCCTTGAGATGACATTTGTTGTATTTGGCGCTATATAAATAAAAATTAATTGAATTGAATTGAATTTAACTTTGGAAAAAGTGTGTAAACGACCTGCGTAAATGATGAATGCCACCCGTGCGTATTTAAGTGCACGTACACGAGGATAGTAGATTTGTTTACTCCACACCCAATATTATACCATATTAGGATGTGCTTCCTCTCTCCTGTGCCAGGAAGTGTTGAGTGTTGAGTCATGAGAACGGCATCAAGGCGCAAAAAGAACAATTTTAGGGGCTCTGAGACTGAAGTTCTGCTTTCAGAGATCCAAAAAGGAAAATCTGTCATTCTTAGCAGTGTCAGCAGTGGGACCTGCTAAAGCAAAGAAATGGCAAGCAATTACGAGTGCTGTTAATTCCATGTCACCCGTAGTTCGTATGTCGCCAAAATAAAAAATAAATGGTTTGATATAAAAATGGCTTAAAAAAAAAACCGTCTCGCCATGTGCAGGTGCTTGATGACTGCAACTAAAGCCGTGCAATCAGTTGTTGCCTCATCATGATGGCACTTCGATGGGGCGGTTAATGAGGGGGGTCTTCTTGCACCACACCTTCTGGTCTGCCTGGGCTGGTTCAGGTAGTAGGAGACCCTCGTTCATGGCAATATTGTGCAAATCTGGCATGCCTTCTCTGGGCTAGTGAGCAGTTTGCCCCCAGCTGTATCGAGACACACTCACCTGGCCTTCAGCTCAGTGCGCTCCCCAAAGGCACGGATGCTTTGATGCGTTTATGTGTGTCGTCTAGGGCTCCGATTATGATTGGCAGTCCAGCCATGGCATGAAAGTCCCTCTTAATTTGTACTTGTTGGACAGCGGTGTATGGGAATTTGATGTACCATGGGTGATAAACTGATGAGAGTTTTGATGACCAAGGGGAACGCACGACTCACATCTACAGGGCTGGCTCATTTACCACTCTTTAACCCCGTTAGCTATATGTCAACATGTCTATTTGCAGTGGGCTCTCCCACTCCGATTGCGTGCTAGCGTGTCAGCTCAAACCAAAGAGGCTGTATATTATAACTGTGAATTAGATCTTTATATTTACCTTGTCATAGTTCGACAACGTCTGTCGGTGCTTTATGTGATGTCCCAGTCACGACATTGCAAGGAAGAAAGCAGGGACTTTCTGCCCCCCTGCATCACCACTACTGCCCTTCACGATCTTCTTCTGCCGAACATACTTGTCCCGGATTTTCCGCCACAGCTTCAAACAGTCCGGGACCGGCATGTCAAGGTTGCCGGAGATCTCGGTCCATGAATTGGCACACATCTGAATGTCCTTGTATTCATGATTCATGCTTCTTCTTCTTCGGTCTTTTATTTCGGGATGAAACCGGAAAATAAACACGCCGCCGGATGTGATGTAGATAGTGGCTTGGTCTTTTTTTTTTTGTTGCGTTGCGTGAAGTTTAGAAAATTGAGGTGACACACGCAAGCACGCAAGGGGGGGCTTGCAACCGCGCAAGGGCTTGCGTTTCTTCTTGCGTCTTGCGTTGCGTCTTGCGTTACCGACTATAAACCAGGCTTCACAGAGGACTGGGACACCCCCGATATGTCTCCAATCTCGCTCTAAAAGGTTCCAGTGGCCAAAAATCCAAGGGTGGTGAGGACCTCGACGTGTGGTGGAATTGGGTTGATCGGCGTGTTTCTCTCTGGAGTTGTAGCTCTAGCAAGCTGCATATTTGCAGCAGCACAGTTCTTGGCAATCTAAATCCCGATGTCAGCCATTTGTCTGTCTACACGGTCTCTGAGCACACATGCGCTAAGGCATCCAAAAGTAGAAAGTCGGCCGCTGGTTACGCTTCCCATGGACCTTGTTATATACAGAGTCAAATTAACCTTCAATTAGTGCATAATTTAAGGTATAATGTGTGTATATATGTATATATCTATATATATATATATATATATATATATATATATATAGATAGATATATATATATATACATATACATATACATATATATCAATCAATCAATCAATCAATTATACTTTATTAATCCCCGAGGGGAAATTCCAGTTTCGGTCAGGACAGACAATACAGAAAACAGACAGGGGAGAGAGAGTGTGACCAGGCATCGCAGCCCGCGGGCTCACGGCCACGCAGGCGCCGCCAGATAAGAAGGAAGGGGAACAACATTGGGTGAGGGGAGGGAAAAAAATCATACTTCACACTGTACCCTTATTAGGATACGGTCTGAGATCTCAAAAAAACCTCAGCACATAAAAAAGCAACATATACACAAGACAACACCTTAAGCAATGGGACAGTGAAGAGGTGAGGAGTTGCATGTGTTATAATTGAGCATGTATGTGTATGCGTGTGTGTTTGTTCAGTAAGTCTGCACAGAATGTTGGATCAGGCAATTGTCCTTGACAAGTTGGAATATGTCAGCCAGTTCCACAACAAATCTCACAGGAGTGCAGGAAGGGAGGGGTAGCACATGGGAGTAAGCATCATGTTATCATAACAAACGTGGACAAGTGATTATGCAGCTGGCTACAAGGCCAGTATGGGGCACCGGATTGGAATAACAATTAATATTTAGGTCAGACAGACAACTGATTGCGCTCTCTGTCTTTCTGTCCATTGCTGGTATCTCATGGCGAAGTCCCGAATTCAGCCGAATTGTGGGATGTGGACCCTTTCCGCCCGGTCCAAGCGATCAATCAACCATTCTCCCAGGTCAATCCCCTTCTCTTCTGAGTCCAGGAATCTCAGCCAGCCTGCGAACCTGCGCAAGGATTGCATCCAGCTTCCGATTCTGCTCCCGTAGCATCTCAGTCTGAGCGTTGATTGCCCTTGTGACCCCATCAAACGCTTTCCACGATCTCTTAATTTCACAAAATACCAGGTATCCTCCAACTCCAAACAGCAGGAACCCGAGTATCATAAATCCAATATGTAGACGTCTTCCGCGTCCTCGACAGCCAGCATCGCCAAACACACGGTGCGCCACTTCCCCCATGCATCCTCCGTGTATCCAGCGAAGAAAGTCCCGTCGGGGCAAGACGCTTGTCCTTTCGTCATCTTCGCGGTTGAAAAAATTTGATCAATAGCATTAAGACCCCAGCTGACCAAATCCATGTTATTTGGCTTCGTCTGATATGTAAAAAGATGCTCAAAAGACACAGACACAGACAAGCTAAGCAGGGCAAAAAAGGGAGGGAGGAGCAGAGAGAAATGCGACCTCTTCCACCGAGAGCCAAGAGCAGACACATATATATACATATGTGTATATATATATAGATATATATATATATATATCTATATATATATATATATATATATATAGATATATACATATATACACACATTATACCTTAAATTATGTATATATATATATATATATATATATATGTATATGTATATGTATATATATATATATATATATATATATATATGTATATATATATATATATATATATATATATGTATATATATATATATATGTGTTTTCTTCAAAGTAAATAAATATACAATCCATTAGTCAAGCAAACTTGATTCGAATAACAGCGGACTATTTTACGAAACTCCTACGACAGGTCTGGATCACTCGTAAATTCTCAGACATCCCAAGTCTCCCGGAACTTCCGGGAGTCTCCCTGATATTGATAGTTAATCACGGATGCCCGCGAGTCGGATAAAATATCCCGGATTTTAGACTATGCGAGGGACTGTTTTTTTTGTTGTTTTCTTTCAATGCGAGTGAGAGCGTGCAGGCAATAAAATAACTCGTGCACCATGTGCGTTTGGACTGCGCAGGCAAGAGAGAGAGAGAGAGAGAGAGAGAGAGAGAGAGAGAGGGGTGTGGGGAGAGGTTGCTTGTGAAACCTGTGCGTATCTGTCAAAAGCGATGCTCTGTTCAGGGCGACTGCTTGTCAGAGGGCGCGCTGATTGGTTTAGTCAGCAAAATAAGCCAATAACGTTCGGTGTGGGAGGGCTTCGATTTACTCTCTGACAGTCACCTAAGTTACCCCTCAAAACTGTGCATCCTGCCAAATGGCAGAGGGTGAATCCTCGAGTAAAAAACGAAAATATAAGACTCATTTTACAGCAGAATATACTAAAGTATATCCATGTGTAGAGAAGGTGAAGAATGATGACACCGTGGCGAGGTGCACTGTATGCAGCAGTGACTTCAGTGTTGCCCACAGCGGATTTAATGACTGTAAAACATGTGGAGGTAGGCTAAGTTGAACGCACCATCATCTGCATTTTATTTCTGTAGGTTAAATGCTGTTATAAAATAAAGCAAAACGTATCAAAGACTTATTTAAAGTATCAAACACATTTAGTTACTAAATTGTGTAGGCCTATATCTAACTAGCCAGCTACAGTATCTAACTATCTATATCCAGCCTGTCTAGGGGGGGGGGGGGGGGGGGGGGGGGGGTTCGATAAGCATCTCCCTGAAACGAGTTTTTGGAACTTGGGATGTCTGAATTCTGTTCGTACCTGAAAGAAAACGTAAAATACGAAAAGATTGGTGAATGCGCAGATGCTCTTAAATCACTCGTACGCACGACTTGAGAACAAATCTGTGCGTACAAACGGTTGTTGCATGGGACCCAATGTTTTTATATTTCATCTTAAACTGCTGCCAAGTGCGCTTCTCCCCCGTGGGATTGCACCTAAATGAAATAAATGAGTGGGTTACCATTCAAGCAGTTTTCCTCTGTAATATTATTGTGATTGCAAAGGACTACATTTAAACTTACGCTTTTGTAGCTGCAGCCGTGTTGCACTTTCTAAAAACGTGTTGAAACTCGCCATATGAGCGCATTAAGATTTCCAATTCGAGGATGGTGAAAAACGTAGCCACTCCTCTTCCCCGTTGCCATGGTGACTCGTCAAATCGGGGCTCCATTGATGCTGGCTTTTTAAAGTTGTGGTGCACACGCTAAACTCAAGGTGAAACTACTCAGAGTTGACTAAACTCACTCAAATCAGCGTTTCTGGAACCGAAAACTCAGAGTTTTCTATCTCAGAGTACATCAACTCAGAGTTCAGGAATAGACTCAGAGTTTGTTGAACCTGCTTTGTGAAACGGACCCCTGGTATACTTTAGAACCCCTTTCTGGAAATAACGTACCTCTCTTTTCCTACAGAGACTCTGACCCCATGACTGGACGGTTTCATAGATTTTTACAATCACCCTGCTTAATCCTGTTTTCCTAATAAACCAGTTACACTTTTAACAGCCACCATTGGCTCTTGCTTTAAAGTCCATATTTCATTGCCATTACCAAAGACGATAGGAGGTCATTTTATTGGACTGTACCCATTTTGTGTCTCACTCCCATTGGCCCTCATTTATCAAGCCGTCGTAGAAAGCATCGTATATATGAGCGGAGAACTCGTCGTACGCAGAGGCTCAAGTGAAATTTACAGAACATGCGTACCACACCAATCCCATCGTGAAACCGAGCGGCTGTTGATAAATCCGGCGGCTGAAATCCATCGTAATGATCCTAACCACGCCTTCTACAAAAGGCCGCACCTCTAGAGTTTGCGACATGGATAGACGAAAGGCGGCAAAGAAACGCTGTCAACAGCGTTGGCGATGTAAATCGCAGACCGGACGAGTTATATATTTTCCCCTACTGTGATGGTCAATAAAATGTGATAAACTCCAGATTAAATTAAATCTAAAATTGAACGATGTTTTACTTTTTCTCCAATAAGATCAGGAAGAAGTGGTCCGATATGAAATTTGCAGCTCTCCGACGCAGCATGTCACAAACGGGGGGGGGGTCCGATCCAGGTTTGGATTTGAGTGCCTTTGAGGAGAGGGTGGCTGGCCTGATCGGAGCTACGTCCTCATCGGGCGTGCCAGGGGGACTTGACACTGATGCGCCCATGTCAGAGCTCGAGAATGGTACGAATGACTGCACACCCAAGACGTTTAAATAAAACAGTTGCTTTAATATTCAACACAAATGAGGTTCCTAATCAAACTAATATTTTTCATTCACAGATGAATCCGAAGTGGCATCCGGGCAACCTGACCCGCACGACGAATACGCGGCCCCGTCAACATCCGAAGCGTCTGCCTCTGCCTCTGCCCCCCGGTCTGCAGCGTCACACCGGCCAGCCGTGTTGACCACATGGGTCCTAGAAAGACAAACAGAGATCGTGAAGTGGATGATGGCTTTAACACACACCATGCAATCTATCGACAGTACATTGAAAGACATAAATGAAACACTGAAGTCACAGAATAAATGTTGAAAGAAATCGTTGTTCTCCTTTCTTTTTTCCTTGAATAACAGAATGCTTACCAAAACTCAGAATCGCTGAATACGTTCCTCTCTCCTCCTGAGCGCTCTTGGCTGTGCAGGCTGGTGGTAGGGATCTCTGGGTACGGGGTCCTCTGGATGTACATCTGGAAATGGCACTCCATTTTTTTGGGCAATGTTATGGAGATCCCCGCATGCAATAATAATATTGCATACCTTTTTGGGCGTATAGGGTTCCCCCCGCAGCCGAGAGACAGATCCAGCTTTAGGAGCCCTATACACCTCTCCACAGTGGCACGCGTGCGCGTATGCGCAGTGTTAAAGCGCCTCTCCTGTTCGGTGTGAGGGTGCGCGGTTGAATAATGAGCCATCACTCTTCCAATTACGGAGTTGTACTTGTTCAATTTATTTAATTTGCGTTTATGTTTATATTTATGTTGAAGTCAAATAAAACATGGGCCTTCTTTGAAGTGATAAGTCTGTAATTTTAACCAAGGGATTTGTTGCGACTCCTGAGGCACGCACTAGTGACGCTGCTGTGTTGCAGTCACCGCAAGTCAAAATGGAAAAGTGCGTACACCGGCCTCAGACCTGTCGTGGCGATTTCATCTTTCCTGCGCTCACGATGGATTTGATAAATGCCAACCTTTGCGCAGAAAAGAACGTACACACGACCTACGCACGTTTTTCGTCTCACGCAAGTTTGATAAATGAGGGCCATTGTGTCTGTACTGCTTTGTTCTTGTTGTTTGACTCTTTCTAGATTATGATTTTGTGAACTTTTCCCCCCCTTGATTACCTACCTTGTTACCTACCGCGTTTTGATTTGCATAATCTAAGTTTATTAAAGTCTTCTTTTGCTCATTGTCTGGTGGCCTCCCAAAAGTTACTGCATTTGAGATCTCTCCATCATTACAACATTACTATGTAAGCAGAAGATGAATATGAAAAACAACATACTTTGAGATATTTCAGGAAACCTTTCTGACTAGTTAAACACTAAACAGAGAATATACTGGCAAAATTACACGCTAGGTGGTAGCAGTGCCACTTTGCACAAAAAAAGAAAAAGCGTGTTTTCTCCGTTTTTTGGATCAAACAGCTGATTTTGGTGAAACCAACCTATGTTCTACTGTCTATTACTAAAAGACTGAAAATGGTAGAAACAAACTTTTTTTCCTGATCAAAGAAGAGAGTCTACTCTTTCTTTTGGTAATTTCGGTGTGTACATAGTCACAAGACACACTTTTCTGGGGGTCTTGGAAAATCAGTCAAAATACTGAAAAACACTTGGCAGTATGAGTGGCTCTGAACTGAAAATGGCTGGCAGCCAATGAGTTAAGTGATAAAGTCAGCCCTTAAAATGGTCGAAAATGACAGAGCTCAGATCCTGTGGGATTTGCATATCCAGACTCATAATCTGGTGATGACCACCGGATACTGTGGTGGTTGACAATCTACAAAGTAAGGCAATAGTGATAGATGTAGCAATTCAAAGAGACAGCAAAATCAAGAAGAAGGAACATGAGAAGCTCGAAAAATACCAAGGGCTAAAGGAAGAAGTTGAAATTATGTGGGAAGTGCAGCTAACATGGTAGAAGTGGTAATCATGGCACTCTAGGCCTTAATCCCCAAAGTGGGAGATTGGCTCCAACAGATCCCAGGATCAGCGACATAGATCTCCTACCAGAAGAGTGCAGACTGCAGTCCTAAGAACAGCTTAGATAATGGATAGAACTCTTTAAGCTCCCAGACCTCTGGTACAGGACCTAAGTTTGAAAAGGTCTACCACCCACAAGTGGGGCAAATATAGGGTTTATATAGATATATATCTATCTAGAAAAGTAAATAAGCTAAACTCAGGGATGATGGTCATTGTTGGCCAAGGTATAAACAAGATGGTTGTGCTTTGACAGGAAGAGAGGGTGGTTAAAAACAAGGTCTTTGATGTTGTAAAAAGATTAATATTGTCAAATATAGTACTGGTTGGAATTTTGGGTTTGTTTCCCTGCTCCGTAACAGGTCTGCAGTTGAGCTTATGCCTTTCTACTTGTAGAGTATGTAGGATGATTTCTACACTACTAAGACAGTCAAACACTTAAGCTTTCTGATCCACTGAACCACCCAAAGCCTGAGTCTTGTTCTTCACATTGTACTTATTTAGAAAGTGTTCACAGATTAACGCAAACTATATAGCTAACTTCCATTAGCTGTATAGCCTTGTGCCTTTTGGAGCTTTATGAGTTTCATATTATTGCTCAGCTGTACTAGTTCTTCTTCTGTTATCATTTAGTCTCAGCTATCAGAAATCTTTGTGCACAGCCATAGACTGTGAAGTTACCCATTGGTTGGTGAATTCGTGTTGTGAAACCTTGAGTATGGCATTCCATTTCTGCCATGTTGGTATGTTTTAGTGTCAGAAGTGACTGTTATTTGGACAAGAAGATTAAGCTGGAGAGCGGTTTTAGAAACCTGATGTTTGTATTTGATGCCAAAATAAATATTGCCATTTTATTGCTGGTTGCTGTCTGAAACACAAACCTGGTCAACATGAAATAGAAAGCAGAAATAAATAATAAGCTTGCAAATGCTCGATTGTCTTCACCAGACAAACACTCAGGCTATACGACGATAGCAGCAATTTCCTGTTTCATTGTTGTTACTGGCTAAATGTCTACTAAATGTCTCAATTCCAGCAGATCTATAAGAGATACAACTGCTTTCTGAAGGCAACATTGGACTGTGACAACAATGATCATGTTAGTTTAAGACTATTAGTTTAAGACTGCGAGAGGTGGCTCTTATAAAAAGGGTTATAATTTTCAGATTGCGCAATAAATGTGTTGACAACAGATGTGACTTTTAGAATGCACTGCTCTTCACCACAACGGACCAACGCAGCACCCTCATCACTAATGATGAAGCCCTTGTTTGTCTATGAAGAAGATCCCGAGATACTTAAACTCTTTCGCCTTAAGCAGGGTCTCATCCCCGATCCAGAGGGAGCACTCCGTCTTTTTCCGGTTGAGAAACGCGGCCATGAATTTGGAGGAACTGACTTTCATTTTTGCCGGTTCACATTTAGCTGAAAACCGCTCCAGTGCATGCTGAAGGTCATGGCTTGAAGAAGCCAACAGAACCATATCATCTACAAAAAGCAGGGACCGAGAGGTTCCCAAACCAGATGCCCTCCTGTCCTTGACTATGCCACAAAGAGGATCAGTGACAAGGGGCAGCCGTGACGGAGTTCAACATGCACTGTAAATAAGTTTGACCATAGTCATAAACCTCTCCAAGTCCACAAGTCAACTGGATGGTCAAACTCCCCATGACCCCACACTAACTCTGAAAGGGTAAGGGTCTGGTCCACTGTTCCACAACCTGGGCGAAAACCACACTGTTCGTCCTGCATCAGAAGATCGACAATCAGCTGCAGCCTCCTCTGGAATAGCCTGGAATAAATGTTCCCGGGGAGTCTGAGCTGTGTGATACACCTGAAGTTGGAGTACACTCTCCGGTCAATCTTCTAAAACATTGGAACCACAACCCTGGTCTGCCACTCCTCAAGAATCGTCCCAAACCTTCATGCAACATTGAAGAGGTGTGCCAGTTAAGACAGCTCCACAATGTTCAGGGCTTTGCGCATCTCAGGGTGAATTCTGTTCATCCCCAGCACTTTACCACTGGGAAGCTTTTTAACTAGCCTAGAGTCTTCCCCCAAGTCCTCAGACTCCCTCCAAAAGGTGTACTTTCTTTTTCACATGGCTGTAAATGTCAATTCAATTCAATTCAATTCATTTTTATTTATATAGCGCCAAATACAACAAATGTCATCTCAAGGCACTTAGATAGTAAGTCCAATTCAAGCCAATTGGAATTCAATTAATTAATAATAATAATAATAATTCATAAAATAATCAAATTCGTTCATATAGAGCCAATTCAAAAACAATTTCCTAGCTAAGAAAACCAACAGATTGCACTGAAAACGTTTTGTTTTTCGGTCCAATCTCCCGGCCTGAGCGGCGTGCCTGAGGCGACTGTGGAGAGAAACGACTCCCTTTTAACAGGAAGAAACCTCTGGCAGAACCAGACTCAGGTAGGGTGGCCATCCGCCTCGACCAGCTGGGGTTTGAGAAGACAGAAAGGGGGGGAGGGGGGGAAGGGGGCCGCGGCTGCGGCGGCACTGTAACACCATTCAAAGGATATCTGTTGGAACAGGGAAACACGAGTTAATGACCACAATAATATCACATATACATAAAGAGAGTAAAGTGAGGAAAGGTGTGACAGATGAGTCCCCCCAGCAGTCTAGGCCTATAGCAGCTTAACTATGGGATGTTTCAGGATTACCTGAGCCATCCCTATTCAAGGTAAACACAAGAAAGTTGTGCTAACGAAAAAATAAATAAATAAATAAATAAAGGACCAGACTCAGTGAGTAATTCCCTATACTCCCTATATAGATCTGCTCCTCACACCACAACAACCATCTTTTTACAGCCACAAGCTACCTCAGCCTCTCACCAACTGCACACCAGTCACAGCGGGGTGGGGATGCAAACCCTGGTTCGGGTAGGGGGAGAAATAAAAGAGGTAAGATAAGCGGGAATGGGATTCAAACCCTGGTTCGGGTAGGGGGTAATGAAAGTATAGAAGGTGCCAGAGGTGGAGGCAGGACAAGACACACTAGCAGATTCAGCAGACAAACTCACCTAAACAGTCCTATAATCACTAAAAATACCAGCAAAAACAAAGCCATACAACTCACTCTCACCAACTGCACACCAGTCACAGCGGGGTGGGGATGCAAACCCTGGTTCGGGTAGGGGGAGAAATAAAAGAGGTAAGATAAGCGGGAATGGGATTCAAACCCTGGTTCGGGTAGGGGGTAATGAAAGTATAGAGGGTGCCAGAGGTGGAGGCAGAACAAGACACACTAGCAGACACACTATCAGATTCAACAGACCTAACTATAAGCTTTATAAAAAAGGAAAGTTTTAAGCCTGGTCTTAAAAGTGGAAAGGGTGTCTGCTTCCCGGACATTTACTGGCAGCTTATTCCACAATAGAGGGGCCTGATAACTGAAGGCTCTGCCTCCCATTCTACTTTTAGAAACTCTGGGAACCTCAAGTAAACCTGCAGTTTGGGAACGAAGTGCTCTGTTAGGAAAATATCTTACAATGAGATCTTTAAGATATGATGGAGCTCGGTCATTAAGAGCTTTATATGTGAGGAGAAGAATCTTAAATTCTATTCTGAATTTAACAGGGAGCCAATGAAGAGAAGCTAAAACTGGAGAAATATGATCTCTCCTGTTAGTTCTCATCAAAACTCTGGCTGCAGCATTTTGGATCAACTGAAGGCTTTTCAGAGAATATGTGGGACAGCCCAATAATAAAGAATTACAGTAGTCCAATCTTGAAGTAACAAATGCATGGACTAGTTTTTCTGCATCACTCTGAGACAAGATGTTCCTGATTTTAACAATATTACGAAGATGAAAGAAGGCAGTCCGAGAAACCTGTTTTATATGCGAGTCAAATGATAAGTTCTGGTCAAAAATAACTCCAAGGTTCCTCACTGTAGAACTAGAAGCCAAGGAAATACCATCTAGAGTAACTATATAGCTAGACAATTTCTCCCTGAAACGCTCAGGTCCAAAGATAACGACTTCAGTTTTGTCTGAATTTAGAAGCAGACAGTTCTGAGTCATCCAGGTCTTTATGTCTTTAAGACATGCTTGTAGTCTGACCAACCTATTGGGTTCATCTGGTTTTATAGATAAGTACAGCTGAGTATCGTCAGCATAGCAATGGAAATTTATGCCATGCTGTCTAATAATGTTACCTAATGGAAGCATGTATAAAGTGAAAAGAATCGGTCCAAGCACAGAACCCTGGGGAACTCCATGACTTACTCTGGTGTGTGAGGAAGATTCTTCATTTACAAGAACAAACTGAAATCTATCAGATAAATATGACTTAAACCAGCCTAATGCAGTTCCTTTAATCCCAATAACATGTTCAAGTCTGTGTAATAAGATACTGTGATCGACCGTATCAAATGCAGCACTGAGATCCAACAGGACAAGCACAGACACAAGTCCGCTATCAGAGGCTAAGAGGAGATCATTGGTGACTTTCAGCAGTGCAGTTTCTGTGCTATGATGCACTCTGAATCCTGACTGAAACTCTTCAAACAGATTATTTCTGTGTAAGTGATCACAAAGCTGAGCTGCAACTATTTTTTCAAGAACTTTAGACATAAAAGGGAGATTGGATATAGGTCTATAATGAACCAACACTTCTGAATCAAGAGTAGGTTTTTTAAGTAAAGGTTTAATTACAGCAACCTTAAAAGTCTGAGGTACATATCCTGTCAACAAAGACAGATTGATCAAATCCAATATGGAAGTGTCAATTAATGGGAAAACCTCCTTGAACAGTCTGGTTGGGATTGGGTCTAAAACACAAGTTGATGGTTTAGAAGAGACTATTGCTGTTGTTAGCTCAGAGAGATCAACTGGGCAGAAGCCGTCTAAATATAAATCAGGTTCTAAAGATACTTCTAAAGCTGCTGTACTTGATGATACATCACTGATAATAGTGGGAAGGACTCCATCAATCTTCTCTCTGATAGAAACAATTTTATTAATAAAGAAGCTCATGAAATCATCACTGCTGAGAGTTAAAGGAATAACTGGCTCAGCAGAGCTCGGACTCTTTGTCAGACTGGCTACAGTGCTGAAAAGAAACCTGGGATTGTTCTTATTCTCTTCTATCAATGATGAATAATAAGCAGTTCTAGCTTTACGAAGGGCTTTCTTATACGTTATTAAACGATCTTTCCAGACTAACTGAGACTCTTCTAAATTAGAGGAACGCCACTGTCTCTCCAGCTTTCTTGCAGTCTGCTTTAAAGCACGCAGCTGTGAATTATACCAAGGAGCCAACCTCTTCTGACTGATTACCTTCCTTTTCAGAGGGGCAACATTGTCCAGTGCTGTACGCATTGAAACTATAGTGCTGTCAACAAGAGAGTCAAGTGCTGCTGGAGTAAAGTTTAGGTAGTCGTCCTCTGTCATATCTGCACATGGCAGTGAAGAAAAGGATGATGGAATTAATTCTTTAAATCTGGTTACAGCATCCTCTGATAAACACCTTCTATATGTAAATTTCTTCTCAGAAACTGTATAGTCAAGTAATGTAAACTCAAAGGTTATCAGAAAATGGTCAGATAAGACAGGGTTATGAGGGAACACTGTTAACTGTTCACTCTCAATGCCATAAGTCAGCACAAGATCAAGGGTGTGATTAAGGCAGTGAGTCGGTCTGTGAACACTCTGAGAAAATCCAATAGAGTCCAATATAGAATTAAAGTTCATATTCAGGCTATCATTTTCAACATCTACATGAATATTAAAGTCACCCACTACAATGACTTTATCTGTACTCAGCACTAACTGGGATAAAAACTCTGAGAATTCAGACAGAAACTCAGAATAAGGGCCAGGTGGACGATACACGACAACAAACACAAGAGGTTTCTGGGATTTCCACTTTGCGTGGGAAAAACTGAGAATCACAGATTCAAAAGAGCTGAAACTAATCTTGGGTCTGGGACTGATTAGTAACCCTGATCTGAAGATAGCTGCTACTCCTCCTCCTCTGCCTGTGGTTCGAGGAACGTGAACATTTAAACAGTCAGAGGGAGTTGCTTCATTAATGCTAACATGATCCTCCTGTTTCAGCCAGGTTTCTGTAAGACTAAATATATCAATATGATGATCACAAATCAACTCATTCACTAACAGAGACTTGGAAAGGAGAGATCTGATATTCAGCAAACCACATTTAATAGTTTGATGTTTTTGTTCAGTTAAAGTTTTTGTTTTAATAATTTCTTTTTGCACAAGAGGATTTGCTCCTTTTGTGTTAATCGATTGGGGGGGTAGCAGCAGGTGGGAAGCTGCAGAGAAGTGTGTAAGACTACAACTCTGCATCCTGGTCTGAGCCCTTGGTTGTCATGTTTTAGGGTGGCAAATAAATTCATCCATATTTCTAGAAATGAGAGCTGCTCCTTCCAAAGTGGGATGGATGCCGTCTCTCCTCATCAGACCAGGTTTTCTCCAGAAAGATTGCCAATTATCTATGTAGCCCACATTGTTTGCTGGACACCATCTAGACAACCAGCGATTGTAGGACGACATGCGGCTAAACATGTCATCACTGGTCAATAGATTTCATGTTTCAAAAAGCCCAAATTGCACACTGTATCAGAACCTTAACTTGGTGTGTAATACTATACCTTGACACATTTATTTGACGTTAAAAGTACTGTGCAAAACGAGCTACCATAGTTCCTCAGTTCTCCATTCTATCTCATACAAGTAGCGTTAGGATATTTGGACGTACATCAAGTTGCACACAGGCATGTAATAACTGTTTTTTGTCTTTTAGGAAGGAGCTAGAGGATAATCTAGAGATAGTGGGAGATGGAGAATCTTAGATGAATAAGTTTTCTCAGAGGAGGCAGGTTTGCAAATGATTTCTAGAGACAGTAAGACTGCATGAAAAGTGGGATTTTCGTCAGTATGCAGGACTGTAGATTGTCGTGAAAGTTCAGGTTTACGGCTGTTCACGGCAATTTGCAGGCAATGCAGAAAACTGCCGTGAATTGCCGGAAATTGACGTGGGCCTGGCTTGGCAGTCATCCCCCTATGACCCACCTGCTCCTAATTCTAGGGGAGGCTATAAAAATGCAAATCAGGGTTGCAGGGGGAGTTTTATCCCAGGTGAGATTTTTCTAAAAGGTAAAATATCTGGTACAAATAGATCAGGCTAAGTATAGCCTAATTATAGACTCTTACATTTTAGCTTGAATTGATTTATTTAATGAACAACAAAAAGAAAAGAAAAAGACATTTGAAAGTTTGTTTTGTGTTTACTGTTTTTTCCTGTAACAAAGGTTATTGGCTATGTGGGTCATGTAACTAAGTATTTAGTAATTCACTTGTTACACTTCACAATATTAATAGAATGTTATTAGAATATATAATATAATATTAGCACACAGATATTCCTATATATATAAAAAAAATGTATTAAATCAATATGTAAATGCATCCAACATTGCTGGGGGTTACATTTGCAACGATAATTAATGGTATAGATGCAATGAATAGGGTGGAGTGCAGAAGCTTTATGCCATCATACATTAAGGTGTATTTATAGAGATTTATTGTTTCAAAATGAATTTGTAGTGCAAACTAAATTAACAGCTGTTGCTTTTGCAAATTAAATTAAAATACTGGAGTAAAATAATGCATGTTTTGAGTAGTCCAATAATGTTTTAACATCTACTCTCTATTGATTATCTGTAGAATAAGTAGTTGTAACGTTTAAAAATACGAGCTTCCAGTACAGTTATTTTGAAGTGCTTCGAATCAACCTCCAGTCTTCACAGTGCAGGTCTGCAACAAAGGGTCCTAACAGTACAGGTTTGCAGCCAGATTCTTTTGTGGTTTTTTTGTATTGTATGAGTAAGTATTTTATTGTTATTACTTGTTATAATGATGATGAACTCCAATAAAAGAAGACGGGTGCACAATCCTAAGATTGCGGTAAGAGTATGTTTGATGACTGCTAGCTAAGCTAAACGTACTATAAAACCACGCCTTTGTTGGTAGCCCAAGCTAAAAGTAGCCTAGTAGCCTTGCAAAAGAACAACAGAAGCAGTGTAAGTTTCTTAATTAAAGTGTATTTTTTGTCTTGTAATTTACAGGAAGCCGTACACCGACTTCACAACGCGGAGACCAATCCTAGGCGCTACGATCCGGAGCAAGGGTAAGATTTAAATAAATATGCTTTCATTCTTCTGTATAAGGAAATGGACACGTTAATAGATCTTAACTGTACAATTTGTTTTCACAGGCTAAACTCTCCTCACAACGAGGCCGTCACCTCTTATTCCAGATTTACACGATGCTGATAATGACGAAATTGTGTGTAAGTAACTTTTTTTTTTACTGGTTCTCCTTCCTTGCTTGATGTTACTGTGACTTACGTTTGTTTTTTATTAATTCCACTCTCATTTAATTGTTTTCCAGTGGCCTGTAAGACGTACTATGAAAGCATACGCCGGAGTTTCCGATATAACCAGCCAGGACTTGCAGAGCAGGCGGAAGCTGCGAAGATTTCAGCTCGGAGTAGATCGAGAAGAAAGAGGGTAAAACTTTTTTGTTGACTATTTTTCAGATGCATTGATAGATGTGTTGTGTCCATACGCAGTGCATAGCACAGTGCTGATTGCTTTTTATTGATTTGTTTTTTACAGCTGTTGGAAGCGAGACAGAGTGTGCTAGCAGCGGACGAGGTGGAACTCTGGAAGTCCGCTACAGTAGACCTGATGTCCGACGAGGAAGACGGCACTGTTGGCGGGGTGTCTGGATGGATAGTTCGTTCTCCCTCCTTCCGTAGCCAGGACCTCTCTGAACTCTGTACTACGTTGCGGTCGCGATTGGAGGGGACTCCGAAGTACAGAGCGACCCACCATAGGCGTCTGCAACACGGCCAGCCCTCGCACAGAACGCCGCCAGTCACCTACTGCTCCGAGGCTGCAGAGCGGCAGTTCACGCAGTTGTAGCCAGGATTTTGGGCTCTTTGTCAGCTACCCATACATGTTGTGTGGGCAGATCTCCTTTGTGCTTGTGTATGTGTGTGTGTGTGTGTTTTAAAAAAAATTATAAAAGCTCTTTCTTTGCATAAACGTGTTTCTGGTAAATGTTCCTTGCCTCAATAAATTCAATCATGTCCTTGATGGTAATACTAGTGTAGTAGCCTACATAAGAGAACAATGATATACAGCATAAGAGCATAGCATATAAATTAAATAATAAATATATTTTATTATTGGGGTTTACATCTATTATGAGCCTGCCTACTGGTAGATCTGCAAACCAATCACGAGTGATTTTACTTGTTTGAAAAGTAGTAGTTTCATCCAATCCTGAGTAAGGACATTCAAGCCTGGCCAGGCCAGGCACGCGGTTTCGCTGCATTCATATGCTAATTAGAGCCGCAAGCTCGTACGTCATAGTACGTTTCCGACAATTTGTGGCACCGACAAACGCCACGTTTGCAGGTTGTAAATTGTCGTTAACTGCCGAAAATTAGGGAGATTTTCGGGCGTTTATGAGGACGAAAATCCCACTTTTCATTCAGTGTAAGGGCATGAATGGCATGAATTTATCTTGGTAACTAATCTCACCAAAGAGAGCATACAGAAGCAGAGTTTGGATTAGGTTTTCTTGCCTCAAATGGATTTCCAGATGAGTCACTGTTCATTTGCGGAATTTTAAGAATTAGAGAATGCTGAGGGTCTGCAGCAGTGGTAATGTAGTAGAAATATACCCTTACAAGTGGATGTGATTTAACATAAAAAAGACATAGGTTTGTATAGTGCAGGTTTTATGGAGTAAAAGGCTCGATCATGTGGAGAGTCTTGAACGCCAATCTTTGGTATATACTGGTCCACTCAGAATTACATATCGTTTGTCTTTGACTTTAGGCAGCATGAATACCCCATGTAAATTTGCAGGGGCTTTTTACATTTCAAAATTCTTCCAACAGTCTCTCATCCAGAGAGCCCAAAGTTGTTCATTCTGGCCTATCATTTGAGGAGCTGCATCTGACTGAATGTCGGGGTGTTTTTTTGCACTGAGAAGCAGCAAGAAACAGAGAACAGATGGACTTAAACAGTTTGTTGTTTGGTCAGAGCCAAATGGACCAGTAGTCAGACCAGAAAGTGTGTGTAGTTGAAGGTGTGTGTCTGGCTTCTTCTGAGTTGTTGGCAGTGTTTGTTTATTGAACAGAACTGCTATGGGGCAACTAAACTATAAAGCCCCTCAGGGGGATAAGCAGTGAGAATCTGTAAACAATCAATATCAGTAATCAATAGAAAACAATGTACTGTAAAGAACAAGTTTCTGACAAGGAAAACTACGGAGGACATTTTAGAAAATGAAAGAACAAACAGTAGCATGTGGGACCGAAACACTGAGAAGTAATAAATAGAATATGAAAGACAGAGAAAGCTGTCTTCAGCTGTGTGAGAAATTGATATAATACAAAATCAGAAGGGGAGATGAGGAAAAATACATGCAGATTTAAAAAGTATTGCAGAGAACAGGTTTACAGCACCAAGAGTATAACCCTACACTCTACATATATATATTTGAATTATATGAAATTAAATTGAATCCTTACGTGTATATGTATGTATGTATGTATATATACACATAAGAATATCAATAAGAACCCAATCAAATCTAATTAATTATTAATAATCATTAATAATAAAAAACTAATTCCAATTAGTCCAATTCATACATACAAAGCAGGGATACCTGCTGAGAATGAGAAACACAAGTTAATGACAACAATAATGTTATATGTACATAGGGAAAAAAACATTGAGAACAGATTGAGAAAGAATGTTACATGGGAGGTCCCCCCAGCAATCTAGGCCTATAGCAGCATAACTATGGGATGTTTCAGGGTCACCTGTGCCACCCCTAACAATAATCTTTGTCAAAAAGGAAAGTTTTGGGGCGCTCGTGAGCAAGACATGGAGTAGGAAGCATTTTTCAGAGCTCCTGCAGAATCAACAATATTTTTTTTATAAAAACAGCTAAATATATGTGAAACTCAGCCTAAACGCTTGCGAAAGACAACACAGGGAGGCAAACGGTCTAACAGCACGCTGAGCGACGATTTGAATGGCGGAAAAGCTCCAAAAATACAAGTACGGCGGCCAAGCTAATGCTAATAGCTCACAAACTCAAAAGTGCGCTGGCGGATGACTTTAACGCACTTAAATCTGAACTGCAAGGAATGCGGTCAGAAGTCGCCAATACTACAAAAGCAATGCGGGCAGAAATCGACCAGATCAGAACAGACATTACGGATATGGGGGGCGGATTGTCCACATGGTCCGACGAAGTAACCTCGCTACAAGCCACAGTATCCAGCCTTAAAAGCCAGGTGACAACTCTCAAAGACCGATGTGAGGACATGGAGGGGAGAATGAGACGGGGCAACATCAGGATAGTAGGCATAGACGAGCAACCGAACTCCAGCTCTCCACAAGCGGTCGCTAAAATGATCAGAGAAGTCCTTCAACTGGACCGGGATATAAAGGTGGACCGCTCACACACCGCACTGGCCCCCAGGAATAATGGAGACCGAGAGAAGCCACGGGTGATCATCGCGAAATTGCACTACGATGGAGACGCCATGGAGATCCTGCGGAAAGCCCGGGACAACCCGGGACACGAGCCCGTGTCTTACAACAGACACCGCATCGCAATATTTCCCAACTACACCGCCAGTGTTGCCAAGGCCAGAGCTGCGTTCACGGACGTCCGGAAGGCACTATGAGGTCGGAAACAGATCCGTTATGCTTTACTTTATCCAGCCAGACTTCGGATCACACACCAGGACGAGGACAAGGAGTTTGTGGACCCCCAGAAGGCCATGGACTTCGTGAAAAATACCCTCCGAGCAACAGAGACAGAAGGCTGAGTATCCTTACATGTATGATTAGAAAAAAAGATGAGAACTGACTATAATGACGAGTGACTTTAATTTTATGAGCCAGTTTTTTTATTTTTTTAACTTTTTTTTTTCCCTTTAACTGGCTCACTCGTGACATTTCACACGGGGACATTAACAATGTCAACTACGTCATTTAACTAAATGTATGCCCTATGAGCGATATAAGGAGCTCTCACTCTCATTGGTTTAGTTACTATTATCATTTAAGTTACATAAACAATTACCATGTCAGAGCTTGATTATAGTCCACAAGTAATTAATGTTTATAGCTGTAAAGAGCTGTTTGACTTGATTCATTTATGTTCTGCAGGAGCCTGAATGAATGAATGATTATCCCTTTTTTTTCTTCTTTTTTACCTTTTACTTTCTTCTTTCTGTGTCTTAGCGCACCCAAAGCACAGTCAAATCCAATCTACTGTGCACATTTTCTGCTTGCTTAGCAGTTAGGGACAAGGTCCCAAGTACTATCATATCTGTTAACTATAGTTATAACTGGTTCTATGTTCTTGTTCTGGTCCCTTTGTTCTTCAGGGATCCTGAGTTAAATATAATAACAAAGTCATTCCCTTTCTTCACCTACATCACCATCTTGCTTATCAAAGTCAAGAAACCCCTATGCAGCTGTAGTCATTTCCTTGTTTTCTTCCACTCTCCTCGGTTGTATTACCTGATAACACTACCCGCCTCTCCTCCTCTGTTTAGTAATGAAGAATTAAAGTATAAATTAAACTTTGAGTAATGGATAAATTAAAAATTATAAGCTATAATGTGAAGGGTCTTCATAGTCCAATTAAGAAAAAGAAAATATTAAACCAGCTAAAACAAATTAACTGCCAGAAAGCATTTCTACTTGTCTGATATAGAACACGAGAAGTTAAAGTCATGGGCAGACAAAGTATATTATTCCTCTCACCGCTCAGGGAGAAAGAAAGGAGTTGCTATCCTTATACACAGACAAATTAATTTTACAAAAACCTCAATACATAAAGACACAGAGGGGAGATATATTTTAGTTAATGGAGTAATTGATGGCATAGAGGTGTCCTTAATAAATGTTTACGCACCCAATGAAGATGTGCCCGGATTTATTAAAACACTGTTCAATACAATAGTAAAGTACAGTACTGGCCTGCTTCTGATGGGAGGGGATTTTAATTGTGTAATATCTCAGTTAATGGATAGACAACCATCTTCTAAAGCCCCCTTGCCCCGAATGAGTAAAATGCTTAAATATCAAATTTCAGAAGCAGGTCTGGTTGATATATGGAGAAGTAAGTTTCCAAGAAGCAGGGACTTCACCTTCTTTTCAAGTAGACATGCATCCTATTCTCGGATAGATTATTTCTTCACCCCTAAAGCAGAATTTCATAGGATAACAGATATTGAGATATTGCCTATCACTATTTCTGACTATGCACCTCTTTTATTGAATTGGGATATATGACATAGACCAACAACTAAACAATGGAGGCTTAATACATCTCTTCTTAATGATAAAAAATGTATTTCCTTCATCACAGAAGAATTCAAAACGTATCTAGATACCAATACCCCACCAGAAACGAACCCCCTAATATTATGGGATTGCGCTAAAGCATATATCAGAGGCCGTATTATCTCGTTCTCGTCTGCAAGAAAAAGAGAGAGGGAGGCAAGACAACGAGAATTGGAAGATAAAATAAAAATGTTAGAGCAGAAACATAAACAACACATGGAGGGAATTTAAGTGGAAAGTAGTTACCAGGTTCTTCAGAACACCAACAATAACAGCTAAAATGGGACCAGCACATAGTAGCTCATGTTGGAGGAACTGTGGTGCTGTGAATGCCAATCATACCCATATATTCTAGCTGTGTCCTAAATTAAGCCGTTTCTGGTAAGATGTTTTTGATGCTCTCAGTGAGGTTGTCAAACGTGATATTCCACAAACCCCTATTGTAACATTATTAGGAGAAATCCCTGAGGGTATAGAAGGAAGGGATGCGAAATATCTCTTAAACATTCTGCTAACAGCAGCGCTAAAATGCACAACCATCAGATGGCTAAAGCCAGATCCTCCTACTTATAATGTATGGATTCAAAAACTATGGGACATCTACCAGATGGAGCAAATTACATACTCATTAAGACTTCAGAAACCTATTTTTATTAAACGATGGAAACCTGTTGTAGCTCTGCTAATACAATAAGTGTATAGCATTTTTTTTTTTCTAAATTATGTTTAGTAATTTATCTTTATTTAATTTTCACTTCAAATCTGTGTAATTGGTCCTATGTTTTATTAGTTTTGATTTATTGAACTACTATATTTCATGACTGTTGATTATGCTAAGATGATGTGCAGCTGTAAACAGAGGGAAAACATGTACATGAAGGGAAATTTGACTTGTCATGTTACCATTGTGAAAAAATGAATAAAAATTAAGTTTAAAAAAAAAAAAGGAAAGTTTTAATCCATCCATCCATCCATCCATTATCTTCCGCTGGTCCGGGGATCGGGTCGCGGGGGCAGCAGCTTGAGCAGAGAGATCCAGACGTCTCTGTCCCCGGCCACTTCCTCCAGCTCTTCTGGGGGGACCCCGAGGCGTTCCCAGGCCATCCGAGAGACATAGTCTCTCCAATGCCTCCTCCCAGTGGGACGGGCCCGGAACACCTCACCGGGGAGGCGTCCAGGAGGCATTCTCACCAGATGCCCGAGCCACCTCATCTGACTCCTCTCGATGCGGAGGAGCAGCGGTTCTACTCCGAGCCCCTCCCGGATGACCGAGCTTCTCACCCTATCTCTAAGGGAGAGCCCAGACACCCTGCGGAGGAAACTCATTTCGGCCGCTTGTATTCGCGATCTCGTTCTTTCGGTCACTACCCAAAGCTCGTGACCATAGGTGAGGGTAGGAACATAGATTGACCGGTAAATCGAGAGCTTCGCCTTCTGGCTCAGCTCCTTCTTCACCACGACGGGTCGGTGCAGACCCGCATCACTGCAGACGCCGCACCGATCCGTCTGTCAATCTCCTGCTCCATTCGTCCCTCACTCGTGAACAAGACCCCAAGATACTTGAACTCCTCCACTTGGGGAAAGATCTCATTCCCAACCCGGAGAGAGCAGGAAAGTTTTAAGCCTAATCTTAAAGGTAGAGAGGGTGTCTGCTTCCTGGACGTTTACTGGCAGCTGGTTCCAAAACACCACAAGAGAGTAACCTGATAACTGAAGGGTCTGCCTCCCATTTTACTTTTAGAGACTCTAGGAACCACAAGTAAACATGCAGTCTGAGAGAAAAGTGTTCTGTGGGTAAAAATATGTAACAATGAGATCTTTTAGATATGATGGAGCTTGGTCATTAAGAGCTTTAATAGGCGAGGAGAAGAATTTAACAGGGAGCCAATGGAGAAAATGGCGGTCATAGCCTGCATGGAAGCATGGTCCCTATCCTGAAAATGTCAGGGAAAATACGCATTTGTGTAGATTTAACCCATTTGAATGAGGGTATCATCAGGGAGAGACACAGCTTGTCTGGAGTGGATGAGACCCTAGCCAAGCTGGAAGGAGTCTTTACAAAGCTCTATGCGACATCAGGTTTCTGCCGTTCCACAAAAACTCAATGCTGCTGACCATGCTCATCATTCCAGAGGGCCGTTACTACTTTAAGAGGCTGCCCTTTGGTATTTCATCTGTACCTGAACACTCCCAAAAGAGGATTCCCCAGCTGATTGACAGCATTGATGCAGTCCTGTGTCATGCTGATGATATCCTCGACACAGGAAAGGACCATGCAGAGCACAATGACAGGCTGCACAGAGTGCTCCAGAAATTCAGGGAAGCGGGTCTCACACTGAATGACAGATGCCAGTTTGCCATGACAGGGATCAGATTTCTGGGACACATCATACAGTAAATTCCCAAAGGCATCAGAGCAGACCTGGATAAGATAACGGCAATTGAGACCTGTCATCTTCATCTCTTGAAATCTGACCAAAGCTGAAATTACATACGCCCAAATAGAGAAAGAGGCTTTAGCTACGACCTGGGCATGTGAGTGGCTGCGAGGATACCTGAGCGGCTTGGACTTCATCAGAAGAACTGATCACAAGCCGTTCATTTAAAGATTCAGACAGGCTGCTCAGATTCAATTTCGACATCATCCACATCCCAGGCAAAAACCTGATAACAGCTGATGCACTGTCCAGAGCGCCTCTCCCAGCCTCAGCCATGAAGGCGGAGCAAGAACTGGAAAAGAAATGCAAAGTTTACCTGGACATCATAGTAGAAATTCTGCCTGCCACCAACAAAGCTTGAACACCTGCATCAGACAACACCTGCAAATGCCTCAGCTGCTGTATTGCAAACGGTTGGCCTGACCACAGATGAGATGTGCACTAGCTGTTGCTGCCCGACTATTCCGAAAAGTCAGTCCTGCATGAAGGAGGACTTGTGAAGAGTAAGAGAGACTCATAATCTGTCCTGTCCTGTTCTGTCCTGCTGGTGTACGACATACTGGTTATGTTTGTTTGCCTTTCAAGTGCTGATCACTAACAAGGTGCACCTTGTGGTGCAGAGGCTATTTAGGTCTACCTACCCCGACGCCAGTTCTCTCCTTGGCTTCCCCTGCATGGCACGCGGGAAAATGTGCCAGATTTGCACAAGGGGAAGAAAAGCCTTCTATGAACAGCCCGAGTTTGCGTTGAAATGCGGTCATGTGAGAATAGAGATCACACAACGTTTGATCTCTCCCCTGCAAGAGTGTGTTGTGATTAAGATGCACGGTGATGTCTGTCAGAAAGGCCATGTCACAAAGAAACTGTGTATCTTTGAGCTTTCCACAGTTTTCCACTTGTATCGCCACTAATACTGTTCTCCAAGATGCAGTTGTAAGTCCCCATGCTCGGCATCCACTTCATCCAGAAAGGTGATGAACCTCCGGTGACATAGAGATCTGTTCCCTCCTCGGATGATATTAGTGACTTTTGTCACCAAATCCATGACGTGGCCAAAGTTCAATGTCTTTGCGCAGAGGGCTTCCTGGAAAGATTAGAAAAAAAATAGTTGCGGTTAGAAAATATATTGTTTGTATGTCTTTCTATATTTGTGTAACCAAGGCACACCAGGCCTACAGTAGGCCTACATCTCACAATTAATATGACGCTACTCACCTGATGGACGATGCAGTGCAGAATATGGCAATTTACTCCGCTCTGCCTGAGTAGCCGAGCGAAACCTCTGTGTCTTCCCTGCATCGCAGGTGCGCCATCCGTAACAACAGTCGACAGCTTTTCAAAGCCACCATATTCACCCACAGCACTGGTAACGGGGTTGAATGTATCGCTGCCTTTAGTGGTGTCGTGCAGAGATGCCAATTTCAATAACTCCTCGTGCACATCAAATGCATTGTCGATCGTTCTTGCAAAAACCAGCAGTTGGCTAACATCCATCACATCTGTACTCTCATCCAAAGCTAATGAGAAGTACTTGCAGTCCTGCATGACTTGTTTCAGTTTTACCTCGACATGATCGTGGATGTCAAAAATCCTGCGTGTTACTGTGTGTCGGGAGAAAGACACGGCTTCAAAGTTTTTAGCAATGTTGTTGTCACCAAATGCTTTGGCGATTTTCACTGCGCACGTCTTGACGACTTCTCCATCCGACAGTGGCTTCTTCGCCTTGGCAAGTTCGATTTTCACAAAAGCTACGACGTGTCAAGAGTCAGCGATCACAGCGTCTTATGATGTGGCAAAGTGCTGCTGTTGACATACTTTTGATTTGAGGTCTGCTACTACAGCGGCTCTGGCTGCTCCAGTGTACTTCTCATATTTAACCTTATGCAAGGTGTTGTAATGGCGACTCAAGTTGTAATCTTTTAGGGCTGATAATGTCTCCAAGCAAACTGGACACATTGGTTTTCCTTTGAATTTGGTGAAGAGGTACTCTTCTTCCCATTTTGGCTGGAAAATGCGATTTTCTTGGTCAAGTTTTCTCTTTTTGCCACTGCTAGTGGCCATGGCTCTTGACTTTCCTATTCGCTGTTGCGGCCCGGGCCCCGCTATTGTTTGAGTATGGCACGCCCTCTATCGGTCAACAGTATAATTACAAGGTTTTTACAGGTGTTTTTTTTTAATTATTAAATTATTGTTGATCTATTTGCGGGCCGTACTGTAGAACAAGGGCCGTGTGCGGCCCCCGGGCCGCCAGTTGCCCATCCTGGTGTAGCAGAAGAGTTAGCTGCTGTGGAAGGCTGCACAAAATGGCTCCAGTCCAAGCTTACAGATCCTATGATACATACAAGAGCTTGTTAGCTGGCATGAATGACAAAAAGGAAGTGTGTGCTATGAGAGGCAAGGCCATACATACCAATCAGGCAATGCTTATTGGCTCCAGGGAGATGCAAAGAGCTTGAGCTCATCCAGCTAACCTCTACCTAAAAACATATGCTCTAATTATTACTGGTAAAACATGGCGTAGTGCTATGAAGGAATAGATTGACATATTAGCAGTGATTCACAAATATTCAAGGGAAGGCCTGCACTGAAACAAGCTATAAAAAAGAAATGGCTACAATAAGCAACTGCACTTCAGCTCACAAGGAAGAACAGAGCTGCAGTAGTATCAAAAGACAGGTAACCAGGAACAGTGCAGAAACTAGAGTTGAGAGCACACGCCACATGCAGCAATATGCTTTTAACTGCTGCCAAGTTAGTTATAGGCTGTTGAGTTCCATGCAATTAAAAAGGACCAGTTAACTAAACTAAAGCAAGGTAGGAATAAAAACTTCCTCCTGATGGCAGTAATGCACCATAATGTTGTTTTCCTACTGCCAATAACCACCCAAAGGAGGAGGAGGAGAAAAAGAAGAAGAACATTCCTCCTGCAACATTCTGTTAGTAAAAATTGGTTGTCATCTAATACAACTCCCTTGAGAACTGTTGCACCATCATCTTCAAGGAAGTAATGTGGTTGGAAATTCTGAACTCTAAAGTTTGATAGCATAGCATGGCTGCCAGCTCTTTCCCTCCAACTCCTCCTTTCACTTGCTGAGTGTGTCAGATGTTTTGTTACTCCTCTACCTCCTTGGAATTGGAACCTCGACTCTGTAGCATTGAAAACAATCTGATAGGCAACCAGGCCCCATTAGCCAGTGGGGAGATACCTAACGTAGGTAATCCTGTTAGCTATCCCTGAACAGACCAGTGCAGATGGGACCTCAGGCTGGCTGGGTGATGGTCAGAAAGAGGAGGCATAGCCCTAAAGTCAATTCTGTGGTTCATCACTACCTTGTCAATGTTTCTAATAGATTTTCCCAACTCAGTGACACACCAACTGTAAACGCTAGTAATGGGCAGCTCTATAATCAGAAACATGGCATTAAAGGCACTGGTGACCACAATCGAATACATTCCAGATGCCAGAGCAGACAATATAGAATCCAATTGGAAACTACTAGCTAAGGATAAGTGTAATTACGGTAAGACTGTTATTTTCTTGTGCCCAAAAATGAGGCCAGCTGAGTACCTGAATATACAGAAAGACCATCAATATAATAAGCATAAGCATAACCATATACATAGAATACAAGACTGAGATCATGCAATGTTTCTATGACATTGCATAGGCTCATCAAAACAATTCTACAATCATTTCTGCCATAATCAAAGCTATATGTAAGCTATATGTGATTCAACAAAACAATAGTTTGATAATGATAATAATAGTTCTTTTTTTTTTTTTTTTCAGAATAGCTATATTGTCATTACACCTTGCAGCATAATGAAAAGTTGGTTCCAGTACACCCATCCGGACAGACAACATGGAAAACAAACAGGGGAGACGGGTGACTATGGCCATGCGCACACAGTTTTGGCCATGGATGAGCTTATCTGACATTCAACCTAGGTCAGCTGGGAAAAAGAGGTTTATTAGCCATGCAGGAATCCATAAACGGACATATCAATACACACATGAAAATGTATTGACAAAACACAAAAACAAGAAGAATGAAAACAAAAACAAAAAAAAGAGAGGTTTCATTTGAAAAAAAATCAACTCAATGTACATAAATGAAAAGGATACAGTTAAAACAAGATGCCAATAGCAAGCTGTGGATTTCACCTTTTGTGGTGGAATTTTCAAACTTCCAAAACTTAATGTAGTAACAGGACATGAGATAATGCACTAATGGCAAAAAACACACACACACAAACTGTTGGCATGATTTAGAAGAACACTTACCTCTCTGTAAAAAAAGTTGCCAAAGCTAAACAAAAGATGACAGATAGTTTTAAATAATATAATAGTAACCAAAGAAAAAACAAAAGCAGCAAACAAATTGTGACTAAGCTCATGTTCCCTCACCACTGATTAGTTGAGTTTAATGACATCCAAAGTCACAAAGCACCAAAAGATAAAAACAGATAGTTTTTTTTCCTTTGGAGTAGTGTGCATCCTGCCTGGTCCTTACGTTTTTTGTGGCCCCAGAAACACGTATGGTACTGTCTGTACTATTTGCAGCATGTATCTTCATTGCATTTGTTTTTTGCAGCACTCTTTTGTATTTGGTTGTTGTAGTAAACCGAGTGGTGAACAGGTAGTAGAATAATACACGCAGTCTGGTACCGTGTTTGCTCTTTTACTAGCATTTGCCGACACATACACACACTAGCCAGTAGTCGGAACAGCTTCCATGTAACACACAGGTGTTCTCTCTTTTCCGGGGCCAGGTACTAAAAAACACCTAACAAAGGTGCGCCTTATATCTGGACCTGGACGGTTGATGAGCGATTGGAGACAGCTGGTGAGTCTGCCATGTTGAATTTGCGACTAGCCTTCATTTCAACCTGGAGAGACTCACACGGAGAGATAGGGAGACAATTGTAAAGTTTTATTAACAACATTTCTTTGGCGCTCGGGCCCCGGCTGCGGACATGCAAGCTGAACCGCTGTGAGCTGACGAGGGTCTGGCTGGAAGGTGAGACAGGAGCCTGCGAGAAGGTTTGCCCCCCCCCCCCCCCCCCCAAAAAAAAAAGAACCCTCACGACAGGCTTCCGTTCTGAAGTATCCATTTTAGGAGCGAAATGGAAGAGGGGGAGAGAAGGGGAGTGTGAGCCCGCCTGGGCTGCAGGGGAATTGAGCCCGCTTGGGCTGCCAGAGGAGAGAGAAAGGGGGAGAAAGAGCCCGCTTGGGCTGCCAGAGGAGAGAGAGAAAGAGAGAAAGAGCCCGCTTGGGCTGCGGAGGGATAGCCAGCTTGGCTGCAGTGCAATTGGGCCTATCTGTGCCGGGGAGGGATAGCCAGCTTGGCTGCAGGGAAATTGGGCCTATCTGTGCCGCGAAGGGATAGCCAGCTTGGCTGAGTGCAACTGGGCCTATCTGTGCCGGGGAGGGATAGCCAGCTTGGCTGCAGTGAAATTGGGCCTATCTGTGCCGCGAAGGGATAGCCAGCTTGGCTGCGTGCAATTGGGCCTATCTGTGCCGGGGAGGAATAGCCAGCTTGGCTGCAGGGAAATTGGGCCTGTCTGCGAAGGGATAGCCGGAGGAGAGAGAGAAAGGGAGAAAGAGAGAGAAAAGTGGAATTGAGCCCGCTTGGGCTGCCAGAGGAGAGAGAAAGAGCCCGCTTGGGCTGCGGAGGGATAGCCAGCTTGGCTGCAGGGAAATTGGGCCCCTTTTGTGCCGCGAAGGGATAGCCAGCTTGACTGCAGGGAAAATGGGCCCATTTGTGCCGCGAAGGGATAGCCAGCTTGGCTGCGTGCAATTGGGCCTATCTGTGCCGGGGAGGGATAGCCAGCTTGGCTGCAGTGCAATTGGGCCTATCTGTGCCGGGGAGCGATAGCCAGCTTGGCTGCGTGCAATTGGGCCTATCTGTGCCGCGAAGGGATAGCCAGCTTGGCTGCGTGCAATTGGGCCTTTCTGTGCCGCGAAGGGATAGCCAGCTTGGCTGCGTGCAATTGGGCCCATCTGTGCCGGGGAGGGATAGCCAGCTTGGCTGCGTGCAATTGGGCCTATCTGTGCCGCGAAGGGATAGCCAGCTTGGCTGCAGTGAAATTGGGCCTATCTGTGCCGCGAAGGGATAGCCAGCTTGGCTGCGTGCAATTGGGCCCATCTGTGCCGGGGAGGGATAGCCAGCTTGGCTGCAGGGAATTGGGCCCGTCTGTGCCGCGAAGGGATAGCCAGCTTGGCTGCAGGGAAATTGGGCCTGTCTATGCTGCCAGAGGAGAAGAGAAAGGAAGAAAGAGCCCGCTTGGGCTGCCAGAGGCGAGAGTGGGCCCGCTGGGCTGCAGGGGAAGTGAGCCCGCTTGGGCTGCTCTAGTAGAGAGAGAAAGGTAGAATGAGCCCGCTTGGGCTGCCAGAGGCGAGAGTGGGCCCGCTGGGCTGCAGGGGAAGTGAGCCCGCTTGGGCTGCGGGGGGAGTGAGCCCGCCTGGGCTGCCAGAGGAGATCGTGCTGCCAGAGAGAGAGAGAGAATGGACAGTTAGGGCTGACGGACTCCACCACCAGTAATTGTGCGAGCTTACCGATAAACTGAACAAGTGCTGAGCAGTGAGCACGGATTGAAGGTCTGGACGTGTGTAGGGGGAGTAGCCTGCCGAAGACCAGCGACTGAGCTGCTGGAGGGATGCCTTGAGAACACCCTGCTTTCTGCAGCCATAATCGTAACAACGCCAACAGCAGCCCCAGTGACAGCTATTTCATCTCGAGGCTGCACTCACAATCGCGGCTAGCTGTTCAAGGAGCTCCTCTAGTTCCTTTTTTGAATGCAGTGGTGTAGCTTGTGTACGTGCAGCCACAGCTGAAGACTCTTTATGTGGTCTGTAACGGATCCGCATACCAACGTGTACTGAGTCATGCACGGCCCTGATTTCCCTTGTGGGAGATGCAATGTGAAGACCGTTTAAGGTAATGAGAACATTTCAAGTGAAATGTTCTGCCTTCCAGACAGCTTGAGAAAAATACGCCTGCATTTCTCACTTAATACGCACACACGACACTTCAGTCACTTCCTGGTCTGATTTAGTCATGGCGTCACCGACACCTTTTACATGCTGAGCATGTGTTAACAACTCCTTACCAGAACGGTTTGGTAAGTTGTTGCTGGCTTCAGGCTGCAACATCATTTCATTAGGCTAAGAAAGAAATCATGGTTCATAAAGACATCTTGGATTGTGATCATTCAAAGAGGCACCACTGAAGACGCTGTGATGGTGGTAACAGAGCTGAACTTGATTTTAAGTGCTGGATCAAACATCAAACTGCTACGCCCGACGTAGGGTGCGAACCCACGACCCTGAGGTTACCAGTCTCGTGCTCTACCGACCGAGCTAGCCGGGCTGAGCGACCTGCCGGTCAACCACGGGAGAGCTGAGCAATCAGGAAGAACCAAGTTAACATACTGCCCCTGCGGGATCTTGGAGCTTAGACGAGGCGAGACATGAGCGTGAGCGGGCACATACGGCTGGCCTAGGTGAGAGAAGCAAGCGTGAGACCGGGCATATATATTAACACAATGAGACAGAGAACCACATATTACCCTGCGATGGCCGGGGCGGGTGACAGCGAGGGAAAACGCTCCCTGGAAGCTGAGAAGCCGCCTGGGTCAGCTGAACCGCAGGAGTCGAAGCAGAGGCTGCGCGTGGGCCCCGGAGCCGGAGCGGAGGACGGCCCGGGCGCCGCTTGGCCGGAGGCGGGGATCGTTTCCTGGACCTTTTACCAGCGGTGGGTGGGGAAGGAGTCGATGAATCGCCGGTTTGGAGAAGCTCTGTCAGGGAAGCGAGCTGATCGGGGCCGAGGCCCTCATCTGGCGGATGCCCCAGGACCGGAGAGCGGATGACAAGGAGCCGGCAACAGAGCGAGGGGCGAGCCGGGCGCTCCAACGGGAGGGAGCGGGGGAAGCAGGCTTGGAAACGCCAGAATGGCGGATCGGAGGCCTCTGAGAGGCGACAGAATCCGAATCAGACATAGTAATCCTGCGGAGTTCGACCAACGGGCGAGAGCTATCGCATGCAGCTGCTGGTGAACAGGTAGAACCCAGGAAGGAGCGCCTTATATCTGGACCTGGACGGTTGATGAGCGATTGGAGACAGCTGGTGAGTCTGCCATGTTGAATTTGCGGCTAGCCTTCATCACAAAATACAAGGGATAAAACATAAGAACAATGTAAAAACAATAATAAACAATAACAATATTAAAACAATAACAGAAACAGAGTCTCATGCTGGGTTAAAAGCCAGGGAATAAAAATGACAGTGACAGTGAAGGGGCTTGTCTAATGTGCAATAGGAGGTCGTTCCACAGTTTAGGACCAGCAGCGGAAACGGTTCTATCTCATCTAAGCTTCCGTTTAGCCCTCAGCTGATCAGCTGACCTGAGGCACCGGGCAGGAGCATAAGGATGGAGCAGCACAGAGAGGTAAGGCGGGGCGAGTCCATTTAAAGATTTAAAAACAAATAAAAGAATATTAAAATGGACTCTAAAAGGCACAGGCAGCCAGTGGAGGGAGGCTAAAATGGGAGTAGTGTGCTCCCTCTTATGTGTTCCAGTTAGGAGGCGAGCGGCAGCATTTTGGACTAACTGGAGACGTGCGAGGAGGGACTTGCTGACTCCAAGATAAAGTGTACTCCAGTAATCCAGCTGAGATGTAATGAAGGCGTGGATTACTGTTTCAAAGTGTGTATGTGCAAGGAAGGGCTTCACCTTTGCCAGCTGCCTAAGATAAAAAAAATAGCTGGACTTACTACTGCACAAATTTGCCGATCCAATTTAAAATCACTGTCCATCTTAAAACCCAAGTTTGTGACTGTTGGCTTCCTGTATAGCACCAATGGGCCCAAGTCAACAGGAGGGGATTTGCAAGAGCCACTGAGACCAAACACCATCACTTCTGTCTTATTTTCAATGAATTTGAAAAATTTTAAGGACATCCAGGCTTTAATGTCTTCAAGACACAACACAAGTGGTTTAAGAGAGAAAGCATCCTTCTTCCTTAGTGGCACATAGATTTGGCTGTCATCAGCATAACATAATGGAAAGAGATACCATGCTTTCTCAGGATGGAACCCAGGGGCAGCAAGTACAGTGAGAAGAGCAGGGGGCCTAAAATTGAACCCTGTGGAACCCCATAAGACAGCAGAGCGGGACTCAAAACGACCAAGGCTTACACACATGGTTCTGTCTGCCAGATAGGACTTGAACCAGTCCAGGGCGATACCAGAGATGCCCACTAGGTGCTGCAACCGAGGCACTAAAATGTTGTAGTATCGAAAGCCGCTGTTAAGTCCTGGAGGACCAGTCACATAGTCTCGAGAGTCATTCGCCAGGAGGATGTCATTAAAAACTCTTAATAAAGCTGACTCTGTGCTATGCAGTGTTTTAAAGCCGGACTGGAAGACCTCCTGGACATCATGCTCATCCAGGAATGATTTTAATTGAATGTAAACTTTTTCACAATTTTTTTAAATAAAAGGAAGCTTGGAGATGGGTTTAAAATTGTGAAGCACACAAGGATCAAGACCGGGTTTCTTCAGCAGGGATTGCACCACAGCGTGTTTAAAACTTTGGGGGACAACACCAGAAGACACTGCTGTTAATAATGTCCAGAACCGACTACCCGATACTTTCAGCCAACCTTGAAAAGCTCATTATGTTGATGAGCTCGAGCAGTGGTTGCCAAAGTGGGAGCCTCCCCAGGGGACATGGCGGTATCACGGGGGGCACGGCAAGGCTCAATAAAATGGACTTTTTTCATTGATAGCTAACAATGGACAAGTTTGTGAAATGACTGCCATGTAAACACAAAGCAAATGAAGAGAACTTACCATCAAATGTGCCAACAACAACGAAAAAGACAAGAAATTATGATGAAGAATATCATGTCCGGGGCATCGCCAGTAACACCATGGTGGGTAACGGAGAGGCCCTGCAGTGTATGTCTCCATATATTGGCGTCAGACAGTATGAAGCCCAACAAGTTAAGACGTCACTTGGAGACTTCTCATCCAGAGCTGAAAGAAAAGCCAGTGGATTTTTCAGAAAAAAACTACTCAACTATATTACACAGCAAAGTCACTTCACTAAAGCAACATCTGTTCCATCAAATGCTCAACTAGCCTCTTACAAGTAGAGTACAGAGTTGTAAAAAGCTGCACACCTCTGCTATTGACATGGTTTCAACTATGATTGATGAAGTAGTCAGTTAACTAATAACTATTCCTCTGTCAAACAGTACTAATTCAAAGGCGCATTTATGACCTGTCAAAAGACATAGAGGAGCAACTGAATGACAAGATCCGAGACAAGCGTTTTGCACTACAGATGGATGAAGTGACAGACAGTAACGAAGACTGTTTAATGATAACCTTTGTAAGATTTATTAACAGCGATGATTTGACAGAAGATTTGCTTTTATGCAAACGTGACCAACAGAGCAACTGTTGATGAGTTGTTCAAAATCATTGACACTTACTTTAAAGATGCATATCTTAAATTGAGGTCTTTGTAGGAATCTGCTCAGATGGAGCTCAGGCAATGGCAGGGAAACGAGGAGGGCTGTAAGCGATTATCAAGCACACGTCTCTCCTAATGTCCAGTGGACGCACTGTATGATACACAGAGAGGCACTAAGCAGCTGAGCCCTGAGCTGAATGATGTTATGACAGATGTAATCTGAACTGTCAACTACATTAAAGGCTTGCATATTTTCTGTCCTGCATGAGGAGATGGGATCTGACCACAGAGCTGTTTTGTTTGACAGTTGTTTGACAGCGGAGTGATTGTCACGTGGGAAGGTCTTGTCCAGAGTAGTTGAACTGCGGGACATGATCAGAGCATTTTTAGAGGAAGAAGGCCATGAAATGGCACAGAAGTTCAGCAATAACACCTTCCCATCTAGTTCAGAAAAGTTGAGAAAATAGTTGAGAAATAGTTTGGGAACCACTGAGCAAAATCATCATGATAATTTCCCCCTCATATATTTTTAGATTTTCTCTAGCCATCCAATATATTGGCTCTAGGTTCCCTGTGTAACTTTTCATCAAGTCATTTGCAGCATATCCCTTAAGTCTTCAAGTTGTGTAACTTAGAAGTTGTGCATGCTGCACATTAGACTTCTTCCCTCTCATAAACAATCTTCTGACTTGACCTCCTTCTGTGTGAAAGAGATGCATCTCATTACATTGTGTTACAAAGGTGCTTGTTGAAATTAGTTATTAATTGAGTTATTCAAATGATCTAGTGGATGTCAATTTCATTGATCTACTTCAACCAAAGCACTTTCCAGTGCTGGTTCAGTGCTGATGCTATAGCTGGTTATAAGCTTGTTCTAGCGAACAGAGCTATGCTATTACATCAGTTTTAATGTCTCTATTATAGCATATTTCAATCCAAAGCATTCTGAATTTCTGTAAAGGACTGCACGACAGAAAGACAGTTTATCTTCACAAAAACAACAGTACATTACAGTTTTGTCTATTTTCCCCAGCAAATTGATGTCTTGATATCACAAGTCTAATTTTTAAATGCCCTTTCAAAGGAACTTTTCAAGTTTGTAAATGCTCTCTGCAACACAAATTGGGGCTCCAAAAGTCCAGCGTCATTTGACACAGGATTTTTATATGCTGTTTGAATGAGATTTATAAACCCCATCAAACACCTTGCAATTTTAGTAAAATTAACTGAAAATACTGTTTAAGATTCAGCATCAAATCATCAAATAATGATTCTGAATGATGCTCTATACCACAGATTGGGTAATGCTATGATGGGGATAAAAGAAATTAAACAGCAGGAAAATGAGAGGACAACTGAATTCAAAATAATGTTGCAGCTCAGTTTTTTCATTGTTCTTTTTTGAATTAGGCAGACCAAACGCTATACTATTTCCGCAAATTTAAAAATGGCGGTGACAACATTCTAGGTGGTCTTTTTGGTCTCTATAGCCACATTCGCAATGTAGGAACTTTTGGCAGTTCCTATAACCTTTTCGGAACGGGCCGTTTTCTCCCGTATTCGCACATACAGGAACTCGGGACTATTAAAGGAGCTCAGTCTATTACAAGAGCTACTGAGGCATTTGACGTTGGATGGCTGCCTGTCCTGGCTTGCTGCTCTCGTACCGTGTTTAAATGAATTTCCACGCCGTTCCTTGAAGTTGCCACCAGTGGATTTATTCTTTCATAAGTGTTTAACAACAGTGTAATAACAAACAAACAAACAGCGGCATGACGAGCGCCTCGCACCACAGCGGTCAAAAACCGTTTGCCTTTCCGGGTCAAACACCTGACAAACAAGAGTGCACGAGACTCCTATATGCACTTGAGACCCCCTGGTGACAGCACAGCGACACCACACACATACAGAGTACATTACGCCCTTGACTCAGGACACCAACACAACACATTTAGCTCCTACAGGGACCATCGCCCTCAGTTCCTATAACCATTTTAGCTCCTTCTCCGAGGCTGGGTCTTTTCTGGGTTCTATAGCAACATATCTGACGTAGGTGTTTGGTGGTCAGTAGCTACGCCCTATGGCATGTTGTTACGGCTGAAATGTTTGCTCATACGACACGGACACAACTTGCGCGTGTTTAATAAGTTAAACTTACACATTGTCTCCTTTGTCTGCGGCGCTCTGCTCTCCTTCATGGAGGGGGCGTGGTGCATCAGGTGCAGAGGAGAGGTGGGAAGGGCTCAGAGGACAGTGGGAGGGGAGATGATTGGCACACCTGCACATTGTCAGCTAATCATTCTCCCCTTTATCAGTAGCGTGCTGATCTGGGCAGAGTGGGATGACCGTGAGATGAGGAACGAGGGACCGCAGCGTGTGTGGAAGCCAGGGACACGGAGGAACCTGCGAGCATTTCCGTTCATCTGTCTTTAAGCCTCGGTCATCCTAAATAAAAGAACATCAAAAGTCAGAAGTGGTGTCTGTGTGTGTTAGGAGAACTCACAGTGGCAACCAATACTGCCACAGCCATCACTGAATTTCCACTTGATCTGTCCTTTTTAGTTGCACTATCAAACGTTTTGAAAAGTAGTTAAACAAATCTATTGCAAAACAAAACATAAAATACCTATAAAAAAAACTGGCCTAATACAGTAAATTCTCTATAAACGAAATCACATCTGTAGGACAACTTGACCAGGGCCTCCATAAAAATAGCCCAAAACTTATATTGGCGTTAAACCTGAGCCAACATACGACCACCAACTGGTCAATTAACCACTCCTTTTTCAACAGAGGTGAATGTATATACAGTTAACAAGACAATCAATCAATGATAATCGAGGCTGCTGGGAAATTTAATCTCCAGTCCACATCTAGTAAGAATGATCCTCTCTTCTGTCTCATGATTAGCAGGCTTGCAGCTGGGGTGTTTATGCCACAATGTTTTTCTTTTTTATTTCAACAACATACCCACCTTCAAGTGAAGCACAAGCCTTGAGACCTTTTCTTTCTTTTGCTTGCTCCCGACTTGCGCCGTTTGGAGGCCATCTCTCCACCTGCATCCATCTGACTGCACGCTGTCAGATTACTTTTTTTCCGTCTCCTGCCTCAGGCTGACTTGGTGCTCTACGCGCGCCTCATGGCATCGATGCGTCCCCTTGCGCAAAATGGGGCCCCCCACGCGTGTTCTGCGTGTAGGGAGGGGCGGCGCTGACTTAAGCACATTGTCAAGCAAAATAAAACTCCCCCTGCATCACAGGAGAGTAGCACCACTTCACATGAAAACCACAAATATTTCTTAATGTTTTGCTGGAGCCAACACATTTTTGGCAGATAATATAGATATCCAGCTTGATCAATCTCTTGTTATGTAAATTACATACAATAATACTGACCAGTCTGACTTGAGTCAGACTTAGTTTATACCCATGTGTTTAACCTTCACAGTGCATGAAAGCTCAAAAAGTCTCAAAAAGCTTGAAAGTTTCAAATAAAGACACTGCCACTACCAGCAAAAGCCTGATGAGAACCTCAGCAAGCCCAGATGATTCTGCTGCCTCTCCAATGCTGCAGCACAGGGATTTGTTGCAGAAGAGTAGTATATGCATAGAGAGAGGACCTTTTTTCGGTTCTGAACTTATCCAACTACAGAGAGAAAAGCATGCTATAACTTTGATAAATCATTACTCTCTTCTTGTCAAAATGCTCACCAAACTTAACCCCCACATTATCAAGTATTGTGGAGAACTCTGACTTTTAGTGATTTGCCACTCAAGTACCATGAATGTATCAGCTCAGTGGAGTCTGTACTGGAACTGTTCCTTCAGGCCTCTAGGGAGCAGAAGTTTTCAATAACAGTCTCAGCCAATAGGTGTCAAAAAAGGAAGTGATGTAAGTGAATGGTGGTTTGTTTTGCTCTTCATCTAAGCCATCGTCTCGTTCTTAGCCCTTTGAGTAGCAATATGAGTAAATTTGTATTTAAATGGTTGTTAGTTTATTTCTCTATGTATCATAATAAGTTTACAATATTTTAAGCACTTTGCTTAAACTGTGTAACCAAATAGTAGGGTCCAGTCCGATGTCTTGTATTGTAATCTTCAGTGCGCATGCGCCAATGTGCTTGCAGCCTGTTGCAGTTGCTCCTGTTTATCATTCTCTTTTACTAAGCTTTTTTATTCATATTTTAAGTGTTTAAATCCAGTACTTAACTCTAGAAAGCTCTGCACTTTAGAAGAATGTGGATAGATAGAGTTCTGCTCTTTATTTTTGCGGTGGAGTTACTTCTTTCACTCTGCCGGACAGCTGTTGCTCTGCAACTCCATGGCCGCGTTGTTTACACCAGGGATCAGCTGATTGCCCTGAAGCTGGCTGGCATGGCGACAAGATCAACTGGAGTACCAGAAGAGCTCTGGAGAAGAACGTACAGAGGAGGAACAAACAGAAGGAGACGACAGAGGAATATGGAAAAGAGGAGATAAAAGCCGTGTCTCCCCTCATCAATCAATCAATCAATCTTTATTTATATAGCGCATTTCATACCACAGGCAACTCAATGTAGCAACCAAAGGGTCCTGTCTAATAAGACTGACAAGCTAACAACGCTAGGGGGTGTAGTCTGATGTGCTTTACGGAAACATGGTTACACCAGGACATTCCAGATGACAACATCTCCATCACTGGCTTTCAGACAGTTCGGGCTGACCGGGACTTCACCAAGAGTGGTAAGCGCAAAGGAGGGGGACTTGCCAACAATCGTTGGTGCAATCCTGGTCACATTACCATCAAAGAAAGTGTCTGTTGCACTGAACTGCTGTTGGTTGGTCTCAGGCCTTATTATCTGCCGCGGGAGTTCTCTCACCTTATCATGGTGGCTGTATACGTTCCCCCCTCTGCCAACCCGACAGCGGCGTGTGACGTCATTCACTCCACCATTGCCCGTCTCCAGACTCAACACCCGAGTGCATTCATAGCCATCTCGGGCGACTTAAATCACATCACTATGGACAAATCCCTCCCCAACTTCAAACAGTATGAGGACTGTCCTACCAGAGAAAATAGAACACTGGACTTATTATATGCGAATGTTAATGAGGCATACAGCTGCTCCCCACTCTGGGTAGGTCAGACCTACCCAGGCTCCGCCCTCGCAGTGACGCAACACCTTCGGCTCTGCTGCACTACCTCAGGCAAATTGCTTGTTCAGGTTGATTCGAGTTCCCCCTGGCAGGGGAACTCCACCCACTTTGTCGGGAAGCAATCAACTTTGAGCAGCGCCAACGGCCCAGGGTAGAGGCGTGTTCAAGGTAGTGACGTGGTTGAACTGCCACTCAACCCATGGATTGTACACGGAAGCGCTTCATTCAATATCAACATGGAGCAGCGTCAAGCTTTTGACACTGCTGTAGATGCTGTAATGAAAGTGTTCGACGGGAGATTCTCGTTAAAAATCGAGCAAAGAACAGCCCTTGAATCATTTCTTGACAGGAAAGACGTTTTCGCCTTGCTCCCTACTGGCTTTGGTAAGAGTTTAATCCACCTGTTAGCCCCGCTGGTAGCTAAATCATACGTCAGAGGAAAGAGTGGTGTGATTGGCTTAAGCTAAGGCACAGCCTTTTCTGGCCTCAACCAGTAGCAACCCGAGGGAGGCGGGTTGACCAGGCCATTTCGAATCGTATTCGTTATTGTCTTGGTCAGACCAGAATCTCGAAGAGATTTGAAAGTCGATGTTAATCAGGCTAGGTCAGACCACAACATGGTGCTCCTCAGCCCCTGTTATCTACCTGGTGAAGAGTCAGCCTGTGACCACAAAGGCAGTGAGGAGATGGTCAGAGGAGACTTATGAGACACTACGGGGCTGCTTTGAGGTGATAGACTGGCAGGCACTCTGTGAGCTGTATGGAAAGGATATTGATGGGCTCACAGAGTGCATAACAGACTAGTGCTGGGCGGTATACCGGTTCACACCGAATACCGGTTTATAATTTCATTATGATATGAATTTTTAATATACCGCCATACAGGTGTATTTGATTACACAACGGGGGGGAACGCTGCGTCGCGCCACATTGTTTGAGACGGGACCCTTTTCAGTGTTGCGCTTCTAAACACCCATGTTTACTGTCTATTTTTAACGCTATTTAAAAAATACTCATATTCGTTAAGCTGCATTTAATTTCCCTGCTCTCCCTCCGTCTCTGTCAGTCATGCGTCTCTCTCACATAGCCTACTCACTCACACACAGCCCCTCCCCTCCGTGCACACCTCGTGTGTCTCCATCAGCGAGATCATCCCTGGAAGCCTGGAAGCTTGCTAGCTTCAGCGTCGCGTTAGATTAGCTCAACCGAAAGAAGACGGCTGGCGAAATTCACAAAAGGTTGGTATCACGTGCAACATTATAAAAATCACACATTAAAAAGTCCTATAAAAATATTTTATATTTTTAATACAATGTTGTCCCGTCCCGACCCGACCGATAGCAAACAAGCGATTACGCCTTCTTTATAAAGTTAACTAGTCGCAAGTTTGCCGTAAAAAAAAAAAAAGTGGGTTGTCGAGGTCAAAACACTAGCAGCTGTGAATCAAATAAATTAGGTTTTTTAAACTCTTACACTGAATGTTTGCTGCTTCAATCCAGATGAGTATTGAAAAAGAGACGTGTTGAGGATGAGGACCAGCCTGAACTGGAGGTATCAGTCTGAAACAGAGCTGAACAGTCCGACCAGTGTAAATAGCTATGTTATTAATTTGTTTACAATGAAGATGTGAATATTAATACAATAAAGTTCTGTGTGACCAATTATTAACGAAGAAATTATTTTGAAGAATTTTTATTTAAATTTTTAATTCTGTTCTCAATCTGTAGAAAATGCTGTGAACACCTAATTATGCATGAAAAAAAAATACCGTGATATACCGTGAAACCGTGATACTGTGAAAAAATACCGTGATATGTATTTTTGGTCATACCGCCCAGCACTATAACAGGCTACATCTCCTTCTGTGTGGACTCCACTGTCCCAACCAGGACTGTGTATTGTTACCCAAACAACAAGCCGTGGGTGACAAAGGACATCAAAACCATCCTTAACGACAAGAAGAGGGCCTTCAAAGCGATGAGAACAATTCAGGGGAAACTGAAGTTGAAAGTCAGATAGGCTAAGGAGGATTACAGGAAGAAGCTGGAGTGGAAACTCCAGCAGAACAACATGAGGGAGGTCTGGAGTGGAATGAGGACAATTACAGGTTTCAAGAGCGAGAGAATCAAATCAAATCAAATTTATTTATATAGCACATTTCATGTACAAACAATTCAAAGTGCTTTACATAAAATAAAAGCATTGCAGCAGGGAGTGGAAGAAGCATTAAAATACATAAACTAATATAAAGAGAAACAAATAAAATCATTTAAATTAATTTCAAAACAAGCAACAGTCAAGATAAGTTAAAAGATACCGTGCAGATTTCATGCATAGACACATGAGAAAAGAAATGTTTTTAACCTGGAATTAAAAATGTCTGCATTTGGTGAAAGTTTAATCTCCACTGGCAGTTTGTTCCACTTGTTTAACAGAATAACAGAGGAGTAGGCAGCATGGACAGAGTCACTCAGTGGGGTTACATGGCACTGAAAGAATGGGATTAATGGCTAAATTACAATAGCCGCTTTCGGACAGAGTAGTTATAGGAACGCGGTTATCAGAACTGTCCTACTCGAATTTCGTTCTGATAACTGTCCTTCTGTTTAAGTCTGCATTCGCACATGAGTCGGGACCTGATAGGGACTGATGCGGCGCGCGCAGCCGTCTGCTTCAGTGACGTGTTAGCCGTTTAGCGCCACATTCAAACACAAAACAAAACCCGTAAAAGTAATTAGAGAAGAAAAAACACCACAATGAAGCTAATATGGAGAGCGGGGAGGCCACCGTGTTCATGGTCCGCATGATGGTGATATTAATCATGGACGATCGAATCAGGCGTCTAATATCGAGGCTGGAAGAGCTCACAGAGAGAGTCAGGAGATACTTTTTCATTTCATGAAGGAAGAAAGGAGAGCAGAGCGCTGCAGACAAATGAGACCAGTGTAAGTTTAACTTATTAAACACCCGCCGGTTGTGTCTGTGTCTTATGAGGAAACATTTCAGCCGTGATAGCATGACATGGGGCGTAGCTACCGACCACCACACACCTCCCTCAGATCGTTCTATAGAACCATGAAAAGACCCGACCTCGGAGAAGGAGCTAAATAGTTATAGGAACTGAGGGAGATAGCCCCGAGTTCCTGTATGTCCGAACACGGGAGAAAACGGCCCCACGGATTAAAAGGTTATTAGAACTGCCAAAGGTTCCTCCAGTCCGAAAGCGGCTAATAAGACTGAGCAGTGGCGGCTCTAGAAATTTTTTTCTGCAGGTGCTAAGCGTTTAACTGTGGGTGCTATGAAGGATATTTTTCTACCCTAGAGTTATCAACACAAACGCAAGCACACAGAACACGCAAGCACACACACACACGCGTGCACCCCCCCTACTATGCAAACTTTTACAACAATTTCAGTCCACAATGCTGAATGCATTACAAAGTCAGAGAAGGTTGAAATCATTCACTCACCATCAGTGGTCTTCATAACAGGACAATCCGCCTGTTATTGTGGTTGAGGGCAAAAGCATCAATGATCCTGTCACTGTCCAGGGTCCTGGTTCTTAAAGGATTGATAGCAAGAAGTGCCAGGTCACTTGTTCGACTGTCTCCGCTGCTGTTTCTTAGGTAGTTCTTCAAACGACGCAAACAAGAAAAACTGCGCTCACAGCTCACTGATGTTACTGGAAGAGTCAAAGATATGGATATCAGCTTAAACAAGTCCAGGAATGCATCTTTGTAGGGCCGCATCACAGATAGGACGTCTTGTGTGTTGTTGATTGTAAGTCCCTGTTCTTCTTTCCTTTTCAGCAGCCGGCGAACCTGGTCTCCTCGTTAACTCCATAATGACAGGCCATAGGAAGTATCCATTTTTTTGTCAAGTAATGATGGGTGTTTGGGGTTTAGAGCTGGCAAACCTTTCAGTACTTCATAACTTTCTGAAGAAAAACGCTGTTTCATTTCCATTAGCATCCTGTCTATAACAGAATAGAATTACTTTGTTATTGGGGCATCCACAATAAAGTGCTCTAGATGTTTAGCTGTTTGAGTCTGTCTGTTCTGCTACTGTACAGTCTCTGTTGCTATTCCTGTGTTGCAGCAAAGTTCTTCTGCTTCTTTTCTGAGTGTCTCCCATTTTTCATCTGTGCGTTTTTCTGTTATAGCAGTTATTACAGAATGAGCCAGGTCATTTGCTGCTACTAGATCTAAATTAGGAGACTGTAGCTGATCAGACATGAATTTTGTTGTTCTGAAAATATCCTCAAAAATTACAAGATGCAGAACAAACTTCTCATCTATAAGTGGACTGAGAGCTTTAGCCTCTGTCCTCCTTTTAGCATTTTTCTGGTGAACAACAAAAATCGTGCAGCATAGAAATAACAGCTGGGAGAGTCCCAGCTGTTATGGCTACGCTGCACGATTTCTTGACAGCACGTATGGAATCGTACTGGCACGCCCAGCTGGTGTCACTGAGTCTTTTAAGTTCTAGAAGCTGTCCTGCTGACACAAGCTCCTCCTGCTTCTTCAAAAAAGATCATGAACAACAGACCCAGAAAAAAACTTGTAAAGCATTTGCAATATCTCAAAAAAAAAGGTACATACCTCCGGTTCTCCTGAACCAACGCAGAATGTCCTTTGTCGAGCATGTTGGGGAGTTTTGATCCACTTGTTTGTTTTAACTTGAATTCACTCCATGCTTCCATTGCAAATTTGTGTCCAGCACTTTCATGATGGCTCTTCAATGACGCTGCTGCTTTCCGCCAGTTATTAAAGCCGAGAGCGGTAAATGCTGGCTCAAGATGGAATCTGTGTCTTCCTTTTAGAAAATACCGACAAGCACGAATCTTTACTCACGCTGTATTCCAACCACAAATATTGATCGAGCCAGCCTTTGCTAAAACTTCTCTGTTGCACTCCAAACAAGCGTGATGGGTATTTTTGCAGAAGTGGTCGTCTTGGTCCATCTTGAGCACTTCTGCTTAGATCCTCTAGCTGTCCCATGCTAACACTGTTAGCATTCTCAGACATAGTGGAAGGATAACGAAAGTTACGTATATAACTACGGTTCTATGAATCCTGGATGACCGCCAGAGGCGGTGCTTTCAAGCACTGAATGATACATCTCGCGCATGCGCAGGTCGAGTGTTTATACCAACAACGTCACTCGTGACCCCCTGCTGACCCCGGAGAGCCTATATCTTCTGGCAACATCAGCAGGTCGGTTCCTACAGAATCTTCTCGCGAGTACACAAGGATTCTGAGTGACAGAACGCTCTGGCGGTCATCCAGGATTCATAGAACCGTAGTTACATACGTAACTTACGTTCTATTTCATCCTTACTGACCGCCAGAGGCGGTGCTTTCAAGCACTGGATGACTCATACCAGAAAAGTCACGAGGAATCCAGCACCTACTCACTTTACTGAGAGGAAGCAGCAGAGTCGGGCAGCAGGACCACAGCCAATGGGTGGGGAGTAGCAGCATTCACTCGATAGAACCTGGAGAAGGTACTCGGTGACGCCCATGACGCTGCCTCACAGATGTCCTCCAGGGGAACGCCCCGTAGGGCTGCCCATGATGTCGTGGCAGCTCACCCCAGCTGGCGGGGGGTGCCCACTTCCCTTATATGCCTGGGTGATGGCGTCCACCACCCAGTGGGACAGTCGCTGTTTAGAGAGCACACAGCCCCTCCGAGGGCCACCATAGCAGAGGAAGAGCTGGTCCGACTGCCTGATACCGGCAGTCGCGGCCACGTAGGCTCTCAGAGCCCGCACAGGGCACAGTAGTCGTAACCTGTCCTCCCCCTCCGGGGGAACAAACTGTGCCAGGTGGATAGGTCTGTTGAGGTTCGACGAAGACAGCACCTTCGGGAGAAAGGCGGAGTTTGGCCATAGGGAAACCCCCGAGCCATCAGAGTTCCACCTCATGCAGGAGTCGCTCACCGACAGAGCATGCAGCTCCCCGACGTGCTTCGCTGATGCGATAGCGAGGAGAAAGGCAGTCTTAGCGGAGACCCACCTCAGCCCTGCCTGAGCAAGGGGTTCAAAGGGAGGCGAGCACAGAGCGCCGAGCACCAGGTGCAGATCCCATGGCGGGGTGCGCCGCACTCATGGGGGGCGCAACCATCGCGCACCTTTCAGGAAAAGGGACACCAACCTGTGGCTCCCCACCGTGCCGTTATCCACTCAAGGATGCCGAGAGGAAATGGCCGCCACATACACCCTCAGGGTAGCGGGGGACCGGCCGCCATCCAGGAGTGACTGGAGGAACTCCAGAATCCTAGGGACAGGACAGTGCACAGGGTCCTCACCCCTGTCCAAGCACCATGTAGTGAACAGCCGCCACCTCTGTTCATAAAGCGCCCGGGTAGAAGGCGCCCTCGCGTTTAGGATGGTATGGCAGACATCGCCAGAGCACTCAGTCAGCAGCGGGTCGGGCCCTGCAGTGGCCAGACCCACAGCTGCAGGCGGGAAGGGTCGGGATGCCAGATCTGACCCTGCCACTGAGACAGGAGATCCCTCCTGTCGGGGAGGCGCCACGGGGAACTGCTGCAGAGCCTGTGCAGCAGAGGAAACCACGTCCTCCCTGGCCAAAGGGGGGCTACCACCAGCAGCCTGTGGCCCTGCTGGAGGACCCTCTGTAGCGTAGGGACTATCAGAGGGATCGGCGGGAAAGCATAGAGGAGAACCTCTGGCCAGTCGTGGGCAAGAGCATCCTGGCCCAGGGGACTGCTCTC